>NC_048307.1:43676563-43760634 GCF_013100865.1 Trachemys scripta elegans
GGCAGCTTGGCTCTTAAACAGAGCCGAAGTCTGAGAGGGGAGGAGCAGAGCAGCTGGAGCCGGGGAGGAGAAGGGTCCGGAGGCATAGGGGCTGCCCGAAGCCCGAGTGCTACCGGCTTCATGGTTTTCTGGGCAGCCTCCAGACCCTGCGCCCCCGGCTGGGTGCTTCCCCTCCTGGGCTCCAGCTGCTCTGGGGAAGCGCCGGCCGGGGGCGCAGGGTCTGGAGGCTGCCCGGCAAACCGTAAAGCCGGTAGCGCTCGGGCAGCCCTTTTCGCGTGGCTGGGAGGGAGGAGGGGGAGTTAGGGCGGGGACTTTGGGGAAGGGGCGGGGAAAGGGTGGGATTGGGCGGGGCTGGGGTGGGAAAGGGGCGGGGCTAGGGCCCGTGGAGTGTCCTCTTTTTTTATTTTTTAAATATGGTAACCCTAGCTGATATGGGGGGTAATCAAGGAATTCCATAGCCCCCAGTGTAGCCCTGGGTTCCAAACCCAAAGAGGCCGTCTGGGTCACTGTCGACTTCAGACAGGACAGTGCCAGCTCTTGCTTTAATGCCAGTCCATGCCCCGGGTGGATGATTTACCAGACTGCCTCAGCCAAGCCCAATATAGCACCATGTTGCTCTGACAAGGGCCTATTGGCAGGTTCCTCTTTCTCCTGACTCCCAGGAAAAAACAGCATTTGCTAGCCTAGTAGGCTTGTTCAACTTCGTCATAATGGCTTTGGGGTTACACGGGGCCCTGACCACCTTCCAGAGGTCGATGGACTGAGTGTTATGACCTCAGTATTTCTACATGGCAGCATTTCTCAAGGATGCTGTCATCTGCAGCCGAGACGGGTTTACTCACCGTCGGAATCTGGCTGCAGTCCTACAGTCCACATGAGAGACCCATCTCACAGCAAACCCTAGGGAGGGCCAGGTAGGCAAGCAAGAAACAGAGGATTTGGGATCTCTAATGGGTAAAATCCCTCATCAGTAAGGCAGAGGCACTTAGAAAGCAGGTGTGGTTCTTGTGGGGCCTAGAAAGCTGTTACCTGTGGTTTGTGTCGGATTTTGTTTCCCAGGCAGCACCCGTCATGGACCTCAACAAAAAGTCAGCAAGTCACCTGCTCCCCCCCATGTGACCAGGACCTTCAAGACTAAAGCAGATTCTCTGTAGTAAGCCCTTTTGCCCAGCCTGGATTTCAACATATTTTATGGACAGATGCTTCACACCAGGGAATCAGGAGGAACACCATCAAGATGAATGGCGCAGCACAGGTGTGCAACGGGGGGAGGGGGAGCAGGGCGGGGAAACAGGTCTAGTGTCACTGTCTGCCACAACAGCAGCTTCCACAAGAGAGACACTGGCTGTTCTGGAAACATGGCAAATGTAACAGATATTTCCTAAAAACCATTATTTGGGGATTTCAATGAACTATCTGCCCATGGCCAGGTGCACTCCAGGATCCTTCAGGAGGTTAATTTATTTGTCATTTCTTTCTGTCTCGGCTGTGTTGTGCATGTTTGTTCCTGAAGCAAAGTCCACAGAGTCTCTGCAGGAGCCATTGCAGGCCTGCCGCTAACGAAAGGGTCAGCTCCCACACCTAACTACCAGCCATTGGCACAGACAAGAGTCCGTCTGGGAGCAGCAATCCCATGCCCAGGGTCACCGTGTCATGGCAGGACACTGACTCTCCAGCCAGCCCAGCCGAGTACATGCACTCGCCTCTCACGCAGACAGATGGACACAGAGACAGACAGAAAAGGGCAAAACCACAATAATAACTATACTTAACTGAGCTAATACTAGAGAGAGTTCTCGCTAATAAGGAGAATTCTAATAATAAGTAGCTGAGACTGATAAATAGTTAATAGTAAATACAACTCATAGAGTCAAATAGTAATTACTATTTAATGTACTTATCTGTAATAAATCATTATTAATCATATAAAATGCTGTAATCCTAAATAGTTAATAATAATAATAGATAACAATAAGAACTAGCTTTTTCTAAAAAAAAACAACAACAACGAGGAGTCCTTGTGGCACCTTAGAGACTAACAAATTTATTTGGGTATATGCTTTCATGGGCTAAAACCCACTTCATCAGATAAATTTGTTAGTCTCTAAGGTGCCACAAGGACTCCTCGTTGTTTTTGCTGATACAGACTAACACAGCTACCACTTTGAAACCTGTAGCTATTTCTAGCCAATATTAAGAATCCAGTCTCTGTTTGAGCCCTATCTAGAGTTACCATACATCCAGATTATCCCAGACATGTCTGGATTTTGGGGGTTTAAATAGCTGTCGGGGAGGACTTTGTAAAAATCTCAAAAGGTCTGGGATTTCCCTCCCAGTGCAGAGCGGCCGGGCCGGATTGAGCCACTTGCATCGGGGCCTCCAACAGCCAGAGCCCCTCCCCTGCTCCCCCCTCCCCTGCAGCTGTGCACTCCGCGGGGGAGCGCAGCAGCGTATCTGCGGCAGCGTGTCTGGCTCCACATGAAGCCAGACACGCTGCTCTGAGCAGCATGGTAAGGGGGCTTGGGGGTTGGAGAAGGGGCAGGGGATCCCGGGGGGGCAGTCAGGGGACAGGGAACAGGGGAGGTTGGATGGGCCGGGAGTTCTGGGGGGGCCTGTCAGGGGGCGGGGGTGTGGATAGGAGTCAGGGCAGTCAGGGGACAGGTAGGGGGTGAGGTCCTAGGGAGGCAGTTAGGGTGGGGGGGGTCTCAGAAGGGGGCAGTCAGGGGACAAGGAGAAGGGAGGCTTAGATAGGGGGTGGGGTCCCGGAGGGGGCGATCAGGGGACAAGGAGCAGGGGAGTTGAATGGGTTGGGGGTTATATGGGGGGCCGTCAGGGGGCGGGAAGTGGGAGGGAGTGGATAGGGGGCGGGGCTACCCCTCCCCCCATGGATTGTCCTCTTCTTTGAAAGTTCAAATATGGTAACCCTAGCCCTATCGAATATCAACCCCATCTCCAGTCCCTCTCCATCCTGTCTCTCTCCGGGGGGCACTGGCTCTGTGCTCCATGTGAGAGAGGGCGCTGGCTGCAGGGGCTCCTATCCCCCAGTGCGATCTCCCACAGGCCTAGGGAGGAAGCAAAGCCAGACCCTGACTCAGATGCCCTGGGCAATCTTGGGCTCTCGTCTCCCTGTCGCTGCGGCCTGAGGAACTCATGCCTGTGGCAGAATCTCTAGGGGAGGCGCCAGGAGCCATGGCAAGGGATTGAAAATGGGGCTGGAGGAACAACCAACCAATCCCCCGTGGAAAGATCCTGGAGTTGTAGTTGAAGTTATGAATATTGGCTGTATACTGTCTGTATTTTAAACTTATGCTATGCTTCTGGGAGACATCCCAGACAAGTTGGTGTTAGCTCTGCCTACAAAACTGATACACACATATAGACAGCATAATCATAACCAGCAAACCATAACCTTGTCTTAGACACCTCATTTGACCCCCCTTTATACAAGATTTGGTGCCACTACAGGACTTTGGTTGCAACCATGTTCTATATGGTCCCAGTTCAAATCAATAATGTGACACATATGTATGAGTAGGGTCGACAATGTAATCAACAGTCCTTGTCTATGCTGTATTCTGAAAGTTCAGAGATCAAATGGACATCCTAGCATTTAAATGAATTGTAAACACGGGATATCTCGATATTCATCTCTCTTTGACATGTACTGTGAATGGTGGAGGAACAAGCAAATGGCCTTATGTTAATTTGTATAGCTAAGTACCAGTGATGGACCTCCTTCAAAGTTATCCTAATTACCTTTTGTTCCCTGAGGAACTCCAACTTGTCAAAAGACATGAAATTGTATAAAAGATCCTTGGGTCTTGATTCTGTCATCTCAGATCTGCTTAGGCTTCATCAGGGGAGGTTTGAGTCACAAGACTGAGGTCCCAGTTATGCTGGTACGCCCTGAATACAAGATTTAGACATTGGACTATAACCTATAAACTATTTCTCAAAGATGTATGTATACTGATCTTTTAACCAGACTCCCTCTCTTTTGTTTTTTCATAAATTTTAGTTTAGTTAACAAGAATTGGCTGTAGCGTGTATTTGGGTAAGATCTGAATCGTTCATTAACCTGGGAGGTAATGTGTCCAATCCTTTGGGACTGGTAGAACCTTTCCTTTTATATGATGAAATAAGATTTACAGAAATGTTCATCATATTTGATGTGGATATCTGGATGGGGGCCTAAGGCTGGATCACTTTAAGGGAACTGTGTTGTTTGGACTTCTGAGTAACCAGTAAGGTAATAAAGAAGCTGTTTTGTGCTGGTTTGGTGAATCTAAGTATTGGAATATCCACCAGTTTTTGGGGGATTATCTGCCCCATTCTTTGCAGTTCAGCTTAATTGAGTGACCACAAATGGCTCCCCACTAGGACTTCAGCCACAACGGGGTTTTCTGTGGGAGGGGGTCAGAGCTGCGCACTGATCCAATGTGAGAGCCCCCCATTGGGACTCTGGGAATCCCTGAGTGCCAACGGGCAGAGGGCACAATATACCGTAATTCACATCAAACTGACACACTCATTGCCCCAACACACTGTTGTCACAATCTGTATCTAGAGGGTATCATGTGAGGTCTCATACACAAGCTGGTAACATGCTGGTCATTAATATCACCACATGATGTACAGATGAGCAGTGTAGAAAGCATTAGATATGGGTGATGGAAATAGGTTCTTACAATGTTTTGTGCAAGCAGGGCATAAGCCCAGTCTGACCTAGACAAAGGAATGTTGTTTCGCCTGTTTCCTGTGTCTCCAATGTAAATTGAGCCAGGTAATACCTCAGAGGACAATGACAATACATCTACATAGAAGGTAAATAAACCCATCAAGCTAAATGACCAGGGAAGATCCTTAACGATCATGGGGAGGGGTGGCACCTGCACCCCAGGAAGCCTTCCTGGTGCTTGAAACAGAGACAGTAGACTTTGGGAAATACAAGCAAAGGCCGAAAGCTATTTTGGCCTCCATCACCTAGGAGACAAAGGGGGAGTAAAAAGAACAGGAGTACTTTTGTGGGTACAGACTAACACGGCTGCTACTCTGAAACCTGTCAAAAGGGGGAGTAGTGTAGCCTAGAGTAGCTGGAACTGACTACAGGTAAGAAACCTGCTGAGACAAGAATTGTAACTTGCTGAAGTTAAATTCTGGTCACTAGAAAGCTGGTTTGTTTTGCCTTACTTGTAACCGTATCAGTGTCGTCTCGTCTTACTTATCACTGAACTAGCTGTTCTTCATTAATGAACTTATTCTTCTTTTCTTACACAACCCCTCAGTGCTACTGCTGTGTATTAAACTGAAGGATGAAGTCCTCAGCTAACCTACCAGGCTGGTTTGGTCTCTCTCTCTTTGGAGGGAGCAAACTTAACTTCTGTGAGGGACTGGGCATGGCTGGGGAGACGATTTGGGAAGACTTGGGCTGGAAGGGCTCTTGGAAGGACTAACCTGGCTGGTGGAAGCCAGGGGGAGGCCATTGTGCTGTGAGCAGGCTGCTGGTGTCAGGGCGCTGAGCCACACGTGCACGGCCCTGATGTGCCCAGGGTTACAGGGCAGGTGGTGACACGGTCCCTCACTGGTCTGGGTGATCTAGAGGCCTTTGTGCTGTTCTGGCTCCCCCTGAGTTCACTGGGAAATGGAAGCAGGGCCAGACCCTCTATGTGCAACTTTGGAGGGGGTTTTGTGTGAGGGACCAGGACCATGGTCTGACCCAGGGTGAGAGCCACCATCCCCAGAGCTGCCAACTCCCCTGATTCCTTCCCCAACCACAACTTTAGGCGGGGTTGGAGCCCATCTCCCTGCTGGGAGAGGGAGGCTCCAGCCCAATTGGGAATATCATCTCTTCCTAAGGGCAAAACCCCATCCGATTGGCTGCCTTCTCCACTGCCCCACCTCGTGGAGAAGAGCAGCCAATCAGCACCATTGTGGGAAGCAAGCAGACCTCTCCTCCCACCACCTCCTGACTCTGCTCTTCCAGGAAGGAGGATGTGGGGGGAGCCCAGCAACTCAGGGCGGCTCTGCTCCCCGCTCCTCTCCTGTGACCAACGGGGCAGGACAGTGCATCTGCTCCTCCCACTAAAGGTGACCAGACATCCCAATATTATTGGGACCATCCTAGGGTGACCAGGTGTCCAGTTATGGACCGGAACACCTGGTCAAAAAGGGATCCTGGCAGCTTCAGTCAGCACTGCTGACCGGGCCGTTGACTGTCTGGTTGGCAGTGCTGGCTCGCCACACAGCAGGGTTGGCAGCCTCCCTGCTAGCTGCCACACTGTGCGGGTCCTGGGTCGGGAAGCAGCCAGCATGTCCAGCTCCTAGACTTTGGGGTGGCCAGGGGGATCCATGTGCTGCCCCGCCCCCCGCCCGCAGGCACAGCTCCCATTGGCTGGGTCAGGGCAGGGGAGGAACTAGCGCAACTCGCAAGCGCTCAGCAGGCGGCTGTTGAGAGGTCGCGTGGCACACGTCTCTCTCACTGCTGCCCGGCCCTCTTCGCCTCGCGCTCCTCGTGTGGCTAGGCTCGAGCTGCGCTGCGTACCCTGCGGCGAACCACCGTCTGTCTGTGACCCCATCGCTGGCATCCAGGAGTTCGAGGTATGTGTATCCCCGTCTCTGAGACAGTGCTGGGAATGGGGCTGCGATCCGAAGCGGAGTGAGGACCGTCTGCTGAATTGCCGCCGAATACCTGGACATGCCGCCCCTCTCCCGAGCGGCCGCCCCAAGCACCTGCTTGACAAGCTGGTGCCTGGAGCCGGCCCTGGTAGGAGAGAGAGATGCACACTGCCCCTTTAAGTAAGCTGACCCACTCTTAAGTGCATTGTCTTTTTAAGTGGATCAGGAAGTTGAGACAGTAGCTATTGCCCCAAGCTCTCTCTGCCTCTCTCCCTCTGTGTCCCCTCCCTGCTCTATATGGAGAAGGGGTAAGCAGGATGCAGGAGCAGGGGGAAGGGGACACCCTGACATTAGGCCCCCCTTTCCCCCTTGCACAGCAAGCAGGAGTCTCTGGGAGCAGCTCCAAGGCAGAGGGCGGGAGCAGCACATGGCAGTGGGGGGAGGGACAGCTGCAATTGCTAGCCTGCTGGGCAACTGCAGCCCAGGGAACTTAGGGGAGCGGGGAGCTGATAGGGGGGCTGCCGGTCCACCCTGGTTACAAGCCCCCACCAGCTAGCTCCAACAGGCTGCTCTTCCTGCAAGCAGTGGACAAAGTAGGCATCTGCCAAAGACGTTAGAAGGGAGAATTGCACAACTTTAAAGGCACATGTTCCCTAATTGATCAGCAACATTGTTTCATTAACCGGGATGACTTTAAGTGAGGAGTTACCTACATTATAGCACAGCAGCACAACTTCCAGTGGGCGAAAGCATAGCACAGCGCCCCCTGCTGGCCTCCTCTTTCCTTACGTGGTAGAGCTGCGTCATTCCAGTTGCTTGTTAACAACACATACGGAGTGGCTCTACAGCCAGGGCCGGTGCTGCCATTAAGGCAAACTAGGTGGTTGCCTGGGGCACCAAAAAGTGGTGCCCCCAATTTTTTTTTTACAGCATTCCTCCCCAAACGCGCGGTCGCCGCTCCACTTCTCCCGCCTCCCAGGCTTGCAGCGCCAATCAGCTGTTTGCCGCCGCAAGCCTGGGAGGAGAATTAGAGCGGGGGCGGCGTGCTCAGGGAGGAGGTGGAGCAGAGGTGAGCTGGGGTGGGGAGGTGCCATACGGCTCCCTGGGCTGGGGGGGTGGGGAGCTGCCGCGGGGTGCCTCAGGGCGGGGGGGGAGCTGCCGCAGGGCTCTCCACCCCAGCTCACCTCTGCTACGCCCTCTCCCTGAGCACGCCGTCGCTGCTCCACTTCTCCCACCTCTCAGGCTTGCGGCGCCAATCAGCTGTTTGCCGCCACAAGCCTGGGAGGAAAATTAGAGTGGGGGCAGGGTGCTCGAGGAGGAAGGGGAGCAGAGGTGAGCTGGGATGGGGACGTGCCACACGGCTCCCCGGGGGGGGGGGGCGGGCGGGGGGGGGGGGCGCCTCAGGGCGGGGGGGACAGGGAGCTGCCGCAGGGCTGGGGGCAGGCGCAAGGTGGAAGTTTCTTGCACCGGCCCTGTCTGCAGCCCTCATTTGAAACAAGTGATGAGCTGAAAGTTCCCCCAGGAACCGGTCACAGTGACATTTAAGGGACAGTGGCTTGGTTACTTCATAGATCAGCCTTGGTGGTGCCCTGTAACAAGCTACAGCCTTGGCAACCCTAAGGGAAAAGTCCTGAGTCCCATGTTAAATGAGTCAGGTCCCTCATCTCCTTTCAGCCTCCTCACAAAACCAGCAGGCCGTTTGCCACAAACAGCAGCTCTGCCTTCGAGAGCCCCAGGAGGCAGCAACCAGCGGGTCAGGCTGCAGGTGCAATCGCCAGGCTGTGTAAAGGTGCACAGGGCAGGACCCCACAGATATCAGCAGGTACATCTTAATTCTGAACTGCAACCCTACTTGCTAGTCCATATAACAAAAATACCCCACCCCTAGTAATAATGGCCTGCTTCTCCTATGAACTCAGCACCCAGCAACTCCCATTGCACTCAGTGAAGAAGGAAATTGTCCATTCTTCTCAGTGGAAGCTGCATGCTGAGCACCTGGGAAAATCGGGCCCTAGCTGGCAGCAAATTGAGCAGAGGGGCCAAAGACTGAGTGGGAAATTTATTATTAGTTATTATTATTGCTGCCTCTTTTTGACCCAAGCGGCTAGTCAAAGTTTGGGACCCTGTGCGTGCTCCTGTTGGGAGTAGAAACTGGAGATAGTCAGGTATTGCTGTGATGTGGTTTTGTTTATTTACAAAGAATGTACCAAGCCTTGTGTCTCAGGAACAGGGTTGCTGGGGGAGGGGGGGGGAAAGGGGGGCAAGTGGGGCAATTTGCCCCGGGCCCCACAGGGGCCCCCACGAGAATATAGTATTCTATAATATTGCAACTTTTTTTTAATGGAAGGGGCCCCAGAAATTGCTTTGCCCCAGTCCCCCTGAACCCTCTGGGCGGCCCTGCACAGGAAATCATTTCTTTTGCTCACAGCACCAAAACCATCCCAATCCAAAAACGGCTTCCCAGCTTTCTTGCAGGGCCAGCCACCATGCTTTCAGCTGTTCCTCCTTCAGGCTGCCTCTCTCTCTGGTCTTGGCTACACTGGCGCTGTACAGCACTGCAACTTGCTGCGCTCAGGGGTGTGAAAACGCCCCCCCCTCCCCCTGCGCTGTAAAGCACCAGTGTAATCAGTGCCTGCAGCACTGCACGCTCCCTCGCAGCGCTGCAAGCTACTCCCCTCGGAGAGCTGGCGGCGCGACTACACTCGCATTTCACAGCGCTGCCGCGGCAGCGCTGTGAATCCCCAAGTGTAGCCAAGTCCTCTCACTCAGTTTCTGGGAGACCTCTCTTCACACTCACAAAACAATATTCAGCCAAAAGCTCCTGGTGGGTTCACACACACCTTTGGTCTTAGGTGGGGCTTATGCTTACGGTTGTGTTAATTAAAGAGTGAGTTCACACCAACCAGTCTCCATGGAGTTTTAACTCAAGCCATAATAATGTTTCATCCAGCTCATAATATTATTATTTATTGTTATTATTGTAGCATTGGGAGCTCCAGTCAGAGAATCACAGGACTGGAAGGGACCTTGAGAGGTCATCTAATCCAGAACCCTGCACTCAAGGCAGGACCAGCGCTCCTTTGTGCTAGGCGCTGTACAAACACTGAACAGATAGATTGTAAGCTCCCTGGAGCAGAGACTAAGTGCTCCTAGGCAGAGCAGTGTGGGAAGAGTTGATTTTGTCCCCTCCCCCACCATGCTGTTCTGAGGATAGAGGTCTTTGGCCATGCTAGTCTCATACCTTTCCCACACACTGAAGTACCTAAAACCCAGTGCCTAAAGGGACTCCATATGGAGGAGGCCCTGAAGCAAAGCAGGAGCTGCAGATGAGGCAGCAATCCTTAGTTTTCTGGAGGCAGGTCTCCGTTCCAACCCCACACTCTAATTCAGCATTTCTCATGTGAGCAAAGGATGATACTAAACCCAGAACACACTGTGCAGGACACATGGATGCCTGAGTCCGTCCGTCTGGTTCCCACAATGCGATCACAGATCGAAATGTAGAACTCTCTTGATCACGATGGGTTTCACATCCCGCCATGGAAGGGATTTTAACCTTTTCAGCAGAATTAATATGAAGAGCAGAACAACAGGTGGGGGATGGAGCCAGACACTCCCTCTTCCAGCCCCCTTTCTGTCATCCGGAGTGTGTTCTGCTGCTGCTGGGCAGCGAAGTACGTCTGATGAGCAGGATCCAGAGACAGATCAGTTAATACATCCCCCATGGGATCAAAGGAGATGACTATGCTCCTAATTCAGCGCATGAGCCAGCCACAAACTGCTGAGAGTTAGGGAGAAGCTGCCTTTTGGGCAGTTTACACAATTGTCTTCTCCAGGGTTTCTTCCCACCATCTCCTCTGCAGGATCTGGCCCTGGAGCAAGGGGTTGGGTGGCTTTTAGATCTTTTCCTCAGCATCATGAAGATGAGTGGTGCCTTCCTCCCTACAGCCAATGTGGGTCTGTGGTTGTCAGCGCTCACCTGCACACCTCACCCCACAGCAAATGGCAGAGGCACATCCCACCCCAGCAGTACCAACTGTGAGAGACCCAGACCAGTGGGGTACAGGAGTCTGGTAGAGGGCAAATATACTGGTCATTGGATGAGTAGTTTTCTGTTCCCTGAGTGACCAGACCTATTGGGATCCAGGAAGTAGGCGGGCAAAGCCCGCCCACTGCTAAAGGATCCCCCTCAGCCTAAGGGGGGGGTCCACAGGACCTGGAGACCAAAAATTTACAGGGGACAACTAATAAAAGAACAGGGACAGGAGTGAGGTCAAAGGGTCAAACGAAGCGAACCAGAGGGGGACACCGAGCAGAGAACCCCGGACAGCGCCCACTGCTCCTCGAAGACGTCAAGGGAGCCAGTGGACGCCGTCCAGAGGAACTCTGTCCGGATACGTGAAAGAACGGAGGATCTGAAATACGCCCCACAGTCACAGGAAACTCCATCGGCCAACCTCCTCACGCTGGTTTTATAGATGGCCAGTTTCGCTAGGGCCAGAAGGAGGTTGAACAGGAGGTCCCGTGACTTTGTGGGGCGACGGATAGGGAGTGCATAAATAAGAAGGTGAGGAGAAAAGTGCAACCAAAATCTTAACAAAATATCCGTGAGGAGCCGGAACAGGGGCTTCAGCCTGGCGCACTCCAGGTAAACATGTGCCAGGGTCTCCCTCATGCCGCAAAAGGGGCAGGTGTCTGGGATAGGGGTAAACCGCGCCAAGTACATGCCCGTGCTCACGGCTCCGTGAAGGAGCCGCCAACTGATGTCCCCGGTGGGCTTCGGGATCAGAGCAGAATAAAGGCTGGCCCATCGGGGCTCCTCACCCTCCAGAGGTGGCAGAAGGTCCCGCCACTTCGTATCGGGGCGGGACGTGAGGGTGAGGACATGAAGAACATGGAGCACGAGCGTGTATAGATGTTTCCTTGGCGCGGTCCAGAACAGAACCGGCTGCAGATGGTGCAGCCGGCTCATGGCGAATGGACGGGGAGGGGGCTGGTTGGCTCCACGGGGCAGGGGCCCAATGAAAAAGTCTGGAGGGCTCGGAGTGGAGGGTGGGCGGGGCATGCCCTCTCGCAGGACCCGGTCGAGATAGTCCCGAGCAGCGGGCAGCAAAGCGGCCCTCACTTCCTGAAGTGAGCGCCGGGGAGTACGAGGTCTGGAGAGCCCCATGCGTTGAGCGAGCGTCAGGGGATCCAGCCAGTCTCCTGGACTACGACCAAGGTCTCCGACTTTGGTGACTTCTGCTAGGACCAACCTCTGGCGCACCATGGGGGACTCCGCCACCTGCACATGAAGCTGGGGGTTGTGTAGCAGGGGCTCCGCGAGGAGATCTGCCCCCACGGTGGCCGCCACAGACCTGGTCACTGAAAACAGTTTCCAGGTCCGGAGGAGGTCCTGGTAGAAGACCGGCAGCTCAGAGAAGCCTCGCGGAAGACCTCTCGGATGGAGACAAAGGAGCTGCCGGTCATATTGGAGCCCTCAGAAGCAGCGCAGGAAGGGGTGTGCCAATACGCTCCATGCCGGACTACCTGCACCATAAAGGAGCCTCTGCAGGGCCTGGAGGCGGAAGTCGTGGACCTGAGCGTGCAGACACTTCAAGCCCTGCCCTCCCTCCTCCAGGGGTAGATGGAGAACCCCCGCAGAGACCCAGTGCAGTCCTGACCAAAAGAACTCCAGAATCAGCGTCCGGAGGGTGGTCAGGAAGCCCGGGGCCGGGACCAGGGTGTTGAGCCGGTACCAGAGCATGGACAGGACTAGTTGATTGAGCACCAGTGCTCTCCCTCGAAGGGAGAGACAGCGGAGTAGTCCTGTCCATTTCCGGAGCCGCTCCGACACTCTGCCCTCTAAACCTAGCCAGTTCTCCGGCGGAGACGGATGCGTGGCAGAAAGGTAAACGCCGAGATAGAGCAGCGGACCCGCGCTCCACCGGATGGCCTGAAGCGCAGGTGGGAGGGAGCTCGCCTGCCACCCGTCCCCTACCACCAGGCCAGAGCTCTTGACCCAGTTAACCCGGGCGGAGGAGGCCGCCGAATAGATGGTCTGGCAAGCCTCCACCCGCACCAAGTCGCCCGGGTCCTGGATCACGAGGAGCACGTCGTCGGCATACGCCGACAGGACCAGCCGCAGCTCCGGCTCCCGCAGCACCAACCCTGCCAACCTCCTACGGAGGAGACAGAGGAAGGGCTCGATCGCCAGAGCATACAGCTGGCCCGAGAGGGGGCACCCTTGACGTACTCCTCGCCCGAAGCTGACCGGTTCGGTCAGGGTCCAGTTGAGCCTGACCAAACACTCTGCGGAGGTGTACAGCACCTGGAGAAAACCCACAAACTGGGGCCCGAAGCCAAACGCTCGCAGAGTGCCCAGGAGATACCCGTGGTCCACCCTGTCAAACGCCTTCTCCTGATCCAGGGACAGGAGGGCGAACGACAGACCATCCCTACACCCGAGTTCCAAGAGGTCCCGGACCAGATACAAGTTGTCGAAGATGGTGCGGCCCGGGACGGTGTAGGTCTGGTCTGGGTGGATCATGTCCACCAACACGGACCCTAGCCACAGCGAGATGGCCTTTGCTACGATTTTATAGTCCGTGCTGAGGAGCGAGATGGGACGCCAATTCCGTAAATCGCGGAGGTCTCCCTTCTTCGGCAATAAAGTCAGCACGGCTCGCCTGCACGAAAGAGGGAGGACCCCGCCCTGCAAGGACTCGGCCCAGATGGTGACAAGGTCCGGGCCAAGGACGTCCCAAAACATGCGGTAGAACTCCACGGTCAGCCCGTCCATGCCCGGAGATTTATTGGTGGGCATGCGGCGGAGGGCTTCCGAGAACTCGGCCAGAGTGAGAGGCAGCTCCAGCCGGTCTCGGTCACCCACGCTGAGCATCGGGAGTTCATCCCAGAGCATTCTGCAAGCGTTAGGATCGGTCGGATCCAGGGAGAAAAGGCCTGCGTAGAAGGCCCTGGCCCTCCCGCACATTTCCGCCAGATCCATGAGGGGGGTGCCGTCCTCTGCTAGAAGGCAGGTGACGTGCTTTTTAGCCCCCCTCTTTTTCTCCAGGGCGTAGAAGAAGCGGGAACCGCGATCCATCTCCCGAAGGAGGCGGATGCGGGATCGAACAAAGGCACCTCGGGCCAGATGGTCCTCGAGGGTCCGCAGCTCTTCCCGCTTCTCCCGGCATGCTCCACAGAGGGATGGATCACCGGGGCTGGCGGCCAGACGCCTCTCCAGCTCTAAGACCTCCCGTTCCAGCTGCCCTATCGCCGCATCCCTCCATCGGCTGGCGCCCCGGGTGTAGTCCCGGCAGAAGAGCTGGGCGCGCACCTTCCCCAGGTCCCACCACCGTCGCGCCGAGGGAAAGGCACGCCGCTGCCTTCGCCAGGCTAGCCAGAACTCCCGGAAGGACGCCACAAAGCCCACATCCTCCAACAAGCTATTATTAAAGTGCCAATAGGCCGGCCCCGGCCTCTCCGCGCAGAGAGAGGCTGTCACGGTGGCTAGATGGTGATCTGAAAAAGGGTCCGGCCGGACGCTGGAGGAGTGGGCCCGGGAAAGATGGAAGCGTGACATATAGATGCGGTCCAACCGGGAGTGGTACGACCGATGGACCTCCACCCAGACAAATGTTAATGTCGAAACGTCATCCGGGTGGTGGTCGCGCCAGACGTCCACCAGGGAGTGATGTTCGACGATCTCCCGGAGGACGTCCGCGGCGGCCTGGTGCTGCTCGGTCACCAAGCGGTCCCGTTTCTCAAGGGTGGCGTTAAAGTCCCCGCCCAGGACCAGGCACTCGCGAGGATCCAAGGTGCCGAGGAAGGCGGACGCCTGCTGATAAAAACACAACCTCTCCGGGCCCAATGTCGGGGCGTAAACGTTGATGAGATTAACCACAAGCCCCTCCATGCGAACCCAGAGGTGCAGCAGGCGGCCCGGCACAGCCTCAGTGACCCCCAGCACCTCGGGCCGTAGGTCGGGGGAGAACAGGGTCGCCACTCCAGCTGTACGAACTGTGAGGTGGCTAAAATAGACCCTGTCCCCCCACTCCAGCCGCCAGCTAGCTTCAGCGGCCGGATCCGTATGGGTCTCCTGCAGGAAAACCACAGAGTACCCCCCCTCCCGAAGGAAGGAGAGCACCTGGCTCCTGGGGAGACCCATCCTACAGCCCCGGGTGTTTAATGTTGCGAAGATGATCGGTGCCATGAGGAGGGCTGGGGGGGATCCTTGCTAACAGAGACACCCACGGCCTCCGTCGGGCCGCGCAACAATCCGTGACCTACTCCATAAGCGATTAAGGAGTCACGGAAGAGGCGGACCCATTGGTAGGCCGCGGCGGCCTGCCTCCCGGTCCTCTTACCCTCCCCCATGAGGGCCCTCGTGGCCCGGAGGATCTGATGGAAATCCCCCCCATCGCTGGAGTGCAAGCTGTACCTTGTTGCAGGAACCACAGACGTCCTCAAGGAAGTCCCGTAGCTCCTCTCTCAGCGTATGGGGGGGGTGGGGTTATTGATCTATGGCTTTCCCCCAGTGGAGCCCCTGTCACAGCCCCGTGGCCCACCGAGACGGGCAAGCAGGGGGCAGACCCTCGACGTGGCATCTGATGGGCTGGCGCCACGTGGCCCGCCTCAGACCCTGGCGGCGGAGGGAAAATAGCAGCCCGATAGGTCGGGACAGGGAAAAACAAAGGCCGCTCCTTGGGGGTCATCCTCTGGGATATGGAAGGAGACAACCCCAGGGGCGGCAATAGCATCATGGGAAGTGGAGGGGACAGGGACGGGGTCGGTGACAAGGGCAGGGTCGGAGTCAGGAATAGGGACAGGGGAAGGGGCGATAGTGGGATCGGGGGCCTCAGCAGCCAGGCCACTGGGTGGAGAGGGTGGTACCCCACAAAGGGGCTCAGGGATTTGCAGGGAGGGAGGTGGGCCCTCGGCGATGCCGGACTCATGCTCCAAGGCAGATGGTAAGGCCACGGCACCCGTAGGTGGAGAATCAACAATGGGGCCCCCACCCGGAAAGGAGGTCGGCTGTCCCTCAGCCATGAGGGAGTCCCCTGGCGACTCGGGTCCCGGTTGCGTGGCACTGGCCGTCGCCTCAAGAGGTTCGGCGGCCACTAGCGGGGTGCCATCTGCAGCTGGGATGGTGGAAGAGTCCAGGGGCTCCTCGGAGGCGGGAGTAGAAGCAGTGGGTAGGGGGACGGAATATGGGGAAAGGGGGGCCAAGGCGAGGTCGCTCAGATCGAGGCCCGGTGGCAGAGGGTCGTCCTCCCCCTGGGTAACCGGGGGAGGACCCAGGGCCTCGGTCTCCTCATAAATGGAAGGGAGATCACCTTCCACCACCCCAGGGTTCTCCCCTCCTGCACCCGAAGCGACGCTCGCCTTGGTGCGTGCAGGGGCTTCAGATTGTAAGGGGGCGAGAGGGGCTCCATCAGGGGTTTCCATAGGAAGGGACACCGGAGGAGGGGTAGTGATTTCCTCCGATGCTGCCACGTCTTCCCTAGCTGGCAATGGTGGACAAAACCCACCCGGGAGCAAAGCGGAAGGCTCAGCATCGGTTCCCCCCTTCCTGGTCTTCTGGGGGGCTACCGCATCAGATGGAAGGAGCGGAGCTCGAGCCTTCCGCTTGCCCCACTTCCCCTGCACTAAGGACCAGCCCTCCATGGCATCATCTGGGGCCTGGCTAACAGGAGTTGGGTCAGGGAGCAAGAGCGAAGGCTTAGGGACTCGGGGAGGCAATGGTGGGGCAGCATGTAGGAGGGAGGATTCTCTCTGGGGCATGCCCTCTTCTATGCCCGGCGATATCCCTACCTCACCCTCCTCCACAGGCCCCGCCAGATTGCAGGCGGCAGAGGCGGGGCCCTCTCGCTCGTCTGGGCGCACTGGGGGAGATACCCCTTGGGCCCGAGCGGGAGCATTGGTGGACCGGAAAGGAGGAGGGGCGGCTTCGGGCGCCGGGCAGTTAGGGGCGCCGGCGATGACGGGGCCGGCGCCCTGCCGGGGCTCGGGGGTCCCGGATGTCCCTCCGTGCCGGGCCAAAGGGCAGTCCCTCTGGACGTGTCCCATTGCCCGGCAGAGGTAGCACCGGGCCTCCCCCGTTGAATAATGTACCCGGTAGCGGGCCCCCTGGTAGGGGACCAAGAAGGACCCCTCGAGCGCCTCACCGTCACGTGCCACCGGCGGCAGTTGTAACTGTACCTGCCGGACGTGACGGAGGGCGGGGTCTTTGCAGCCCAATGGGAGAGGGCTGACCACAGAGATCGGCCTCCCCAGGGTAGAGAGGGCGGGTAACAAGGCGGCATTTGGAAGGAAGGGAGGGACAGAAGTCAGGACCAGTCGGGCGCCCAGGTCTTCTAACGGCTCCAGGGGGACATACACGCCCCCCACTTCCAGGCCCTTCTCCACCGCCTCCTGGGCAGCGGCCTCCGATGCTAGGAAGAAGATGACCTTTCCGTACATCTTGGAGGCCGCCACAATGGCCGTGGGCCCCACCACCCTCGCCAACGCCCGCACGTAGGTCTCCACGTGGGGCGAGGTGGGTACCAGGAGGCAACGGACGCCGTGCTTCCTGGTCAAGGTGGGGAAGGGGCCCCGGCCGCTATAGATGGTAGCGGAGGCAGTGGATGTGGGAGATGACGTGGCGGCAGGCGGGGGGGCCGCCGCCACCTGGGCGTATGCCCTGGGAGCTGGGGGTGGGACACCCACAGAGCTGGTGGAGGGAACAGCAGGGAGGGACGCCGCGGCTTGTTGCGGGGCCGCGGTAGTGGGGGCACCCCCTGCCATGGAGGGTCTGGCTTTTTTAGCGGGGCCTTTACCCTTCTTCGTGCCCTGGCCCTTCCTGCCGGCTGGGGGGACTCCCCCAGAGTCAGAGGGGGCAAGGGACGTGGCAGCAGCGGAGGTCACCTCGTTACCCGCCGCTGCCGGCACTGCAGCAGGGGTGGTAGCAAGCGGCTCGGCAGCGGCGGTTGAGGTAGAGGCTGGGGGGGGGGGGGGGGGATGGTGGGGCAGGTGGAGGAGGGGCAGCAGGGTCTGCCTGAGGGGTCTCACTCTCTTCGTCCCCTGTCATAATGAGGACAGGGGGAGGGCAAACACTGGAGGGGGGGTAGGGAAAGGGGAAGCAGTTCGACCACTCCTCCCCGCTAAGCTGTAGGCAGGGGAGGAGGGCGCGAAAAAAGGGGGGGGGTTGATGGGGGGCTATCAAGGCTAGGGGTCAGTCACCGACTCGGGGAGGGTTTCCAGCTCCTCTAGTCGCACCAAGGAAGGGGAATATAACAGCATTGGGGGGTGCAGTGAGACAAGGTCAAACTGAAATGGGGAGGGGCACAAGCGCAAGGGAGGGGACATGGGCGCACAAAGGCTAATCAATGCAAGGGGACCGCAGGGGAAGGGGAACAATCAGGCTGGGAGTGGGGCAGAGGAACCATGAGGCTAGCTTCAGAAGCTGGGGCGGGTCAAACAGACAAAGGTTGTAGAGGGAAAGGGCGTGGCAGGCAAACAGACTGGAGCTGGGGCAAGGAAAAGGGGCAAAAGGCTGCAAGGGGCAAATGGGTAGGTAGCAGGGGCAAAGCTGGGGTCTTGCTGTAGGGGGGAGAGGGTCAGTCCAAAGGGGGGGGGGCACGTGCACTTGCAACAAAAAAGGAAGTCCTTGTAAGCTGGCTGCTGTATCAGGCCCAATGGTGGCAACAGGGCGTGGCAAGCCTTAGGGAGCAGCTGAGTCCCAGAGGCAGGAGCCCAAGGCAGATGGTGAGTAGTCAGTGGGGGTGGTGGAGGGGGCAACGATGATGGTGGTGGTGGGGGTTGGGGGAGACACAGATGGACCAGGGGGCAGGCTCCACGCCACACCCCCTGTGTCTCCACAAACACAGTCTAGATCCCCACCACAAGAGCACAGTTCAAAAGTTACTCAGTCCGTGAGGGCCCCCTCCACAGTGGTCTGTAGAATTCCTACGTGCTCCCCCACTGGCAGATGGTCCTCTTCTTCTCCTCATGGCTCCAGCGGCTCCCCAGCAGCAAACGTAGCAGCTCCAGGCAGCAGTCTGGTGGCCAGCAGGAAGGACCCTTCTCAGGTGGAGGTGGTGGTGGCATTCCCAGCAGCAGGAGCAATGGTTGGGGTCTCTCCCTCCTCTTCTCTGGGGAGTGGGCCAGTAGCCCCCCCCCCAAGGGACTGTAGCTGGAACAGCAGCACCCAAGGGTGTGGGTGGGTCTAGCAACCAGCAAGCAGGTAGCAGAGAAAGAGGAGGAGCAGTCCCCTACCTCCCTCTAGGCCAGAGGGCTACAGGAGAGTGATCTATGATTCCTAGGTCAGACAGGGTTTCTGTTCCCTGAATAACCAGAGCAGGGGCTGCACTAGAGTAATCAAGAACCTGCTAGAACCAGTTAAGGCAGGCAGGCTAATTAGGACACCTGGAGCCAATTAAGAAGAAACTGCTAGAATCAATTAAGGCAGGCTAATCAGGGCACCTGGGCTTTAAAAAGGAGCTCACTTCAGTTTGTGGTGTGAGTGTGAGGAGCTGGGAGCAAGAGGTGTAAGGAGCTGAGAGGGTGTATGGCTGGAGGACTGAGGAGTACAAGTGTTATCAGACACCAGGAGGAAGGTCCTGTGGTGAGATTAAGGAAGGTGTTTGGAGGAGACTATGGGGAAGTAGCCCAGGGAGTTGTAGCTGTCATGTAGCTGTTACAGGAGACACTATAGACAGCTGCAGTCCACAGGGCCCTGGGCTGGAACCCAGAGTAGAGGGTGGACCTGGGTTTTCCCCAGATCTCCCAATTGACCTGGACTGTGGGTTCTTCCAGAGGGGAAGTCTTTGGGCTGTTCCCCAACCCACATGGTGAATCTCTGAAGCAAGAAAATCTGCTAATAAGTGCTGGACCCACCAAGATAGAGGAGGAACTTTGTCACACAATCCCCCCTGGTCCCACCCACAGCTCACAAACCCTGCCCACTCCATAGCCCCTGCCCCTTACTGGTTCCTCCTACCTCCCTCTGATCCTTAACCCACAAAATGACCAAAAATATGGCCTGTATCATAGAATCACAGAATATTAGGGTTGGAAGAGATCTCAGGCAGTTATCTAATCCAATCCCCTGCTCAAAGCAGGACCAACACCAACTAAATCATCCCAGCCAGGGCTTTGTCAAGCCGAGCCTTAAAGACCTCTAAGGAAGGAGATTCCACCACCTCACTAGGTAACCCAGTCCAGTGCTTCACCACCTTCCTAGTGAAATAGTGTTTCCTAGTATCCAACCTAGACCTCCCCCACTGCAACTTGAGACCATTACTCCTTCATCTGTCGCTAGTGAGAAGAGCCTAGCTCCATCCTCTTTGGAACCCCCACTCTTCAGGTAGTTGAAGGCTGGTATCAAATCCCCATTCACTCTTCTCTTCTGCAGACTAAATAACCCCAGTTCCCTCAGCCTCTCCTCATAAGTCATGTGCCCCAGCCCCCTAATCATTTTTGTTGCTTTCCGCTGGACTCTCTCCAATTTGTCCACATCCCTTCTGTAGTGGGGGGACCAAAACTGGACACAATACTCCAGGTGTAGCCTCACCAGTGCCGAAAAGAGGGGAATAATCACTTCCCTTGATCTGCTGACAATGCTCCCACTAATACAGCCCAATATGCTGTTGGCTTTCTTGGCAACAAGGGCACACTGCTGACTCATATCCAGCTTCTCATCCACTGTAATCCCCAGGTCCTTCTCTGCAGAACTGCTGCTTTGCCAGTCGGTCCCCAGCCTGTAGCAGGGCATAAGATTCTTCCTTCCTAAGTGCAGGACTCTACACTTGTCCTTGTTGAACCTCATCAGATTTCTTTTGGCCCAATCCTCCAATTTGTCTAGGTCACTCTGGACCCTATCCCTACCCTCCAGCGTATCTACCTCTCCCCTCAGTTTAGTGTCATCTGCGAACATGCTGAGGGTGCAATTCATCCCATCATCCAGCTCATTAATAAGGATGTTGAACAAAACCGGCTCCAGGACTGGCCTCAGGGGCACTCCGCTTGATACTGGCTGCCAACTAGACATTGAGCCTGACAATCTAGCCAGCTTTCTATCCACCTTATAGTCCATTCATCCAATCCATACTTCTTTAACTTGCTGGCAAGAATACTGTGGGAGACCATTGTGATGCTGTACCCCATAATGCTCTATGGGAATATGACATAACTGGAATATGTTTTGTGCTGCCTGTGCCATATAACATATCTCTGTAAAGGTTATGGTCTACTATATCTATTCATCCTATTTGTACACCTATATCATTTTTGTACTTGAAGTTAAGAATATTGGCTGTATACTTGCTTGATTTCTAAGTAAGCTTTTTGAGGCTTTTGGTCAGCTTCTTTAGAAAGGAATTCGCAAGGTTAAATACCCAATCAGGAAGCACTTGGGGAACAATGCATCTTGGAATGCTCCAATCCACATAAGAAGTCTTCCTGGAGACATACAAGATACCATGTGGGCAATGGCTTCTGCCTTTAAAGACTGTGAGTCATGCATGGACATGTGACTTGCCCAGGTGACTCCAAAACTCCCTCTTGGAGCTGCACTTTGCATGGGAGGAAGGAGGGGGTCTCCACCCACAAGAGAGTGTATTTAAGCCTGAGGGAGACCCCTCCAAGGGTCTTCAGCTGGCTAAAGAGAGTGCCTCTCCACCTCCAAAGATACCTGAAAGAAACTGGAACAAAGGACAGTGACTGTAAGGGGTCCCAGACTAAAAGGAGATTAGTCTGTAAAAGGAAGCATTCTGGAACTGGTGAGGATCTTATCTGTATTAGACATAGATTTGCGTGTTCTATTTTATTTTATTTGATAGTTCACTTTGTTCTGTCTAGTATCAGAGGGGTAGCCATGTTAGTCTGGATCTGTAAAAAGTGACAGAGTCCTGTGGCACCTGACAGACTAACAGACATATTATTCTGTCTGTTACTACTTGGAACCACTTAAATCCTACTTTCTGTAATTAATAAAATCACTTTACTTATTAATTAACCCAGAGTATGTATTAATACCGGGGGAGGGGGGCGCAAACAGCTGTGCATATCTCTGTATGAGTTTACTCTGTATAAGTTTTATACAGGATAAAACCGATTTATTTGGGTTTAGACCCCATTGGGTGTTGGGCATCTGAGTGTTAAAGACAAGAACACTTCTGTAAGCTGCTTTCAGTTAAGTATTCAGCCTTTGGGGCAAGTAATTCAGACCCTGGATCTGTGTTGGAGCAGACGGGCGTATCTGGCTCAGCAAGACAGGGTGCTGGGGTCCCGAGCTGGCAGGGAAAACAGGGACAGAAGTAGTCTTGGCACATCAGTTGGCAGCTCCCAAGGGGGTTTCGGTGATCCAACCCATCACAACCGTATCAAAAGCTTTGCTAAAGTCAAGATATATCACATCCACTGCTTTTCCCCATATCCACAGAGCCAGTTATCTCATCATAGAAAGCAATCAGGTTGGTCAGGCATGACTTGTCCTTGGTGAATCCATGTTGACTGTTCCTGATCACCTTCATCTCCTCCAAGTGCTTCAAAATGGATTCCTTGAGGACCTGCTCCACAATTCTGCTAGGGACTGAAGTGAGGCTGTAGATCCCCGGGTTCTTTCTTCCCTTTTTAAAATATGGGCACTATATTTGCCTTTTTTCAGTCATCCGGGACCTCCCCCAATCACCACGAATTTTCAAAGATAATGGCCAATGGCTCTGCAATCACATCAGCCAACTCCCTCAGCACCCTCGGATGCATTAGATCCGGACCCATGGACTTGTGTATGTCCAGCTTTTCTAAATAGTCTTTAACCTGTCCTTTCACCACTGAAGGCTGTTCACCTCCTCCCCATACTGTGTTGCCCAGGACAGCAGTGTGGGAGCTGACCTTGTCTGTGAAGACCGAGGCAAAAAAAGTATTGAGTACTTCAGCTTTTTCCACATCATCTGTCACTATGTTGCCTCCCGCATTCAGTAAGGGTCCCAGACTTTTCTTGACCACCTTCTTGTTGCTAACATACCTGTAGAAACCCTTCTTGTTACCCTTCACATCCCTTGCTAGCTGCAACTCCAAATGTTCCTTGGCCTTCCTGATTACACCCCTGCATGCTCTAACAATATTTTTATACTCCTTCCTAGTCATCTGTCCAAATTTCCACTTCTTGTAAGCTTCCTTTTTGAGTTTTATCCCACAATCCTTTTTGGCTGCAGAGCATTATGGGGGATGGGTTGTGGGGAGATTTGTTAGCCCTTTTGTGGCTGAGAACTACTGGGCTGGAGGGCTGGGCTCTGGAGAAAGCTTTTCCCTAAAGATGGCCCCCCATCCTCCACCCCCTCTAGGCAGGAACTGGAGGGAGTGTGTTTCACGGTGTGCCCAGGAGCCTTTGGCACAGGCTGATGGGGAATACAATGAGGCTTTTGTTGTCGTCTCATTATGAATTTAGTGCTGCCGCAAGGTGCGGTTTGGCCCTGGAGGCAAAAATCTGCCCTTCCTCCACCCAGCAGGGACAATTATAAGTGTTCTTGGCACAAAGAGACTCATCTCAAACCCCATTTAGCTATTCTCCTGCCCTGCGGACGTTTCCTTTCCCATCACTGCTGTTTCTGTGTCCACTCTCCTTTCTTCTCAGCTTCCTCCTCCTGGAATGTCTCAACTTCCTGCTCTCCCTCCAATGCCCCCCTCCCCTGCATTCAAATCAATAACAATCTCTTTCTCTGGAGGGGAGGGCAGGATATGGCCTAGGAGGTGCATGGGTTCAAATCTGGACTCTGCTGGCTCCATCCTAGGTTAATATACCTCAACCCTGACCTCCAGCAATCCTGCTATTCCAGACCTCACCTCCCCCATAATGTGATTGAAGCTGGGACAGCAATGCCCCCTCTTATTCCAGTCCTGGGTCCCCCCACAGCTTTGTCAATATGTCTCAGTCCTGTATCACTCCCTGCTACTCTCATTCTGTTGATTGAGAATCTCCTACTCATTTCACAAAGGCTACTGTACAGCCATCATCAGATGTCAGATTGCTGCCGACTTGCACTGGATCTAGACACGTGACCTAAAGCCGCAGCACATCAAAACCCCTTGCCAGCCCCCCAAGCTATCTAGTCTCTCTGGGAGCATCCACTGCTGAACGCTCTAGCGAGCTGCAGACTGGGGGTATTAATAAACAGACAATTATTCCAAATGTGCACAAACAAAGCTGGGATTTTGCAGGAAGCCCCGTGCAGCGAGATGGGGGAGGTCAATGCTGTCTGTGGGATGGAGTGGGAGGGGGTTATACAAAGCGCACAGTCTCGGGAAGCTACCGAATGTTCCACTATAGAGACAACAGCTGATGAAAGTGCAGAACCCATCAGCCAGAGCGCTTCCACGCGGCTGACCTCCGCCGATAAGCCTCACGTGAGGCTGGCATGTGATCCTGCCAAGCTGGGTGGAGGAGAGCCACTCACCATCGCTATCCCCTCTCAGGACACATCCCCTGATGGCCTGCAGGGGGCACCTGTCCAAGCAGTCTCTAAGATTATCAGGTGCAGAGGGCTCATTATGCTGGTGCCATTTGTGCCTGGCTTAGAGGCTGCCCAACAACACTTTCCCCTGGAAAATGCCTGCAGTATTGCAGTGCACAGATAGCTCAGCGTAGGCAGCTGCTTCTGGTGGACACACAATACCCAGTCACGTTCTTCTGTTGTTTGTAAAGGTGGAAAAACTTTGGGTGGGTTTGCTGATTATCCTTTTCAAGTGAATGGTCACTGGGACCCAACTGAGCCCTGGAGACCAGACCAGACCCCTCTGTTTACAAAGCCAAACAGGTGCAGCCTAGACAGCAGCAGTGCTAGCTGTCCCGGACTGCCCCTCTCGGTGGAGAAGCGCAGCTGAATCCCCATAGCCCATTCCATCCGTGCTGAGAAGAGGCCCAACTCTGCTGATGGGGTCACCTGTCCACTGGGCAATGGACTGAAGCCTCCAACTCATTTCACCCAAACAGCCATCAGATGGGAACGACTTTCAGTTACTACCAACCTGCGCTAGGTTCAGGCCTGTGATCTAGGGGAGAAAAGGCTTGCACCCCATCTGCACTGTCTCACCTAGACTCTAGCAGTAATAACTAGGAAATGCCAGGTAGGCCCAAGCAGGGCAGTAGGTGCTTTGGCAATACCTCCATGGTCATGGTTTTGATTTGTAATTGTAACACACACTGCTGGGTAGGGCACTGACACCAGGGACTGAACCTGGCACTTCTGGATCGAGCAGCATGAGCCCCTGTGGCCCGAGTTAAAAGATCCACCTCTGTTAACCAAGGTGGTAGCTGGCTCAGCCGCTGCTATATATAGCCTAGCCGCCATTAGCGGGGATCAGAGTGCCACTCTAAGTGGGTGTGGGTGGCACAGTTATCAGGTGGGGCCTCCCAGGGTTAGACTAAGGGGTCCCAGGTCCAAGTCATGTGCCTCAGCACAAACACCAACCCTGCCACTTAGGGGTTTGGAGTTAAGTCCTGGAACAAGCCCCACACTTAACAATAGAACAATGCATTTAAATAACCCAGGCAAAGCCAGGAACAGACCTAGGCTAGGATCTCTAGCAGGGGTTGCATAGCCTTCCGTGCTTCCAGCACAGCCTGCAGCAAAACAGCTCTTCCCCCCGCCACGCCACGCCACATCTAGCTAGACATGCACAGGCTCTCTGCCCCGTGCCAATGCACTCCCCCCTCCATGCGGGTTGTCCAACTTATCCATGTGCTCTGCTCTGCTGCTGGCATGTGATATGAGCTCTGAATGGTGTGTCAGTTACGTGATCTCAGCTGTCCTGTCAGCTCCAGGCTGAGAGTTTACAAGAATTCCCTTTTGCCAGCAGCTGGCTCTCCTCCCAGCAACTTCCTCTCTGCCCTAGCTCTGGGCTCTTGCTTCTCCTTTGTTGCACAATCCAAGGGCAAAGCCACCCCTGGTGCTGGTTTTGGATTCAGAGCCTAACCCCTTCCTAGCAAGGTAATAAAAGTGAGGGTATTGGATTTCCAAACAGCAGCAGCCACCAATGAAATGTAATTCAAGAAAGGGACTAGGAGGGAAAGTGTGAATTAAATACAACCAGAGGGGAGAAAAGAAACAGCAGACCCATAGATACTGACAGCTGAGGATCTGGAATCAGTGCAGCTGTCAGTAGCAGGACTAGCAGCAACCTAGACAGACCATTTCTGACAGGTCCTTGGGGCCTTGGTGCAGAGAGACGCAGGTGGTGCAGAAGAGATAATAGAGCTGAATGACACTCAGTGGGCAGTGATGGTTCAATTTGATTGCTGAGTTCTACAGCTGTGGGTACATGCACTGGATGCTGTGAATTGCATTTCAGCTCAAGGCAAGTATTGCTTTTTCATTATCTCTGAGTGGCGTTGCCAGGACAACCTTTGCTGAGAAACAGGTATTGGGTGCAGTAACCTGCAATATGCTGACAGAAGGCAGGAGCTATGTGGGCAGAAGAGAGCTGGATCTAGCCAAAATGGCTGTAGGATCAGTACATCTTGCTTCCAATAACCAAACACTCCCAGTGGGGAGGGAGTTCTTCCTTGGTACTTTTAAAGGAATTTGTAACAGATTCTAGGGCACAGTTTCCAGGTCTGCCCAAGATTTTCAGAAGTGACCAGTGCCTCAATTTGAGGGCCCAACTGAAGACACATTAAAGGGGATCTGATCTTCAGAAAGTGCTGAGCTCCCACCCGCTGAAAATCAGGCCCCTATAAAGTATGTCAAGTCAGACACCCAAAATCCCTGGTCACTTTCAAAAATCTTGGCTTAGATATTTTGTGCTTGTTAGGGAGAAATTCATCAGCATGAAGCCTCTACACCATTTACGCCTCCAAACCAGGCTTACGCAGGTCTTGAGGTGCATAGGCCTTGTGCGAACTCTCCGCTGAGCAGAGGACTTTACCCCTTAGTGAAGATCATATAAAACAATGAGCATGTCTAGCATGTGTCATCAGTCGATCTCAAAGCATGCTACAAAGAAGGCCAGCATCATTATCCCCATTTCACAGATGGGGAAACTGAGGCACCAAGTGAGGATGTACCTTGCGCAAGGTCACCCAGCAGGCCCATGGCAGAGCCAGGACTAGAGCCCAGCTCTACTGAGTACCAAGCTGACACTCAATCCAAGAGGCTACACTGGAGAATCAGACCCTAAATATCCAGAAACCTTGTGCTTTGGAAACTCTACGTGGCTCATCTCACTGTCTTTCTTAGTGCTAGGGAACATTTTGTGAGTGCTCCCTGCTTGGTTATAGCCACCTTCGGGTGAGGATTTCCTGTGCATTTGACTGGAAGGATATGAGATCGAGTTTTTGCTTCCTTTTCCTCCCGTTGCATTTTTTTATGCTGAGCCAAGTTTATTCCTGCCCTTGTTAGAGCATGTTGGCTAATGAAGCCACTGCATTCCTGCTCAGACTAGGCACTTCAGCTCATAGAAACTGCACATGCATATAAATTCTATGGCTGGATTTCACCTGCTCATGAACACACTTTCCAGGACCATTACAGGGTCTGTGCTGGCTTCCACCCGTGCAGATAACCAGCAGAGGACCTTATTGATAGAAAGTCCACAAAGGAGAAGTAACTGCACCAGGGAGCAGCTGCAACATCCTCTGGATGCCTACAAGTGGCCAGGACTGCCCCAGAAAAGGGTGGTATTGGCTAGGAAGCAGGCAGTGATGATAGCATGCAGTGACCCAATGGCTGGGGAAAGACTGGTAAAAAATGGAGCCCAGAGAATGTCTGTGAAGAGCAACATTATTATTTCCATCCTGGATAAAGAATCCCCTGCCAAAAAGCCCATCAGTAATGGGAAGAGAGGGGTCAGATTCCATGGGCTGTTTGCATCCCCCATCCAGCATCCTCAACACCTACATCCTACTCCCCTCCAGCCTCCAACCCACCGCTCCAGATTTCCAGTTCTCCCCCTTCCAAGCAATCCTTCCAGGTAGCTCCCCTGCCATCGAGCCCCCCACTTCATTTACCTGCTGGGCCCTAATCCTTAAATCCACCCCTGCTTGCTATGCTGCAAAACCCCTCACCCAGAGCAACTGATGGTGTCCTTCCTCTAGTCAGAGGGAGAGGACTGCCTCTTTCCCTGTTAACCAGGGTGGGAACGTCCTCAGGAGCAGACAATAGGTGACTCCACACCTATTTTGACATCAGAAACGGGGAGGTAAACAGGCCCAGTTCCTTTGCAATGTCTTGCCACTATAACCCATGCACATGCACTCTATGTGGTGCTCTGTCCCCTCGGGGGCTACTGGCCCACATACAGATGTTGATAAGCTCACCCCAGGCTTGGCTAACAGAGCTGACCCTTTTCTTTCAGGCAGCTCCAACCCTGTGGCTGCTGCCCCACCCCGGGGTGTGGTGTTACACCATAGTCTGCAGAGCTGACTCATTCAGTAACATTTCCCTTCCTCTGGCAGAAGGAAGCTCTAAACTTTCCTTCTGTGGCTAATTTCCCCATGGCTGCAAACAGCTTTTTCCATTCAGAATATCCTGTTCCAATAGAGGCCCTTCTGAATCCTCAGCGGATGAAATTCATCCCTGTGCAGAAGGTCAGCACAAGGCCTAAGCACCACCTGGACTAGGCATTGAGATACTTTCTGCACATTCGCAGACAACAGGCTCTCACATGGTGTATGTAATGAGCATCAGTTTGCCCACTGGCGTATTTTATTAGGACAACGTTCGTGCTCTCAGTGGTTGTGCTGGTATCATTTTTCAGAAACCGCAGATTGCTGCACGGTTTGGTATCATCATTGTCGTATTTATTTATGGAGGCTCCTAACAAAATCTATGCAAGAATGGTATATCTCTATTATACAGCACACCGAGGCTGGAAATGTACCTTCTGCTTTATAGAGAGGAGACAAGCTCCCTGCCCAACAGGCTTTCAGTCTAAGGCAAGTACCGCAGGTATGCAGACTGTTGATGATGGACTGAAAGACTGAACTGTTGTCCTATGTCTTTTCTTTGGGGCAAGTTTTGTCTTATCTGGCCCCTGTTACCAAGTGCCTCACAATCTTTAATGCATTTAAATTCACAACCCCCCTGTCAGGTAGGTTAATACTATTATCACCCAGGCACTGAAAGATTGTGACTTCAAGGCCACCCCATAAGTCTGTGGTTCCTCCTGGACCCAGCAATTGTTTTAAGACATGGCCTAACTCTTGCTTCAGCACCTGCCCTCCCAAAGGCAAGGCTGGAAGTAATGGGACTAACGCCTCCTCATTTGATTTTACCATCCAACAAGGGCATGGCCCCAAACTACAAATCCTAACCCAAAGCTTCCACAGTGAGTGACCCTGACCAAACAGAGATGACACAGCCCTTTCCCCCACCAGTCACAGTTCTGCCACTGAGAGAACAGACAACCTGGCCCTGATCGGAGAAACCTTCTTGCCAAAGCAACTAAAAAATCCTCAGGTCATAAAAGGTTGCACTGTGCTGCCAATGGGTGTCACCAGGCTGCATCCGACCTGGGAGCACTGCACTGGCTGGAGTGCTGTGCCTCCCGAACACCAGCCCCATCAAATGTCACATTCTCTATGCTGCAATCAGTCAGGCTTGGACTCTAGCCATCTTCTCTGACGGTTCAACTGTCACAGGCTGTCAGTACAGCACAGCAACCTGTGAAAAAGAAGCAGGGGTAGATGGGTCGACAGTTGATGACAAAAGATGACTCATCTGTCCTTTCAGACCGTTGATGGAGTTGGTCTGCCACTTGCTAACTGGTCATCCTGTGAGCTATCTGAAACTGTGTGTAAGAAACCATTTGTTTTCTTGTAACCAGGAAGGTCACTGGACACTACTTCACTCTGTTTCAGCTTTTCATATAGGGCCTATCACAATGACATATAAGGGCTGTGAAAGGCTATGGACACGTGCAATCTTATGGGCAGGGACTTGGCTTCTGTTAGTACCTGTCTGGAAAGTGCCGACCACACTAGTGGGGCTATAGAAATGAAATGTGATTAACTGCATCAAGACTCACCTACCCATGCAAAACACAACAGTCTCCTGCATTCCTTACCACCCTCCCATCCCGGGCAATGCTACTGATAATGCAATCCACCATTCCAGAAGACTTCCCCTTCCCTCTCCAACATACTGAAAAGCAATGAGTTCCCCACCTTCACCAAACACACACTATAGCACAAAACATTAACTGCAATCTACCATATTCTTGCATCAATAGATCAGCACATCTGACTGTCACAGATTCCATGAATTCAGGAAGTTATTCTGCCTCACTTTACTGAGGTTGATGTTAAAGTTTTGGTTTAGAGAGAGAGTTTGATGAGCCCTTAATCCTCCCTTTAGCTTAGCTGAAAAGGACTGTTCTTGTAAAAATGCTTAAAATATTGCAGAAGCAGGGAAAGTATTCTGATTGAGAATAGTGGGCCCATTGGTTGGCTGTGAGCTCTGGGTGACAGGAGCAAGCCCACACAGCCAGGGGATGGTGCTGTTCTCTTTAAGATTAAAGCAGGTACAGGGTTAGTTTGTGTCAATATCTGGTGGCAGAGATAAACCCTGCCATCTGTGTAAAACACCCTGTGGGCCCTGTCTGTTGGTAAAGAGCTGGGATCAGAAGGAAGGCTGAGGATGGGTCTAATCAGTGATAAGATGCTAGCATGGGCTACTTTCTAAATCTTCCCCTCCTCTCTCTTACTCTGCCCTCCAGTGCTTTCCCCTCTCCAGCCATGGGGATGGATAATTCTCCTCTTGTGGAGCGGAGGCAGGTGGGGACTTCCAGTCACAGCATCTCTTCTTTTCCTGACAAGTACTGCTGCCCCTCCACCTGCTGCAGGAAAGCTGGGAGACCCACAAACTCCCCAGCCAGGCCAGGCTTCTCCTGCGGATCCCACTTCACATTCCTCTGCCTGGAGAGTCCTCACTTTGCCAGCCAGGGAAGAGATGGCAGGAGGGCGAGCCCTCAGGGAAAGACTCCCCCAAGTCAAGGAAAGAGAGAGAACCATAAGAGGGCCCTTCATTGGCTTTTAGCAGAGGAAGAGGGACCGTGCACCCGTGTACTTTAATCCCTGCACATCAAACAATGATGGAGTAAACTCCCCATAGGGCAAGCACTTTCCTGATCTCCCTTCCTGGTGGCTGCCTCATGCTCTATAGCTCAAGGGTTAATATCTCTTATCCATTTTTATGCGATCTAATGTAACTGCAGATGTTGTCAACATTGTAGTCTCAGGGATACCGGAATGAAAGGGGTAAGGCAACAGAGTCTTAAGGATCTAGCCAGATCTTAAGGATCTGACTCCCCACCATCCCAATAAAGAAACATTTTGTTTCGCTTTTCAGTTTCCCAGCCTCTCACAAACCACGCCCAGCTGAAACTAACCCAGCTGCTGTGGGAAGGAAAAGATATTAACATAATCATATATATTTCTACATAACAAAATCATATGAATCAAGGTTTTCGATTGCTACCAAGTTCTTGGCTTCCCTGAAATCCTGTAGCAGTGAGTTCCACTGGCTAATTATCTATTATATGAAAAACTATTCCTTTCTATCCATTTTAAATATGTTGGTATTTCATTAGAGAGCCCTTTCTTCTTGTGTTATGAGGAAGAGGAATTAGAAGCACCCGATTCAAACTTTTGTGTACCATTCATCAGTTTCTACACTTTTGCTGTGTCCCTTTATGCACCAACAGACTGAGACGTAAGCCTTCTGTTCGACATGGAGTGAGGTTCAGGGCTCCTAGTCTCCTAGGGCTTGATTATTTCTGACCAACAAAGATTTATGGCTTAGGACACAGGGTTCACAGGGGCTCACAGTAAAAGGTTTAGGTCAAGGTTTTCAAAAATAGGAGCCTAACATTTCTAAATCCATGTTCAGGTTCCTACATAAGTGGCCTGATTTTAAAAAGTGCTGAGTGCCTAGCAGCTACCATTGAAGTCAATAGCTGCTCAGCATTTTTGAAAATCAGAGCATTTATTTAGCTGTCTAACATTAGACTCGTATTTTTGAATATATCAACGGAAGTCCTCAGTTTATGAACACAACTGAATAACCCCAAGAAAGCAGGAACTAGGAGGCAGTTAAATCACTGGTCTAGGACTAAGGAGATCTGGTAACTATTCCTGATTCTGCCAATGGCCCGCTCAGTGATCTTGGGCATGTCACTTAACTGCTCCATGCCTCAATTTCCCCATCTGTAAAATGGAGATAATGGTATTGCCCCCCCTCTTTGTGAAGCGCTTTGAGATCTACTGATGTAAAGTGCTATATGATAGCTAGGTAAAATTGTTGCTTTAAAAAATAATAATACGTAGAGCACTTTTTATCTATTGGTACCATTATCCACATTTTCAGATGGGGAAACACAGGAAGGAATGTACCCAAGGTCACCCAGCATTTCTCTAGTGAGGAACCTATGTTGCCCCAGGTGCTTTGTGGTCTAGAACCCGAGTTGGGGGGTGACTCATGTCAGCTCTTAACTGGGCATATGGGTTTATACTTTGAGAAAAAATAACCCATCTCTTCTTGCTCTCATAATGTCTTACTGTGATATTCAGAGATCCCAGCCCAATGAATATGTGGTGATATGATGAATAGGAGCTGTCTGCTGTAGCAAGTGGGTGTGCTACATTACTCAGAGTGGTTCGTGAATTATTTCCAGCTCAGGGAAAAGACAATATGACCTTAAAACCAGAACAGATGAGTCACAAGCTGCTGCTGCTGGGTGCTCCATCACTGCAAACTCATCCTCTGAGTCTGGCTGGTCAGAGACACACACATTCTTGCTGATGATACCAGCCATTATCAGAGCTAACCTCACACCTGGCAGGACCCCAAGCTCCTAGGACAAAGGGAAATTGGGGGCTGCCCTTGGTAGTCTCAGCAACCCAGAACCCAATTCCCCACTCTTTAGTCTCTGGGGAACCCTCAAAGGCAGCTCTTGGCTCAGGTTCTTGACTTTTGGAGCCTGCTGTAACCACCTACGGGGAGGGAATCTGGCCAGGCATGGGGGCCTCAAGCAGTCATTTGTCATGCTTGGGTTTCAGCTTGCTCCCTCCTCCCTTTGTCACTGGATCCATTCTTTAGCTGGCAGCTTCCCAGCTGGGATCTCAATGGTAATTTAGCGCTAACAATAAGCTCTCTGGGAGCCCTCATTAAAAAAGGGGAAGGAAAAATTTGCAAGTGGGGAAAAGCAACAATGGGGAACAGAAAGTTCTTTGTAAATGGTTTCCAGGGCCCTGAAAGATAGGGGGAGGGGCAGTGAGTATTCAGGAGAGACTTCCAGCTGGGATGCAGGGCAGCCTAGCCTCTGAGCAGGCACATGGGGGATGGGCAATGGGGTGCTGTCCCGTTAGACGCACTGTAGCATGGGCAATGAGGCATAACACCGACACTAAGGGGAGCCCTCTGTGGGGAGTCCAGGCCGTGGCGGAATACAGGGTCCTACATGGAGCTCTCTCTTGGCTGGCACACCCCGTGATAAGAGATGCTGCTGCTGCAGAGGAAGAAAAGGGGAAAGGAAATGAGGTGGTGGCCCATTTAAGAGATACTGCGGCTGCACGTGGAGCTAAGGGGCGTGGACTCCTTTAACAGATGTTACAGCATGGGGGAATGAGGGCTGCAGTCCTCTGCAGAGCTCCTGCTGCATGGGGCTTTTAAAAGATGCGGCCCCTTTAAGGGATGGTATTGCTTCATGGGGGGAGGTAAGGAATGCGGCCCCTTTAATTGCAGCCACTGCTGCCCCTGTCACTCGCAGGCCGCGTGCCGAGCGTCTTGGGCGCCTCCCCATTGGCCGATGATCTACGTGGTGTCACACTTCCTTTCCAACCGCAGCTTGTGCCTCCGCTGGTTAAAAGAATCCGTCCGCCCCGCCTCCCCGCGCGATCCAGGGGCGGGCGGCGGAGGGATCCGTAGGGCGGCCGAATTCACCTTGAGGAGCGGCGGGGCGGGGTCGCAGAGAAGCTGAAGCTTTCGGGGAGAACGGACGTGGTGAGGAGCAGCAGGTACTGGGCGGGGGGAGGTCAGCGTGGTGCCGCCACCTCCCAGGCCGGAGCGGGTCCTTCCTAGGGAGCCTCCGTTCCCTCGCGCTGCCAGCCGGCCCTGTCCGGAGGCGAGGGGCCGGCTGCTGGGCGGCGCGGCCCCTCTACCGAAGCCGAAGGGGCCGCGCTCTTGGTGGGGCGGGGATGCTCAGGGGTGGGGGTGCCGAAGCTCGCCCCTCCTCCGCGGAGCGCGCAGCCATCGCTGCCTCACACAGAGCAAGTCTGTCCGTCTGTGGCACGCGGGGGCACGTGCGTGATCCGAGCTCCAACTGCCCCCTTGGGATCATGTGGGGTGCTGCTGGAGCCCCACAGTGCCCGCTGCAGCCCCGTAGCGCCAGCCTGTTGTTACAGACTGGGGGCTCCTGGAGCCAGATGAGACCCTCTGATGCACCACATTAACATAACAAAGGGCTCCGTCTTGAGGCGGGACAAACAGAACTTCCGTTGTCAGTTTCTTGCTTTTACTAATTCTATAAAATATGACCTATAGAAAGATGCAGTTTTACTCATAAAGGCTCTGGTGAAACTCAGTCTTTTTAACCTTCACTGTTTCAGTGTTGTAGGGGAATCCACACCAGGGTGACATTCAGTAGAGGAGGAAAGGGAGACTAACATTTGATGGAAAGTGAGGCATTTGAGAACCTTTCAAAAGGTTTTTTTGTTCTTCCTCTGTCCCTTCATCCTGTGTTTGAGATGTCCTAATCCTACAGTGAGTTGTTAAACTAGGTTAGCTCTCCTTAGGTCAGCCTTTGAATGGATCTTGTAGCATTGGTTAGTCTTGTGAGACAGGGTGGGATCATGTTGCATTGCATACCAAACCTGGTCAAACGTGATCTGATTGCCAATAGAAAGGGCTCTTTCAGATACTGCAGTCCTGTAATGATCTGCATTTTGGAACTGATGCCATTTTGTATGGTTGCAAGGGAGGATCTCTATAAAACCTACTGCTATTAAGTTAAAATTGTGAGGCCAGTGTAAAAGTGTGATAGAATTAATCATTAGAGATGCTAGATCAGTTGTACTGGTGACCCCTTTCACATAGCAAGCCTCTGTGTGATTTCCCCCCTCATAAATTAAAAACACTTGTTAATGTATTTAACACTATTATAAATTCTGGAGGCAAAGCAGGGTTTGGGGTGGACGCTGAGAGCTTGTGACACCCCCCCCCATGTAATAACCTTGTGACCTCCTGAGGGGTCCTGACCCGCAGTTTGAGAACCCGTGTACTAGATTTTATCCCAACTGTCCCTTGCACAGGCAGGACTGAAATACAAATGCCCCATGATGGTATCCTGAGACTGTATGTGTGAAACAAAACCGGTCCCCCCCCCAGCATATCTCTTATGCGTACTATTGTAAAAATGGCAGAGATTAAACCTCCCTACCCCAATGGGTCTATTGGCCCAAACTAACTGATAAGAAACTACTTTGTGGGCAAACTTGATGGATCAGACTGCTGCAGCACCATGCAGGGTGACTCTGGTGTCTGCTGGGATTGTTCAGTGGTGTGAAGGGGGTAGAAGTGCAGATAGCACTGCTGTCACAACCCCTTGTGGCTGGCTGTGACACTGCAGCTTCAGAGGTGGTGGTCTAATGCGCTACAGCACAGTGCTGCAGTATTACAGCTGATGCACACTGCAGGAAAAGAAATGTGGACGAGTTGTTGTAACCTTAGTCAAATAACAGTTCCTAAATTGTTGCCCTGGATTGAACCTCCACTTTTCATCTTAACATCTGGGTTTTTTTGGATGGGTGATGTGTAAAAGTAAACTGAGCATGCAAGTATCCCTCAAAAGAGGGAACTAAATACACTCCAGATAATGGTATTCTTTGAACAGGATTCCAGTGTTGGTAAATTTTGAAACTATTACCCTATTGATGGATGATTATCTTTGTAGTGTACTATGCCTCTAAGGTAGAATTAGCTAGAATACTGTATTATGTTCTACCTTATTCTGTACTTCTTGCTTTGTTTCAGATTAATACCAAACACCTCTGGAAAACAATTCTTGGTTTGGTTCAGATATGTGGGTTTTCATATACTACCGTTAGAGCCATGTCTTCAGATAGAAATGTGTGTACTTTTAACTGAAGCTAGCTAGCAATAACCACACTTCTTAATTACCCCTGCATTTAAGGGGAGATAAGTAATCAAACTGGGTTGATATGGCACTGAAGTAACTCTGCCCTACTAAAAGGGGGAAGTGATTAAGCAAATTGCACTTATTTCTGGCTGCAGCTACAGGCTGTAGAATTTGCAGAAAGAAGCTTGGGTCCAGAGTTGCAAGATATTTCAGTTTAGTGTTTCCTGAGGTGCAGGGGGTCAATCAGACTGTGGGAGTAAGAGTTGAATCAAATGGAAAAGGGAGTATTTGCCACCTCCCACACCAAGTGGGCTGTAGTCCATGAAAGCTTATGCTCTAATAAATTTGTTAGTCTCTAAGGTGCCACAAGTACTCCTGTTCTTTCTCCCACACCAAGAGAGCTGGCAATATCCTAAATGATGCTAACTTAGATCAGTATATGGCTCAATAAACTTGTTAGTGTCTTAGTCATCCCTTCATTGCACAGGCAAGTGAAGGCCCCTTTTGAATGTCTCCTGTATTATGTCTGTGTAAACATGTCCAATTTATTTTTTTGATAGTCATCTGTACTTTAGTAAAGACTGTGTGTGTGGTTTTTTAAAAAAAAAAAACCACCTTTGAAACATGTTTGAACTGCTCTTTTTAGAGTCAGATTTGTATGAATAGTATTCTTGTTACAAAGCATTGGAAACTTCATTGCTGTCATCTCAGATTAATAAAAGTAGAGTAGACTTTTTAAGTGGTCATGCTTCTGGCATCCCAGCTACTTTGGGATAGAGCACCGCATAACAGAAAATGCTGCTTACGTTTGTATTACTTAACATTCAAAACGCTGTACAACCCGCTAATGTTTGCACAATCACTGAAACCTAGCAGAACAATTATAACTTCATCCAGTGTCAAGAATCTTAGACTTGAATCTGATTATCTACAGTCATACATCAAGGGAAACTGAAGTGCAGTTAGCCTCTTGAAATCAAGAGCTTTTATAAACAGACCTGGCCACTCTCGGCCTTTCTTCCTGTACCTCTAACCCTTCCCCCAAAATAGTGTTTGGGCCATGGTAGGGGTATCAAGATAATCCTTCACTAGAGAATTGAAAAGATATAGAAAGGTTCAAACATGGTTTGAGAACAGATTTGGGGGTGTAGCATAATGCATCTTGAGATAGTTCTCACTCACACTCTTCTGTTGTGGCTAGATAATTGCAACAAACTCAAGTTCTTCCAGCAGAAAAGTAAACATACTGTGAAATCATAAGATACTTAAGGCTGTTTTATGTCTAAAAAGATCCTTCTGAATTTTCTAGAGATGAAATCTACAAATTCTGGTTAAAAGCTGGTGGTAAATAAGGCAGTAAGTTTGATATTGCATTGAGGCAATCTAACATCTAAGTATGCAGTTAGTCTAGATCTGTGTGCCTCCACTCCTGGGTAAAATGCTTAGAATTTGGATCACCTATTTAGTATATAAATAAGACCTGTGGCTGCCAGCAGGGTAGGAAAGAGGCCCCTCTTGATTACATAAAATCCAAAGCTGTCTCCATTTTGCTAAAGCTGTAGATGTGTGGTCAGGATAAATCACGTGGGTGTGCCTCTTTCCTGTCCTTTGGCTTTGGACAGCAGCCTGTTCCTATTCCTAGGAGAGGCTATATAGTCCCACCTCCTCTGGAAAAGCAGCAGAGCTTAGCTGCAGTGTGTTGTGATGGATAGCACGTAGGAATAAATAGAACAGCAGTAGCGGCTAACAGCCACTACTGAATGAAGTGCGCAGAAATCTAGGAGGGATTTCAGTTGTGTGCTGTTCTGCTTGCATCTATAAATCCAGCTAGGGCTCAAATCTTCACTCTACCAATCAATCTGTTTCTATTCCTTCGAAAGACATCACTGGCCTTATTTGCTGGATTTTTCTGTAATTCTGCTTAATTGTAGTTGCTGTGGTAGCACGTGCAATACAGATAAGCGGTGCTAGCATGTTTATGCCTGCACCAGGACTGCTAATTACTTCTGGAGGGGTTATATGATCTTGTTATTAGCATCAATCTGACCCATTAATCAAACTTATAGTGAGCTCAATTCTTCAGGGGGTGCAGACTGAACTAGATCATGTTAATCTGACAGCTAATCCATTCTCATCCAGGAAAAGTACTGATGTCTCTCAAATACAGCGCCAGTGTGGCCTTCCCACCTATCCTTTCCAATCCAGTTAATTTGTGCTTTGAAAATCAGAGAAACATTAGCATCCCAAAGCTGCTGGCTGAATGCCTGTCTCTGAAGATACAGGTTTAGAATCTGCAATTTAATGGTAGCTGAGAAAGGTGTTCTGAATCATTTGGGTGAAGCAGAAATTGCTAGGTGGTCCTGAATAATCTGTAGTATCTGTCATGCTGTCTGGAGTGGTTCATGATTGACTGCCAGCCTCAGGGCAGAAGGTGCCACCAGACTCCTTGTTGTTTTTGTAGATACAGACTAACACGGCTACCCCCTGGTACTTGACAAAAAGTAGGACAGACACCCCAAACTGGTGGTATGTTCTATAATTAGATATCGCCAACCCAATAACACAGTGATCCAGGCATTCACATTTAACAGTCTTACTATAGTCAGACTGGAGTGCCCATGGGGATGGTCTATCTTGCCACCCACGCAAGCTGGATAGATGGTCACTTACAGTTAAGATCACAAAATATTCAGGTTGCTCCCAGTCACTTACCCTCAGAACAATTTGTACCTTAGATCTCACACCAAAGACAATCCTATTTATTAGCCAAGGATTTATTAACAAAGAAAAATAAATTAGGCTATGTCTACACTACAGCACTTATAGTGGCGCAACTGTAGCGCTTGTGGTAGAGAAGCTCTAAGCCAATGGTCTGTCAGCTTAAAGCTACCACCTCTTGCAGAGGCCGGACATGTTGCCAGGAGAAGCTCTCCTGTAGACATAGCGCTGTCTACACCAACACTCAGTTCAGGATAACTTATGTCCTCAAGGGTGTAGATCAGTGGTTCTCAAACTTTTTTTTTTTTGTATTGGTGACCCCTTTCATGCAGCAAACCTTAGTGTTGCCCTCCCCCCCTTCTAAATATAAAAGCATTTTTAACATCACTATTATGCTGTAGGCAAAGCAAGGCGTAGACATACTTTTTTACAGGTTAAAGCAGGCAACATATAAGCACAAATGAATTAGTCTTAGGTTCCTAAAGGTGACCGATGTAGTTATATCTGTCCACTGAATGTCTGTTAGGGCTAACTCAGGCTGACTCTGGGGAATCTTTTTGTTTCCTAGCTCCAGTCCTTTGAGAGTCCAAATAGCAAAGAGAACCATTTCTTTTTGTGAACATCTTTATATGCCCTTCCCCCCAGAGTTCAGCCTGATCTAGGGCACCTGCACACAACTCCTTCATGATGGGATGGGGCAATCAACAAAGCTTTTGTCCTACAATGGCCTATTTAGTCTTGATAGCCCTTCTTGATGGGCAAAGGAACCACTCTTCCTCCTTGGGTTAACAAGTTCACAGCCAGCATTTTTACAATTTACATACCTTTACCCTGATATAACGCGAATTCGGATATAACACGGTAAAGCAGTGCTCTGGGGGGGGGGAGAGCGCGTACTCTGGATCAAAGCAAGTTCGATATAATGCGGTTTCACCTATAACACGGTAAGATTTTTTTGGCTCCTGAGGACAGCGTTCTATCGAGGTAGAGGTGTACTACTTTGTAGCATGAGATACAGACCTTACAAATAAGATTAATGCATGCAGCAGTTTATAGAGTCTAAATATATCTTTATAAATATAACACCTGTCTTGAACAATATTAACATACAGAGCTGGTCTGATTTCCAGGTATGAGTTTGTCCGTGCTCAGCTGATGTCTTCAGCCTCAGCAAGAGCTGGCACCAGGTTTACCAGTATCGCAGAAAAGATTGTAAGATGGCCACCAAAATGGAACATAGTTATATAATAGTTCAGGGCTATTCTCTGCAAAAGCTATAGGACAGTGGAACAGTATTTTCTGCTGATCAGAAAAGGAGTTGGCAGACCCTTCTTAAACATATACATGCCAGAACTAGGTTTGTGTTAGAATTCTTTTACAACTTGCTTTGGGATGGAGGTAAAATTGCTTAAAATCTAGGAGCCCCTTTCAATCCAAACTTGATTCATAGCTTCTGGCTCTCTAAATATGGGTAGTAAACTTCCTGCTCCTGAGGGATTGGATTCCTAAACACACCACTAACTCATCTCACTCCTGCCTTCCTTTCCTTACTCTTCCTGTACCAGTCTTGAGTTGTGAAGGCTGTACAAGAACAACTCAGCATGACTGACTGGCTTTTTTATATGAATAAATTCGTACTCAGGACGAGTAGAAGACCCATCAGACTTGCTTCACTCATGGTTCAAGCTGACTTAAACCTGAATCTTCAGAGGCAGCAAAATTAGAATCCACTGATGACCTGTCATGTTACCTGCATGCAGTCTGTTTTCTGGCTCTTATAGGCCTAAGAATATACTTTTTAAAAAAACCCACAACTCTCCTTTGAGTGTGGAGGTAGCTACCTAAGTAACGTCCTTCTGTGCCTGCATGCTTGTTTTTTATACTGGGGGAAAACACTTGAGAGTTAAAAATTGAGGTAAGGTTAACCAAGTGCAAACTTTTAGATAATTCAACTTTTCCCTTTACTACTTTCTCAAGTTGTATTATGAGACGAGACAATGAATATTTAGGCAGGAGATTAACCAATTAGGTGTATACTGCATGGGCAGGTATATTTTTGTGTGTGTGTGTGTGTGTGTGTAAATGGGAAGCCACAGTATGGGTTGGCATGCACTTGGCTAACTTCAAATAAGATGCTTCTTCCTATTGTACTTTCTTTCTGGCCTTGTTAAACTTCCTTGATTGTGGGCTTCAGAGAGGAGTGTGTTGGCTGCTGTCTTCTAGAATGTTGTTGGGCCCAAATACAGGTGATGGATCCCCTTTATAAAATCAATAACTGCTGTCTCCCATTTCCTCATGTACAGTTATTGGGGTTTGATTTCCCTCATCCTTTGTTCCTTCCTTCCACTTCTGCCTCTAAAGGTTTAGCTGGCTGAGGAGCAATGTGACAGATCAAAACTTGTAACTACTTTCTTCTGTTGCAAGAAATTTGTCTAAGCTCTTCCAATGCTGGATAAGGGCTGTCCTTCTGTAGCCTTTCCTATCCAGTCACCTTAATTTTGATGTTGTAAAAGGAAGCAACCGAGATCTGACCTCTCCTACCTTCTTAGGGTATGTCTTTGCTACCCGTCAATACGGCGGGTAGCAATCGATTTATCCGAGATCAATATATCGCATCTCGTTAAGATGTGATATATCGATCTCCGAACCCACTCACCGTCAACTCCGGAACTCCACCAGAGTGAGCGGCGGTAGCGCAGTCGACAGGGGAGCCGCGGCCATCGATCCCGCGCTGTCTGGACCCCAGGTAATTCGATCCAAGATACTTCGACTTCAGCTACGCTATTTGCGTAGCTGAAGTTGTGTGTATATCTTGGATCGACTTCCTTCCATACCTCCCCCCCCCCGAGTAGACCAGCCCTTTGATGCTTCTAAGCAGCAGCACAACTAGAGCTGTATATCCCAGGCCAGTCTCCATTTTAATATCAAAAGGAACATACTAATTCTGAACAAACACAGACCAGTTCAGACATGTAAGTGCATCTTGCCAGAGACATGTGAGGCTAGGCTCTCTAATAAACTTGGGATTTACTAGTCGTGTGTCCTAATGAAATCAATCTGATTTATTCCTACTCTAAGATCTTCATTGTCTTGAGCAAGCCATGCCGATCTGCATTTTGCAAAAGTTTCTAAAATGTAAAATGCCAAAAATAGTACTCCAATCTTAACCTGCAGCAGAGTTCAGTGAATTCTTCCTAGAAAAGCACTGTAATTTATAAGCAGGGAAGTGCAAAAACATAGGGCACTATTATTATTTATTATTTTATTTTATTGCAAAACTAAAGCCACATGCAGGAAAACACACTGTTTCTATATTCTTGATGGTGCTTTTCTTTCCACCTCCAACTTCCCCAGCCCAGAAAAGCCAAAGTCACAATGCCTGTGATCACTGTTTCTCTGACTTTTGAAAAGATTGTCCCTAATGGGATTCTGACTTCAAATGAAACTTTTAAAAAGCAGTAATCTTATCACAGAGTGAGTGTGAAATACAGAAATTTAAATTAGAGTAGTTTGTAAATGACTGTTATGGGTTTTCCATGAGGTGCTGGCTGCATTTAACACCCTCCGCCTCCTTTTTTTGAAAAGCTTGTGACTCAGTAATAGCCTGAGAGCCAGTGGACTGTCAGTTTCCATCTCAGTTGCTCATCCCTTGTACAGAGCCAGATGAAATGAGATGCTTCATATTGGTTCCAGAATTGTCTTGCATTCAGATAGTGCATGCTGCATATTTTGATTTATTGGTGTCAATGGGCATGGGGAGAACTTTTGCTGCTACAGTTCCTTCTCATTCATTTGTGAGAATATACAGTATACTACTCCCTAATGCATTCAGCTATTTAGACTATACAAGGTGCTACATGATATAAAGGTTTTGCTTGAACTCTTCAGAGGCTTGCACCTGAAATCTAGGCTGTGATGACTGGCTACAGGATATTTGGGAATGAACTAATAAATATTAAACCAGCTGCATCTTAACTGCTCCCCTTCTGCAAATCAGTCTTCCTTCTTAGTAAGATCTAAGTATTGCTCCTCCCATCCAGAAGTTATTTCCTATGTTAGTCAGGCCAACCAGTAGGAAATAACTAAACACTTAATCCATCAGAGGACCAAAAGCAACCTAAACGGATGTCTGGAAGTCTGACACTCTGTGTTCATGTGTGAAATTGCCTTTTCAGGGAACTGCTTTGTTTTTAATATCTAAAAAAACTCTTGCATAAGAGTGGGGAGAAAGTGGTTTGATATGAAGGAGCTAATGTTTCTCCTTCTGTACCACCTCCTCATGCTGCTGGGAAACATTAAACTATGTATGCTGGAATAGCCATGTACCTTAATGTAACCTTACAATGCTTCTAATATGGACAGACTTTCATGTGCCTTCATTTCTACCTCAGTGAGTCAACACCTTCCCATGGGGCTGGATAAGAGAATACTTGCCAGAATATACTGAGGTTTTCAGTAGCCTATGTCATTGCTGTAAGTCTCTGTATCATAATGAGGATGCAGTGAGTCAGAGCTGCCTTGCGAGAGAAACTGCACGTAGATGCAGAGAAATTGGAAGGCCTGACTGGCAGAGGTGGGTGAGGGAGGAGCTAAGCTTCCTGAGTGAACCATCTTAAAACAGCATGTGCTCTCCTGTGATGTCAATGCTTAATACGTGGTGGTAGGATCATAGGGGATATTGCTTCTGCGAAGGGCTATAGGTGTAGTCATAATGCTCAAGTTTATCACAGTGCTATTCTAATGGTCAGGTAGTGTCTCCTTCAGACACCCTCAGCTTGAAGGGGTTTTATGGCACTAGCCTTAATTTGTATGAGGGTGAAAGTTTGTATAGGTTCTCTGTGTGGTGCAGTATTGATTAAACTTAAGCCTGTTTAGCTGTTCAGACATAAAGAGTTGGTTTTAAACTCCTACAGGATTAATCCATAATGTTGATTAGGCACTTGGGTATAGAAGAGACTTCAGCTCAAAAATGAACCTTTTGAGTTCTACATCAAGGTGCATATTATCTGTAACAAGACTTTGGCACAATAATAACGTTCACTGTGGTATAGCTACTACAGTCTGTAGATACTTGAGGGCAGAGACAGGAAACTGGTTGAGGGAGTAAGAATGAGGGAGCAGCACAAACTATGGATGTATTTTGGACCAACTGTAGGAAAACTACAGTAGTGGTCGGTCTTGCTGTTGCCTGAGTCCTCAAAACTGGTCACAACTGCAGGCAGTGTTCCTAGGCTTAACCCCCAAGTGTAAGCATTCCTAGAACTCTGCAGTATGATGACAACACCTGTGCTCTTGCATAGTAGCACACTTGAAGACTGGCCTACAGGGAGGGGTGTGAATTGTTGAGTGCTCCAACTGCCCCATGTAGACCCTGTTGGCATGAACTAAAAAGGCACCAGTGTGTGTTGTCCTGTGGACTACATCAGCATGCACTAAGTACTTTTTTGTTTACACCAGCAGGGTGTACGTGGGGCAGTTAGAGCACTCTACAATTCAAACCCCTGTAGCCTGGACTGCAGCATCATGTAAACAAGCCCTAAGGAAGTCCAGTGTTCTGAGATGATTGGGTCAGGCAGTGTTTGCTTATTATACAACTCTGGCATATCTAACTCTGGTGCCATACAAACGAGCCCTTAAACAATCTTTACTATGGTACTTAATGAACTTGGTTCCTGGTCTGATCAGTTAGGGGCTTCCCTTGGGCTAATGTTACATTTAATATGTCTGCGAATCCATACACTTGTCTGTTAAAAATACCCTGTAAAATCACTACAAGGAGACAGAATAAACTGGCTGTAGAAGACATTAATATTTCATTTCATATCAACCACCTCCCAGCAATTTACCAGGCACTCTTCCTAATCTTTTGTTTCTAGTATTAGGGCTCCACACCAATAATTTGATTCAATAACTAGCAGCACCAATCTGTACTGAGATTCCATTTTACATCATTTCTTGGGTAATGTATATAACTTAAATACTCATGCAGAATTTTTACTGAGACTTTTTTTAATCTCAACTCAATTTTCGGTGTACAGTGTACAAGACGTGCTAAACAAATAGGTTTATTTAGATTTACCTGCCAGTCTAAAATAACTCTCTATCCTCTCTCCTAGGTAAAGAATCCCAGCAATCATGTCTAAGCACCACGATGCTTTCATCCAGACCCAGCAGCTACATGCTGCCATGGCAGACACTTTTCTGGAGCATATGTGCCGCCTGGACATTGATTCTGAGCCAATCACAGCACGAAACACCGGCATTATCTGCACTATTGGTATGTGACTCTTAACAGTTTGGGAGAGGGGGGTAATTTATATTTATATCCCAATATAAAATTTAAGAACAGCAGAAAGACTTCAGTGTTCTTGAAGATCTGTAGAGTGAATCATGGAAAAATGCAAATATTTAACTTGCCTCTCTATAAGATGAGGAGCATGGGTGAATTCATGAGTATTGCAACCATATCCTTTTCTCAAGTTTGCATGAATTCTGGCTTCAGAAGTAAGAGAGCCTATCCAGTACTATAAAATATAAAATTGGATTAGCCACTAATCACACCCTTCCTACCTTGGAGACTGAAGCAAAAATAAACTCTTGCTCTGTGCCCCAGTCTTCCTGCATGCTGCACAATGATAGTTAAAGTAGCTTGCATTACAAACTTGTTCCCAAACTAAGAGATGGATAGGAGAAGCTTCTATTAATGGCAGAGAATTGTCTGTCTTCGTGTGCAGCTAGGGAATTGACTGCTAGGAGTTTGAATTTGTGTTTATAAAGTGAAATGCTCTTCCAATTGAGGCTCTTCTAGCTATTGCAGCTGGTTTCCTGTGCAGCATCATTATCCCTTTTCCCCCATTAAATCTAAATTGGCAGATTGAAAATGAAGTAATAAAGATCTAGTGTAATGCTATATGCAGCCAGGGTTGAAGAATTCTTTTAATACTTGGGAACTGCATTTGAGTGTTACAAGTGCCCTTAGTTGGAGTGCAGTCAGTCTTTGCAGATGTCTCTTCATCTATCTTGGAGTTTGTATATGTGAGCTAGTTTGAGGGCATGCATGCAATTTCCAGAAGTCCAGCAAGCAAGGAGACGTTACTTCACAGATATTCAAGTCGCTTTACAATGTCTATCGATATATGTGGTTCACCCTTTCCTATCTTGTGAAATAGCCCACAAACCTAGAACAGTTTCTGGTTTTGCTATCTTTGCCTTTAAAATTCTGTAACAAAGTTAATCAATTGGTAGTAAAACTGTGGTTCCTTCTAGGCCCAGCTTCCTGCTCAGTGGAAATGCTCAGAGAAATGATTAAATCCGGAATGAATGTTGCCCGTCTCAACTTCTCTCATGGAACTCATGAGGTAAGGGCAGAGTGTCTGAATAAACATTGTCTGGACTCCAGCAAAAGTGCTTTCATGGGGCAGGGTACTTGGTCCAAGGTGTGTGTGCTGCTTCAAGCTTCCAGCCTTAGGCAGTGGGAAGATATTTGTGAATTAAGTTGAGTCAAAATGTGCACAACAGGCCATGCTAAGCAAAGGAACAAAATTAGGGTGATCTCTCCCTGTACATATGTCTCTCTGCCCACAAAAAAAAATCTCATACTATAATCTTCTGTACCCAAACCTTCACCCTTAGAAGCTTGCAGGAGAGGTTTGCTCAGGCCTAATCTTAGGCTGGGTGGGCTCAGGTCAGACTGAGAGGGTTGGGTTGTTGTTTTCAGACTCAAACTGACTCTTCCTCCTGAGCCTGGGCCAGTGCTATTATCTGTAGCATATCTGTTGGGTCTGCACAGCCTCGCTTCTGCTGGCTGCTGCCCATTGGTGTCTGCTGCGGGCGGTGGAGAGAGAGAGAGAGAGGTGTGCTTCACTGAAATGCCCCAGCACAGCAAGGTGGCAGTGGCTGACAGGAGCAGGGCATGCAGCTGCTGCTGCACCCACTCCACAGGCAGGAGAAGGTGAGCAGAGATGATCTGAGCCATGCAAGTTGTTTTCCCTCACCTGAACCTGACACTTGTGGTTGGGTTCGATTGGTGTTCGGGTCCCATTGCAGATCTCAAGCTTGCAGTTCATTAGAGGCTGATTAACCTTGGTATTTGCCACTTATGACAGTTTACCACACATGAGCATACATTCCTAGTTAAACTACTACTAAATCGCTCTGATTCTTCCCCAGCTTCTGTCATAAAGCACCACTATATCAAGAGGGGTCTGTTCTTACACTCCATTTTTTTTTCTTATAATGAGTACTTTTAAGTATGCAGGAGGATGAGGTTCCCCCTGCTCTAAAGAATTTTCTGGGTAATTGAATCAACCTATTTGAGCTGCAATCTCTTGTAAAAGGCATAAATGAAAGCTGCTGGGAAAGCAGGTGTGTGTGTGTGTGTGTGTGTGTGTGTATATATATATATATATAATGTGTGTGTATGTATAATGTGCTTCCTTACAATCCTTTAAGTGTGTTAGCAAATGCTAGTTGGTAAAACCTTTTTTCTAAGGGTATTCTGTTTGCTGCTGAGTCTGGATTTCAGAACTAAGCTAATAGGTCACTGCCACTACCTGACAGCTGGCGTACAGGTGGCCAGTTTCAAGATCCTTGAAGCATGGACTTTGCCTTTGGTTGCTGGTTGCCTCTGAAAGAAGTCTTGTTTGTTTGTTTGTTTGTTTTAAACTAAATCACTTGACTCATGTTACTATGTATCCTTAAGTCCCTCAGAGTACCACTTAAAATTAGGTTGGGTAGGAACAAAAACAAACGTAGGAACAGCCATACTGGGTCAGACCAAGGGTCCATCTGGCCCAATAGCCTGTCTTCCGACAGTAGCCAGAGCCAGATGCTTCAGAGGGAATGAACAGAACAGGCAGTCGTTGAGTGATCATCTCTTGTCGTCCACTCCCCATTTCTGGTAGTCAGGTCTTGGACACCCAGAGCATGGAGTTGCATCCCTGCCCATCTTGGCTAATAGCCAGTGATGGACCTATCCTCCAGGAATTGATCTAATTCTTTTTTTTAACCCAGTTATAGTTTTGGCCTTCACAACATCCCCTGACAGTGTTCCACAGGCTTACTGCATTGTGTGAAGAAGTACTTACTCTTGTTTCTAAACCTGCTTCCTATTAATTTTATTAGGTGACCCATGGTTCTTGTGATATGCGAAGGAGTAAATAACACTTCCTTATTCACTTTCTCCACACCATTCATGATTTTATAGACCTCTATTGTATCCCCCTTAGTCATCTCTCTTCCAAGCTGAAAAGTCCTAGACTTTTTACTTTCTCCTCATGTGGAAGCTGTTCCATATCCCTAATTTTTGTTGTCCTTCTCTGTACCTCTTACAATTCTAATCTCTCTTTTTGAGATGGCATGACCAGAACTGCATACAGTATTCAAGGTGAGGATGTACCATGGATTTATGTAGTGTTGTTGTATTTTCTGTCTATCCCTTTCCTAATGGTTCCTAACATTCTCTTGGCTTTTTTTGACTGGTTAGTTCTGATAACCTGATTACTTCCAAGTCCAGTATAGTGGTCCGCTGGAGTGGAATAAAATTCCATTTCTGCCTCAGCCACTGGTTTGCTGTTAACATGTGAATTGTATTCAGCGAACACTGATTTACTATTACAGAAATAAGCAGAGTGCTATTCAAGTTATGCATTGTGTTGTAGGCCGTGCAAGTTGCTGACTAGGGCAATTCCCTGTCTCGGAAGCAAACTCTTAGCTCCTTCAAATAAGTCCTGGGTCTCTGCTTGGCTCACTGGTTTGCAGGGTTATGTTACCTGACCGTTATGGAGATCATGCTCTGGCATTTGAAAGCACTATGTTAAATTTATGCGAGGAATAAGATCATAAGAAATGCAAACCATTTGTTGTGGCAGGCAAGCCCCCCTCAGAGTTTATATAAATAAACTAGATTCCATTTTGTGACTTGAGATGTGGAAGTGATCCCATTCCCAAATATGGCTTCCCTGCAGTAATGCCCAGGGCGTCCATGTTGACTGTCCTTTAGCCTTCAAAATGTCAGGGGTTGTAGTTTCTATAGGACACAAAGTAAGCACCTCAAGCTGTGTAACAACTTGGCTTCTTGCCCTCGCCTAAACTTTAAAGGGCACAGGGCATTAAAATGAACACAGACATTGCAGAAACCACAAATATGCTGACCTTTAAAGTTATGGAAAACTGAAAAATCTAACCATTGGAGTAGTGTCAGTAGCTGGGCTTCTGACAGTGGCCAGAAGCTGCTCATGAGTTAATTTTCTCCTTTCATAATCTCAGCACTTTCAATAATTCTGTCCCTTGGGAATGCCGTGCTCCTAACTTGGATGGATGTATAGGACAATGCAGAGATTCCAGCCTTGTCTATAGCAAAGTTTCTTGACACACTCAGGCCACAACAGGCTGTTCAACTACATCCTTCAGCTCTTTCCGGGACTCCCATTTAATGGTGCCAAAATTGTCAGGAATATTCACTGGGTTTGTGTTCCTCAGTTACTGTGACCAACTTGACGCCTTCTGTGTGATTTGAGTTACTCCCAAAAACTGAGGTTCACAAGGTTTACATACTCCTGAAAACTTGATTGTAATAAATGCTGTAGTGAGGGGAATGCTGCCTTCCAAGTTTGCCTACATTCCTATGTATAGTCTAAAAACTGATGCTACTTTCCTGGCATTTTTTCACTGCATATTCTGTAGACAGTTTTCTATTTCCGTTCTTATTTCATCTGGAGGCAACTGATATTTGCCTGAATAATTAACCTTTTACTTTCTCCATGCTTGTCTACCATATCTATTTTCAGGATGAAATGTCACACCCTTTCCAACTTGCATCGCTTTTCCTATCTCATTGTTTGTACAAGAGGAACAGAAGCTGTCACAAAGTGCAAGAAACTGTAACCATACTAGTGGCTGTAATAAAAATGAATAGACCAAAAACCAGATACCAATTATACCAAACCATAGACTGCAAAAGCCTGATAGGTAAAAGGTTGAAAGCTTAATTGGATGTTGGATAGACTTCCTCCAACAGCTTCCAATAAAAGCCTCTCATGGAGTGTGGAATGTCATGTAAACTTGGTAGAAACATCACTGTAACAATGATCAAATGTGCTGGCTTCTGCCAGCTCAGATTGTCCACCTACTTTTAATTAACAAACTCCTTTCCCTCTAGTTCTTAAGGTTAAGGTCAAACTAAAACAAAGCAATATAGGGGAGGTTAAGATTATAAAAATTTCTAATTGTTCCAAAAGTCCACAGCAAGGTCAGGCAGATCCATGACTTTGTGTTTGAACTAAATTACTGTAAAACACCTCATCTTGGGTACACCATCAAGATGAGGCATGTGCTCTGCCAGTCCTGACTTTCATTTCTTGATCATGAAACTAAATCAGTCTTCTACCTATGGAAGCATTTATTTTAATGTGTATATGCATGAATGGCCTGGGACACCAGAGTGCATACCTAGTGTGAGCAATAATCCCCTCCCCTGTCTAGTAGTAGTAACTCTGTTCCCATCTATAAGGGGGTTTTCAGTTCTCTGTTTAAGGACTTTGTAGCTTCATATAAAATGCCTTCCTCCACCTGCCTTCAGCTCAGTGTTTCCATAAACTTGTATGTGTTCATGAATTCTCATCAGAAGCTTATGAGATTCTGAGGTTATAAAACCTGGAAAGATGCTGAACTGCCTGTACATCAGACTTGCTACAAACTAGAACGAGCAAAAGCATTTTAATCCGTCCCTTGCTGCTACATGTATTTTATGTGGAAAGGAGACAACTAGACTCCTTGTTACATCTATCAATTTGTTTCTAGTCCAAGCATAGTCTGTCTGAGCACCCTCTCTCCTCCAGCTGTAACCTGTCTTCAACAGCTGTCTGTCAGGATTTACATAACCTTGATCATGAAAAGCTTTCTTTACCCAATGTTGCTGTTTGATCAGGCTGAGCAAACAGTTCTTTTTATACTGATCATCTGTGAAGTGAAAGTCAATTGAGATAGCAAGGAACCTCTCTCAGAACCCAGTTAACTCCTTCAGACCAAGTGGGTAGCAATACAACAGTGAGTGGGGTAAACAGAGTTGTATAGAAATTTCCCACATCCTCCTCAAGATAAATACTGTAGGCAGGGCCTATGGAATACTGTGCCAAGCTGGAGCTGAATTCTGCAGCAGCTTCAGACTCAACCTGAAGTTTTGCACAATGTGTTCTATCCAACTTTATGCTATCCTAAACTGTCTCTTCAGACCTTGCCATTTTTGTTCTGGAGCACTGCTGAAATTGTCAGGAGAAAGCTGGAGGTTCTTACATGTGGGTAGGCAGCAGTCAGATCTTTTGGCCTCCGGCGGGTGTGGAAGGCAGTCTGGGGTTGTGGCACTCGGAAGGCAGTTTGGGCTTTTGGTACTGGGGAGTTTTCTTTCCCAGTGCTGTGAGAAGGGGAGTGCTAGTTCTTCACCCTGGCAATTCTTGTCAGCTGAGCAGTCCACAGCATCCAAAGGTAAAGCATACTAGCTTAAACTTCTGTTTGAAACGATTAATAACAAAATAATATTGATGCTTTAAACCATCATTGGGCTTCCATGTTAGTACCCACTGAGAGACAATGAATTACTTGCACTTGCCTGCCATTGGTTTTGGCAGTCTTTGCATGCTTGACAGAACTGAATCTACTTAGGCTGGTCTAAACAGTTTTTGTATGAATATAGCTATATTTAGGGCTGTGATGTTACCAATATATTTATATTAGTACAATCCTAGTGTGGACTGTTACCCACACCACACACAGCAAGGTGCCTCTTACCAGGGTAGCTTATTCCTGACTGGAAGAGGAATACTGGTATAAGTGCACAACGTAACTGTACCCACCCTAAGGGAGTTGTACCACTTCAACTGTACTGATAATTAACTCTTGTAAGACCTTTTCCATACACATGGCCTTCATAACAATGAGTAATCTTAATTAACTGAAAGCTTAGATTCTGCACTGTATTCCACTCTGATGGAGTAGCTGAGCATGGGGAAAGAGAACAGCAGTCTTTGACTGTAAGCTTATAGTGTCCAGGACAGCAAATGAAAAGAAGTGGGCTGAAAACTTTTTTTTCCCCCCTTCCTCCTCCCTCTCTGCCAGTACCATGAAAGAACAATCAGGAATGTGCGAGAAGCTACAGAGAGCTTTGCTTCTGATCCCATCACCTACAGACCTGTGGCTATAGCACTGGATACCAAGGGACCTGAAATCCGAACTGGACTTATCAAGGGAGTAAGTTTTTTTTGTTGTGTATCAGGGGTGGCCAACCTGATCCTGAGAAGGAGACAGAATTTACCAATGTACATTGCCAAAGAGCCACAGTAATATGTCAGCACCCCCCCATCAGCTCCGTTCTCCTCCCCGCCCCCCGCTCCCAGCACCTTCCACCCACCTATCAGCGCAGCCTCCTCCCTCCCCGCACCTCCCAATCAGCTGTTTGCTGTGAGGGAGGCTCTGGGGGGTTGGGGGAGGAGCGAGGGCGCAGCAGGCTCAGGGGAAGGGGTGAAGTGCGGGGAGGGCCTGTGGTGGCAGAGCCAGGGGTTGAGCAGTGGGGGCCCTCCCCTCCCCCCTGGCACATTGGAAAGTTGGCGCCTGTAGCTCCACCCCCAGAGTCGGTGCCTATACAAGGAGCCACATATTAACTTCTGAAGAGCTGCATGTGGCTCCGGAGCCACAGGTTGGCCACCCCTGTTCTATACTATCAACGATTATACAAGCTTTCGTTCTACATTAAAAAATGCCTCTAAGGAACTAGATGATCTTGTGGCTGTAATACTAACTCTGCTTCTGGACCAAGCGTTAGTGTTAACAAACCTCTGAATGAAAGAATGAAGCTGGACCATTTTCAGACACTTCAGGTTCAAAGGACTGACTGTTACACAGTGTGGATGAATTGACTGTCCACTATGCAAAACTGGAATGTGACCATAATGAACATGTTCCACCATAGCAAGCACGTCATGTGCAGGAAAGTAACCTTGCCAGTCAGTGACTATTCTTTTCCATTGTTGGCTCTAGGTGTGTGTGTGGAATATGCTGTAGGTGCGGGAGACATACTTATAGCAGAGATTGCCACCACAAAGCTAGAAGTCACAACTGCTGTCCTGGGGGGAAGTGAATATTAGAGTCATAGAGTTTAAAACAAGAAGGGACCACCAGATCATCTAGTCTGACCTCCTGTATATCACAGGCCATCAACACTTGCACACTAATCCCAACACGCCATTCTGTTACTAAAGTTTCCATTGTTGCATACAGAGTGGCACAGCAGAGGTGGAACTTAAGAAGGGAGCAACTCTCAAAGTGACCTTGGACAACGCCTTCATGGAAAAGTGCGATGAAAATGTACTGTGGCTGGACTACAAGAACCTCCCCAATGTTGTGGATGTGGGCAGTAAAATCTATATAGACGATGGCCTCATTTCTCTGCAGGTTAAGGGGAAAGGTATGTAATGATCAAGGGATTCCAATACCATGAACCCCACACTAATGGTGATCTGCCCCTTTACATCTAACTATTAACTTGTGGTGGTGTTTCACTTGCAATTACCATTCCATTAAGCTCAGCTAGCTATTGAAGATGGACTAACTTGGCACTTTCCTGGTGATTGGCCACACATTTTCACTTCCAGATTTGACCTAACACAATGGGGATGGACTTCTGACTTTGGTAGATGCAGTAAAACCACCTCCACTTCCTTCCCCTTAAAACCATGATTTCAGTAACTGAGTGATGACTTAAGCCACGTTTCACTAGGCTGTATGTGTTCTCCTAAACCAGGCGTGGGCAAACTATGGCCCGCAGGCCACATCCAGCCCCTCAAACCTTTTAATCGCCCCCCCCACCCTCACCCCCGGAGCGGAAGTGGCGACTTGCCCCACTCCGGTGATCCAGTCAGGGAGCAGGGCCCGGGGCTTGCTCTGCTCTGCCCGCCTGACACTCCCACATGTTCAGGTGGGACCTGCATGAGGGCATGCATGTTACTGTGGCTACACAACCCAATTACCAAATGCTCCTCACATGTCGTCAGAGCCTGGAGCATGCAAGCCCACGTGCCTGCTACTTGTTCTCTTAGGTGACTCTGCTCTTTTAGTAGTGTTAATTTTCCATTGTTGAAGATAAAACAAAGAATAGTTGGCCAGGAAGTGCCAGCTGCATTGTTCACATTAATCAAAGAGGGTGTGGAAAGGAGGTAAGTTTGGTTTAATTATATATAATAGTAAGTAAAGTATAACAATGTTTGTTTCTGCTAAAATGTATCTTTATTTAATAAAGTTTTATTTGAATATCTCTGAATTGTTAATTTCATGAGCATTCATGGTCTGCCATACAATTTCCACCCCCAGATGTGGCCCTCAGGCCAAAAAGTTTGCCCACCCCTGTCCTAAACCCTTCATTGCTAGCTGCTCTGATAAAGCACAGGTCAAATTTTGGTCATAAACTACTTGACAATTTCTGCCACTTACTGGGAAAGCTGGCTCCCTCTAGCTAGTTGAGTATCCCATGAACTTAGAGTATTAATATGCCATGGACTGTGCACAGACCAAGGCATATTAACTGAGTTCTCAAAGTGATGCAGAAACCAATGGGTAGGGAACTTTGAGTGGAAAAATCAAACAATTTTTGAAAATCACTGGTTTCAGTATAAACAAACTGCTCTGGCAAAGAGGGAGAACTTATACCCCCTGGCAAACTATTGTCTGTTCCCTAAATAGCTTCATTGCAATCCTCAGATATTGGCAGCGCAGTATATCTGCATCAGTGGACAGAGTTGCTGATTCTTGTATAAAAGAGTAACTAATTATTCTGGCCTGGGGTGCTTATCTCTCTTCTGAAAGGGGAGTAATATAGGATTGGGATAGGGAGACTTTGTGTATTCAAAATCTATCTGCTCCCTTGCTGCACCACGCCAATTCTTGTTTGTAAAATTAGAGCATATCACTAATGTGGGATTAGTCTTACTAGGAAGTGAAGTACCAACAGTTCTTTTTTTTTTTTTTTTTTTTTTTTTAGCTATCTGCTTTCATGGTAGAGTGCACTGAACTGTGGCTAGTGAGATGCGTCCTCCAGAGCTCCCCCTCTTTCAGTGGTACTTATATTTGCAAGTGTCCTGGAACATGTGAACAGCCTGTCTAGAAACCACCAAATTGCATTTCTATAGTTCAGCAATCATACTCACATGTTTATAATAGATATCTTCCCTTTTCAGGAATGGGAGTGGAGGTGAATCTAGACTGACAGAATTTATTCCCAGGAGCAGGATTTAGCAGACCAATGCAAAATGCAGGTGCTCCCGACCAGCCTGTGCCTAAGGGATTACCATAACATGATTGTCTATTGCAAAGGCACAAGACAATTACCTGTGCTGTCTGGTGGGCAAAACAACTCTGGCTGTGAAAGTGTCCAGTCACCTGCTCTTCTCCAGTAGAAAGAGAATATAGTAAGAAGTGACCAGTACAGAATAATGGTGAAGTGATAGGGGAGGGGAGCAAGCAACAGACTATATGAAAGTAAGATGCTTACTTAAACTCATCCAATTTAATTCAGGTGCAGACTATGTTCTCACTGAAGTTGAGAATGGTGGTATGCTTGGTAGCAAGAAGGGTGTAAATCTGCCTGGTGCTGCAGTGGACCTTCCTGCAGTCTCCGAGAAGGACATTCAAGATCTGAAATTTGGTGTGGAGCAGGATGTGGACATGGTGTTTGCTTCCTTCATCCGCAAGGCAGCTGATGTCCATGCTGTCAGGCAAGTGCTGGGAGAAAAGGGGAAGAACATCAAGATCATCAGCAAGATTGAGAACCATGAGGGCGTGCGCAGGTGAGCTTTCCCAAGCATGGCTTGTACAAGTGACAGTAAAGATTCTCACAGGTGTGGGGATGGGAGGAAAGACACCCACTGGGAGCACAAATTTCATTTTGCTGAACTGCAGCTTGTCCTTTTGGTTCTTCTCTGCAGAAATGAGTCACTACTATATTACTGCCTTCATTGCAAAACAGGTTAGCAGTTATCGCTGTATATCTATCAACATACTGTAACATACAAATGGGTACATTTGGATTTTTTGAATCCTGGTCTTATGTACTTAACCTCACCTCATCAGCTCAAACTTCAGTAATTTGCAGTGGATTGCCTAGTACTTAATGCTAATTAGCAAGGTCTCTACTCTTTTCCTGTACCAAAACTTAATCTTCAATTCTAGCAGTAGCAGCCAGTTACACTGAAGTATTGACCATTTATTTCTCAAGTGACTCAACAGATATGTCTATACTGCACCCAAAAACAAAACAAAAAAAACCCCACCTTCAGCAATATGTCTCAGGCCCCAGGTCAGCTGACTTTGTCTGTGAGACTAAAAATAGTAGTGTAGATGTCACAACACTTTCTCCTTGTTCAACTTAGAAAACTGGAATCTGATTAGCTACCAAAATGATAATCTCTTCTCTCCTCTTAAAGATTCTCCTGGTATTGTAATTAGCCTTTCACATAACACAAGTAGGCTTTGAATGAGAATAGATTTTTATGGGTGAATGTAAATTTCATCCTCTACACACTTCTATCAATTAAAATTTTCCAATAGAAGTAAGAAAACTACTGCTTGATAACTTAATCAAAATCCAGTGATTTAAACTTGTTACAAGCAGACTAAAGCAGGGGTCTCAAACTCAAATGACCAGGAGAGCCACATGAGGACTAGTTCATTGGCCCGAGGGCCGCATCACTGACACACACACCCCTCGCTGCCCCCGGCCCTGCCCCCACTCCATCCCTTCCATGAGGCCCCGCCTCTTCCCACCCCAACTCTGCCCCCTCCCTGCCCCCAGAGGGTGCAGGAGGGGTATGGTGGGGGGGCTCAGGGCAGGGAGTTGGGGTGCAGCAGTGGGTTGAGGGTGCAGGCGGGGGCTCAGGGCAGGGAGTTGAGGGGCGGGGTGCAGGAGGAGCCCTCTGCTCTCCTCCCCCATCCCACCCCGGCTGCAGGGACATGATGCCAGCCGCTTCAGGGAGCAGTGCAGGGCTCGAGGGGGGCAATCCCGCGGGTGTAGTTTGCCCACCCTGGCCTGGAGGTAAGTCGGGGAGGGGGGTGCACGGGCCACTGGGCGGGTCACAGGAAGTAGCCCCAGGCCGCGTGTTTGAGACCCCCTGGACTAAAGAATGAATAGTACAAACAGGTATGACTTGTAAATTTTAAGGATAGTTACTTTGTATATTTTGATTTGTTTTAACATCTTGGAAAGCTTTTTTGAATGCCATTATCTGTCATTAAATAACTGACCCCAATAATTTCACACAACTGTAGAAAATTTAAATTGATCTAAAGTTTAAAAATAAGCATCATTACTGTCCATTTAAATTGTATATTAAAAAGTGGAATAGCTTATGGGAAAACAGTATTTGTAACTATATTGCTCAGATGATTGTATAAACTTGTACTAAATGAAAAGTATCTGGTGGAGAGCGTGACTTCCACCTTTTCCCCATAGTTCCTAAAATTGAAAGGTATCTTGCAGATGGAGGAAAGAGTAAAACAAGTTTTTATTTTTTGGCCATGAGGTTTGATGAGGTTCTGGAGGCCAGCGATGGCATCATGGTGGCCCGTGGTGACTTGGGTATTGAGATCCCTGCTGAAAAAGTCTTCTTAGCCCAGAAGATGATGATTGGACGTTGCAACAGGGCTGGGAAGCCCATTATCTGTGCTACTCAGGTACTTCAAATATCATTAGCTTTCTTAATCATAGTCTCTATCATGTAACTTCTCTAGTAGTACTTGAGATTCATTATGCCCATTACTCACTTAGATATTGTTTCAAGATATCCCTATCAGAGCATGAAGATAACACACAGAGCGGAGCTGCAAAGTACAGTGGCTCAGCAGCTTTTCTGTCTTCATGAATAAGACAGAAGCAAACTGAGATTTCTATACTTGCTTCTCCCAAGTTAGTCAGTAAACGCCTCGTACCTCTGTTCAACCAAATAGAGTAATTTGGGTGTGGGAAGAGATGCCTTTCAGACATTCTTGTGACTGGACCTCTTGCATGGGTTGGAATATATAAAAGGTTAAGCCCTAAAATATGGGGCCTAGAAACATTTCATCCAAGTGAAGAAACTTTTATGGATTTGCCAATATCCCCTCACTTTTCTTTCCTCTTGTGTTCACTGGTCTCTCTGCATTTAATGGAGGCAGAAGATTAAGTTTCCAATACAGAAGTTAAATTGCATTTTATAAGGGTAGCAGGCATTAGTGATTAATAGTGGATTAACTCTTTCTGTGTAAAGGAGTCCATTCTTCATTTCCTTCCTGTTATGACTTTGAAAACAATTAGAGTTGTGCAGGGTTTTATGTAAACTATTCTGCAGAAGGGATCTTAGAGTATACTGGTCTGTCACATCTTATGCACATTTAACATGCGCGATTTCAGCTTTACGCGGTCGGCAAAAATGAAAAACAAAAAAGATGTAATTTTGACTATATGCAGTTTTCGCTTTACGCGCTAACCGTGGAACGCAACCCCCGCATAAGATGAGGCAGACCTATATTCAGATTTTAGCAAGTAACTCTGCTCCATTCTCTGGGCTTTGTGTCTTATGTGGGAAAATCTCCAAAACTCTGCAGCAGCACTACAGCCTCAGCTGGGAATAGAGGAGATGCACAAATAAAATTTCTAAGTTGTCACTAATGGCAACTGAGATTCTCCTCTTCTTCCCCTGACACTTCTCCTTTGTGCTTCACGCTTGGAGAGTGAGCTTTAAATGAGTTGATAGTGAATAGGTAGATTACTCTTTACTCCTGGGGGAATTGTGCACAGAATTTTTAAGTGCAGAACACTTTCAAATTCTGCATATTTGTCAAAATAACACAATATAATCACACCAGTTTCAATTATTTTTGGTCACTTATTTCAAAATACCTGTCAGCAAATATGTCTGTAACAATACAAACAACAAAAGATTCAGGAAATGTTTTTTGACAGATTCCTTATTAGGCATATTAATACAGAACTCTGAGTAATTAATTTAAACTACAGTATCATTTCTCGCACCCCTCAGAAGCAGTTCAAAGACTTGGGGGAGTCAGAGGTAATGGAGGAGCTGAGAGAGAGAAGTAATTGCTGGGACAGAGCCTGGGTGTGAACTTAGAGGGTTGTTGGGTATGGGTGGGAAAAGTATGGAACAGATTTTTGCGGCGGGGTGGGGGGACAGGGAGAGATTAAGGAGCTTCCCCCATGCAGACCCCAGCTGACCCCTACCCTCTCCCATTCAGTCAGGCACATCTGCCAATCCCCACGTGTCCTTGCATCCCTTGTCCACATGTCTCCCCCTTCTCCATGTGGCCCTGTGCCCCCACTCAGCCACTCCTGTCACCATGTGGCCCTGCAGTTCCACTCTCATTCAGCCCCTGCCCAAGCCTGTTCTCCCCCACTAGCCCTTATGAGCCCTTGTTTGACTCCCCAGCAGGCCCATGCTGTCTGTGTCCCCTGTCTCCTGACCTGGTCCAACAGGCACTGTGAAGATGGTAGGCTCTTTCTCTTTCCTAGTTGGCCGGGAGCTGCTACTCTCTGGGCGCACCGCAGCGCCCTCTGGTGGGGGGGAAAAGGCAGAGCAGCAGCAACTTTCCAGCTGAAGCTTTTTTTCTGTGCAAAAAATTAAAAATATGCACAGCTCGTTAATTATGCTGGTGCACAGTGGTGCAGAATTCCCACAGGATTAACTCTTGCAGGAGTTTTATAAGCAGCCCTCTGATACTGGAAGGATCATCTTCCTGGTATCTCTGAAGCTGGTGTTTCAAGAATAGCCTGGTTTCCAGTAGTAGGGTATTTTAAAGGACCATATGCTCTGGACACTAGCCAATTGGGCCTCTTGGTGTTTACTACAGTGCACGCCAACTCCTGGCACTGTCCAATTGAGACCTCCTCACTGGAAAAGTCCCTAGGTTTAAGTCACAGGTGGAGCAGTAAGTGGGGGAGACTGGGGGAAAGACCAAGACGAAACTATATTGTGGGGACTGAAAGGTGGGAAAAGATAGTGCAGAAGGGATGAAGGAGAACATAAGTTTGTTTGTTTTTTGTTTTTTTGTTTTTTTTTAAAGCTACCCTTAATTTTCCACCTGCAGCCTCGCTAGCAAAGTGCTAAGATGCTATTTTGGCTGCAGTTTGTAGGCACTTCAGCCTCAACTTGCTTTCTAAACTAGTGTCTGTTAATTCTGCTTCACATATTCCTCTTCATAAAGAGTCAAAATAAACAGCTGAGAGGGTAGCTAAGCTTTATTTTTTTTTGGGGGGGGGGGGGGGGGGGAAGCACTGTCTGAATAGTCGGCAAACCTTAAAAGTTTAAACTACCCAGCTCAAAATAGAGAAGGTGGTGTACAACCTTTCCTTTATGCAGTCATTTAGTAAAGTAGTGGTGGAAAGATGTCCTATAAACCTGAACAGTCTCACTTTTTAAAAGGAAGTGTGCAACTAATGAGCTAGACTGTAATAGCAACAAGCCACAACAGTGTTCATTAGTTGGCTATTGATGTATTAATTTCTCTAATATATGCCTGGTTGTGGATTATATTATATGAACCTAAACCTCTCACATCCGTATATTCGGCTCTTACTTTGCTGCTGATCAACTGGTGGTTGAATATTAATGTTACACAGCTGCCTTAAGTAAATGCCAATTGTAGCATCAGTTAATTTTTTATAATTCTTATGTAGCAAGTTCCTTGATGAAATCTGCTGTGATGGTCTGAGAGTTCTGTCGTAAGGTTTGGCATAACAGTATTCAAACTTCAATATGTCATCAGCTCTGTTTCCATGCGTGACACTGTTGTTCTGGTGGCCAGACAAAGCATACTTGCTACAAATAGTCTAATCAGACTTACTGATACTTAACTTGGTGCCGTACCCTACAGTATAAAATGCTTTAAAACACATTCCAGTGCTTACATAGGTGTACTAGAAAAGTAGTTGGTCTCTTCCATAGTGGGGTGTTAATTTGTTCAGCCTGACTTCCCCTTTTCCAGATGTTGGAGAGTATGATTAAGAAACCTCGCCCAACCCGTGCTGAGGGCAGTGACGTAGCTAATGCCGTCTTGGATGGAGCAGACTGCATCATGCTGTCTGGGGAGACTGCCAAAGGAGACTACCCTCTTGAGGCTGTCCGCATGCAGCACGCTGTGAGTAATGCCTTTGCTTTAAAGGGTAGAATTACATAGTACAAAGTGGAACCTTTCCAAAGAGGTAAAGGTAGCATATATCCCACTTCCTGCTTCCTCACTCCATCCAGATGTCTGGTTGTCCAAATGCATTCAGAGTCAAGTAGCTATACCTAGCAGTTCTATAATGGCAGCTCCTTGTCCATGCTCCCACTAACCCTTTTTGAAAAAGTAAGTCTGTTCTCCCTTCTATTATTTCTTCCCCCCCCATTCATCTTCTTAACCTACAGTTACATAGAGCATGGACTTGTAAGCCCACTAGACCCTGACCAGGAGCAGATCAGTGTGGTGCTGCCCTCCTGCCACTAGATCCTTTATGAGAAATGATTTCCTTTATATGCCAGACATGCAAATGTCACTTGCCATGTGCTTTGTACTCATCACTTAGAGACAGAGCCAAGAGTTGAAGTGCAATGCTGAGATGTCTACTTCACAGTGGACTATAAGAAACCCTAACTTATGTTTATATGCCAAGGTTGAGCTTTCTTCCTTGTTACCCTGGTGTTGATTCCCTTGAGTCCACTGCTCTGATCTCTAACTCCACTTTTGACACCTTCTGTGCTGCGGAGCTGCACCAAGGATCACTTTGACCTTGATTTGAGCTCAACTCCATATACTGAAAAACAATTCAAATTTAAATAAATTAACTTGTGTGGTGAGGGAGTGGGATGGTTTAATGGGGTGCTTGTTCCAGGTTTACTGTCCTGTTGCATTCAACAGCTCTGCATTTGACTACTGTTTATGGGGATGTTTCTTGCATGATGACTGACAGGACTTTTTTTTTTTTTTACATGTTTAAACTGCCAGAAACCTCTCTGCTCTGCTTTGAGTTCACCCAGCTCATCTTCCCATTAATTTAAGTTTAATGCTAAGTGTCTAGAAGTACTGATAATCTCCGGGTAACTGCTGTGAATTACAGCATTGACAATGCACTAGTTTGTCAGTTGCAGTTCAGGTTATATAGATTAATAAACATAGCTACTGTATGTGTATTTACAATTCCTTACATAAGTATACTTTCTTCTCACTGTTAACTGTATTTGGTCTACATTCACTGGAACTTTTGTACACTTAGGGAACAGATGATGAAACCAGATTGGTGTGGGCCAGTGATCTTAAAGCATGTGATCGCTCTGCACTGTAAACTGTTCACTAACTGCCTGCCTAAAGCTTCTCCTACTAGGAAATCTTGAGGGTTGACCCTGATATCTAAATCTGGAAACTTGCTGCAGTAAAACTTAATTTCAAAAATGAACTCTTGTGATCCAGTTTAGTTTCAGATAATCTAGTTTGACTAGCAGAAGTTCTTTAGATCTGGCCACTAGATAGTACATGGGTACTGGTGATCTCAAGTGTTGTACCTACAGTAACTAAAAAAATAAGGAAGGTCAATCAAAGGACATGGTCAACAGATTCATACAAATAGTTCTAGGATTGATTCACCCCCACCCCCCCCCACACACACACACACACTAGGCAAAATACTGCCTTTTTTAATGGATGGTGGCTTTCAGTAATGCAGTCTTGAACTTCCGTATTGTAGCTCATCATACGTATACTGCATTTATGCTAGGTTCTTAACTACCAGGTTAAGTTCTGAACACTTGGTTTCATAGTGGCAAAACATATTGGAGAATTGAACCTCCAAGCATGAGGGGGAAAATAAACCAGTGCACGCAGCTAAAAAGGTGAAACTGAAGCTTCTGATGTAATGCAAAATGGATGTGCCTACTGGCTTTGATGGTTATGATTCTGAAGGTTTTGGCCCCACCTTTTCTTAAACTTGGGCTATCCCCAAATCAAACCCAGCATGTGGAGGCATTTAGTACTGCTGCAACATTACTAGGAGTAGCTAGACACTTGCGTGTTTTTTCCTAAAGTGAATGCTATTCAAATGGGCCGAGTTACAGCCTCGGAGCACCAGCAACTTCTGCTTACCTCTTTTGCTGTGACACAATGAGTAGTTAATATCTGCACACATGGACTAAGGCTTGTCTGCACAAAGGTGCACAAACCCAGGCTCAGCTGAGGGCAGTTTAAAACATTGAGGCTTTCTGTTGCCTTTGGGGGGGGGGGGGGGGAAATCTCACTAAGCTCTGTAGAGCATCTCGGGTCAAAACCTCAGATTATGGAATCTGGCTGCTGTGAGGCTCAGTTTCTCCACCTTTCCAGACTAAGCCATGTAAAATGGCAGTGTGACCGCTTACCAGCATTGCAAGTACTGACCACTGTAAAACTAACTGAAAGGAGCTGCTCTTCTTTCTAGAAGAAAACAATTTATTCTAAAACTTAGCAGGGGGTAAAAAAATCTGATACGACAGTGACTGAGCACTATAGAAATGTCTATACAGTTCAAGCAAATTCAGGTTCCCCTAGCACTTATGCAGTCCCGTTACCTGCAGCTCCATTTACTAGAACTGCTCTTCCTAGAAGGAGGGTCTTAATACTGGGTTGCTAAGTTGTTTTTTGTCACTTCTAGAGCACAGTTTTTCCCCTTTTCAGGAGCATGAGGGTTTTACATGCAGTGTATGGTGACTGCATAATCCTCCTGGGTTGCTCCTGCTTTCTTCCCGGCTAAGTGTTTGCCAGTGGTAAGACTGCTCAATTCCAGTGACATCAAAATGAGCATGGACCACTTTTATTGATGCTTTCTTGGTCTAAAAATCAAGTCAGCTGATGAGAGTAATAGGACCCTTATGTTCCTGCTTTCCAGCTTCTGTTATGAAAAATGTTTTTACACATTTCAGCATCTTCTATAAATGTGAAGCAATACTTTGCTCAGACTCTAGTCCTTCATACAAGTTTACTTTTTTGTATTGCTACTCTGTATTGCCAAAACTTTGTTACAAAATACTCCAGCAGCAAAACTGGATGCTTAGCTAATGGACGTAGGCTCAAAGATCACTGACAGCTGCTACCTGTATACATAAGACAGTATTTCCATGAAACATCAGCTCAGTGGTTAGGGAATATGGATCAAACTGGTTCTTCACACCTACAGTGAAAACAATGAGATGCTCTAGCTAGGTGCTCTTCCTCCCCATAGCTTCTAGGAATGTTTAGGGTGTTTCAGACCCTAGAAGTACTTTTATGTACTAATCTGTAATGCATCTGAAGAAGTGAGGTTCTTACCCACGAAAGCTTATGCTCCCAGTACTTCTGTTAGTCTCAAAGGTGCCACAGGACCCTCTGTTGCTTTTTACAGATTCAGACTAACACAGCTACCCGTCTGATACTTAATCTAAAAGAATTTATCCTTTAGGAATGGGGGAGAAAGCTTCTGTTTAAACTTGGTGCCAGAAGTTTTTCCAGTATACTTGATATGTCCTTTCTGCACCCAGTGAATCTCTGACCTGACAGATGTGTTGGTAGAACGTAATAATCACCACTTGGTGACAACTCTAATTTCGATTGGATAACTAAAATTAACTATAGTGGTAATCCTAATGTCCCCAAAAGAACTCCTAGAGTACTGTGCCTCATCAGTAGCAAGTTTCCAGATGTTGGACAGGATACCTCTTCCTGGGAAGGAAGCAGCTCCCAAAACTTCCATTGGTCCTGTCAGTTTAAAAAGTTGACAGCTAATTTGATCAGTGGGAAAAACAAATCTTGAAACTCTGTCCTTGCCAGTTTGTCCAAAGAGCTCAATTAAATTCAAAGAAAGTAGGGCTATGTCTATACTGCCCTGCAGTTTGGACTACAGGGGAGTTAATAGCACACACCAAAGTGCTTTGCAGTAACTCTTCCATGTGTATGCAGTGAGTGCATACTAAGATTCCTAGTTCACATTAATGTAATCCATTGCCCAAACAGAAGGGCAGTGTAGACAAATCCTAAGGGCAGGTCTGCTCTACAGACTTACATTGACGAAGCTGCAGCACATCTGCTGAAGATACTCTAAGCCAACAGAGCTGTCTCCCGTTGGCTTAATAGTGACCGCTTCTCACAGTGGGAGAATTTCTGCTGCTGACATGGTGCTGTCTACACAGAGGGTTATGGTCTGTATAATATGTCACTCAAGAGTATGGATTTTTCACACCTCTAAGTAATGTAGCTATACCGAAGTAAATATGTAGTTTAGATTAAGGGCTTGTCTACACTGGCAATTTACAGTGCTGCAACTTACTTGCTCAGGGGAGTGAAAAAACACCCCCCTGAGCGCAGCAAGTTTCAGCGCTGTAAAGCGCCAGTGTAAACAGTGCCCCAGCACTGGTAGCTACGCCCTTCATGGAGGTGGGTTTTTTGTTTGTTTTTTAGAGTGCTGGGAGAGCTCTCTGCCATGACTACACAAGCCACGTTAAAGCGCTGTTACATCAGCGCTTTAGCATTGCCAATATAGACTAGCGCTAAGTCTAAATGCCTTTGTACCCCACCCCACACAATTAAGGATGTGGTCACATCCTACCACAAACTTGGAGAAAGCTGGTAAACATCCCCAGTAGGGAAAATGTTAATGGATCAACGTGAATGATTTGCCATGGATCTTTGGAAGGGACTAACTTAAAGAGGGGAGGGGGTGAGTTAATCTATAAAAACCTCTTATATAGCAGGGAGCCTTTTGGTAAACTCAAGCTTATGTTGAATGTTGCCCAAAGCTGCCTGCCTTTGATTCAAGAAATGAAGATATACTGTAGGCTCCGGGTTTCCATGTTTGGAGTATGCTATATGAGGTGGAACCTTTATCCCCCTTTTTATCTAACAAGTTTAAACCCAATGTAATGAAAACTTGCAGCTAATACTGTGGCTTTTATTGCATTTAATTTGCATTATAATGTAATCTAGGTCAGTGGTTCTCAACCAGAGGTCTGTGGCACACTTGGGACCATGAGCAAGTTTCAGGTGGTCCACCAAGCAGGGCTGGCATTAGACCTGCTTGGGCCCAGGGCAGAAGCCCACATCACCTGGGGCTGAAGCCCAGGCTCTAAGTCCCACCACTCAGGGCTGAAGCTAAAGCCTGAGCAACTTGGCTTCGCAAGGCCCCCTGTGGCATGAGGCACCGGGCAGTTGCCCTGCTTTCTACCTCCTAACACTGGCCTTAGCTTTTATATGCAGAAAAACAATTGTGGCACAGGTGGGCCATGAAGTTTTCATAGCATGTTGGAGCCTCAGAAAGAAAAAGGTTGAGAATCCCTGATTTAGGTGTCTCAGTCTGAATTATTGTTACAAAGGATCTTGTGGCTGGAGACTTGGACTCAGGATTTCCATATCCTCTGGGATATCTAGACAAGCCACTTAGATGAAAAAAATTAAGTTATAAGATGAGGATAACAGTGGCAATTCATTAACATTTGTAAAGTGCTTGTCCTCACCTGGAAAGTGCCATAGAGTGAAGTATCTCTATTTAGATGGATTTAGTCTGTCTAAAGCCTCCATTTTTCTTGCTTGCTATAAATAACTTCAGCTAGTCCTCTTGAAGAGATTATCAACTTTTCTGCATGCTTTTCTAGTAAACTCTGCAAGCCTTCTTTATATGGTTGTGAAGGACTAGCATTGCCTAGTCAGACAAGAATTCTTGTCTTAAATGCTTTCTCTTAGGCATACTTACTGACCTGTATAAGATTCCTAGATTATTGTACAAACTCACTTGGAATATCCATGGACTGTCTGTAACCTGGATGCGGAAGCTTCTCATGACACCTTCATTCTATGAATAAAAACTAGAAGTGTCTTCTGTAGTTGTACACTTGACTAAGTTGAGTACATACAAACATTAAATGAGGGTTTCTGTACTCTACATTTTTTTAGAGAAAACCATATAAGGAAGACTTGTTTCTATACTGTAAACAGTATTACTAAAGGGTAGGGTGGTGCAACTGTAAAGATTAAGTTTCTTGGCTCTTCTCTAAGTAACAGCCAAACCATAATGAGCCCACCTTCTTTGCTTATAAAGAATGAGATGGAAGATGGTGGCATTGTTCACAATTGGATTGTTCTTGTATAAAAGATTATTCTAACAGTGCTCTGGGCCATTAGAAGGTGGGGGTGAACACACATGCATCCCTGAAGCAACATATACCATGCATTCTACTACTGTCTGTTCTCTGGCACACCTAAAAGTTGAGCCTCTGGAAAAGTGCAGAAGCAAGACCTACAGCAAGCTGACACTTGAGGCTTGTCTACATTCTATGGGGGAGTGATTTCTAAAGTGCACTGTTGTACATTAATTGGTGCACTTAACATAGTACTGTTTAAAACAATACTACATAAAATTGCACCACGGAGCTTAGTGTGCACCAGCAGTGTCTGCATCAACCAATGAATGTGCCACACATATGCTTTAGAAATCATACCCCATAAAGTACATTATCCCACCATGTAGACATGCCCTCATCATATAATTAGAAGAGCAGTTTTCGTAAGGAAGTGCCCCCCACACACACCTTCCTTAGCCTAAACAAGTGCAGACAATTCAAAAAATGTAGCCTGACTTCAAGCCCTGGGGCAGCATGACTGTAAAGCTATCAAAATAATGTAGCATAAAAGGTCCCATTCTGAAAACACATGATCTGATGTACAAACTAGCTGTAGGAAATGGACCTGAATGTCCACTAGCCTTGGCACTGTTAGAATTCTAATCATGTTTGTCTGTATTAAATCTTAACCTCCGAGCCAAAGGAAGTTTCACAACCCTACCTCTAATATTCTTTGCCTGCATGACTATGACAATTAAGCAAATTAACTCAATATCACATTACTCTGGTGTATCTATTTCCTTCTTTCTGTCACTCCTTTCTTCTCCCTCCCTCTTACCCCGGCCTGCAGATCGCTCGCGAGGCTGAGGCCGCAATTTTTCACCGTCAGCTGTTTGAAGAACTTTTCCGCATCACTGCTAACAACAGAGACCCTGCTGATGCCATGGCTGTAGGCGCTGTGGAGGCCTCTTTTAAGTGCTTAGCTCCAGCTCTGATAGTTCTGACCGAGTCTGGCAGGTAGGGCTCAGAGAGGGCAAGAAAGACTTAGGCTCTAAAGATAAATAAGCATTTTCACTCCACAGAGTGTGGGTTAGAGATGATCTAACCAAGACAAACTTCTTGTGCTTCAGGCCATGTTTCAATGGGTAGAAATACGTTCCACTAGAACACAGTAGTACACATCCTGTGAGCAGCTCTTACAGTTCAAAACTTCAACTTGGCATACACTAGCAGAATCTGAGTTTACATCATCCTTGTAGTACAGCAGGATTGGAGGTAGGTAGAAGCAGAGCAAGAGTGCCTGGCAGTTGGGCATGGATGTGAAGAGTGTGCTGGCCAGGCTGGGTGGGGTGACTTGGCAGGTGTCACAGAATTCAGAAGAGAAACCTCTTGATATCAATTATCTAGTGGATGAATGTTTACTAAATAGCATACCCCAATTGCTAATTTGATGCACAAGCAGTATGCTTGGCTAAACAGATGACCGCCACCAGCATGGTACCATACACTAATCTGGACTTGCTAGTATAAAATGGATAGGTAGATCTTCTGAATATCAAAACAAAGGTTATGCTATTGACATCCTGCCGGGCATGGCACCTCACCTTATCCTGTGTCACCTGAGCGCTGACTGACACGAATGTTGTATTCCCCGAATGCGTGTTGCTCTTATAGATTGCTCGCGAGGCCGAAGCCGCCATCTTTCACAGGCAATTGTTTGAGGAACTACGCCGGTTGGCCCCTCTGAACCGTGACCCTACGGAAGCCGCCGCTGTTGGCGCTGTAGAAGCTTCCTTCAAGTGCTGCAGTGGGGCTATTATCGTCCTCACCAAGTCTGGAAGGTAGGAGGTGAAAGGTTCCCTCAAGTGAAATGGACTTCAGTGACCGGGGTGGGGGAAAAGGACGCCTTCAAAAGTGTGTTTTTAAGAATGAATGAAATGGTAATCCTGAAGCAGCCAGAAAACCAGGCGACTTTAAAGCTAATGTCATCAGTCTGCAATACCCAGTTCAACCAAGAAGATGGACCAACATTTCAGAAATCTGTAGATATTTAGTCTAATTCAGTTCTTCAGCATTCCTCAACCATCTTGGCATCAGCACCAAGCATGTAAAATATTTTTTTCTGCTGATAAAATTGCGTCTTTGTTGCCAGTAAAGCTGGCTGGAAAACTTTGACAGGAAACAACTTTTGAAAGTTTGTTTATAGTGACTTTAACCAGAGAAATCTTGAAGTTTGACAGTAGGTCAGAAGTTCACTGGATGCAGAATCGAGCTTTTTGAATAAGGCAATATCTTTCAGCCCACATTTCCAGCTGGGTTGACTACAATGCCAGCAAAAGTAAAGACCTGCCTGACATGGTATCACTGGCTAAACCATTATTAGACTATCGAATCCTCCGGTCTTCTAGTCCTGTGACCATACAGTAGACTTCAAACACAGGCCTGGCTTAAAGAAAGGCTTGTTTAAACAGGAGGCTAAAAATACAGAAGCTTGTTCCCTTTTGTCAGTTAACACTTCCTAATGTCTATCCTGCTTGGGTGTATAGGCCTTTCTTTATTATCTAGAATCCACTGTGATCTTAGACTAAAGTATCCAACAGACAAATCTGTGGAATATGCCTCTTAATACTAGGTTCACCCAATGCCTGTTTCCTGCAGTGGCTTCCACTGCTTTGTGCCAACAGTGTGCAAGATACTAGTTCATGGAACAGCACCCTGGAATATCTTGGGATTTGACAAATGTTAATGCTATTAAGGTCACTTAATAGACCCTGTGTCTAGAAAATGCAGGAAAGCACAGTAAATGGTCTTAAACCCCAGCTCATCAGCTTCTAGTTTCTCTAAACTGAGAACTGAATTGCTCCTCTCAAAGCAAGTCTTGGCTAATCATAAGGGGTTTTTTGGTTCTCCAGCCCCTCTTCTCCCCCCCCCCCCCCCAAAAAAAAAAAAAAACCTGGTGGCCCTCTAGATGGGCATTATGAAGTCTCACCCTGAATCTGGACCCAGCAAGTAGTAGCATAGCAGATGTCCTCTAAACATACTCAGCAAATATTCTGCGTCAAGAACTGGGCCGGTTGTGAATTCTTTTCTTTAAGGAAATTTTCAAGCTGGTGCTTGCTTTATTTCTGCAGAACAGGGAATAGCTGTAAGCATGAGAGTTTGCATCCTTCTTGTACTTGTGCTTCCAATGTTTCTGTATAAAGGGTTCCAGTCAGCCTTACACTTGACCTTTCTGAAGAGATCTGACCTTTGATATTTGAATATTTTTAGCTCTGGATTCTGTTACATCCTCTGAATACCTGGGTCCCCTTGAGCCACTGGAAAGCTTCTCTCACAGTAGAAAGGTTTTTGTGAGAGAGGCTGGGTTGATGAAACTGGCACTGCTGTCTTGTAAGCAACAAACTTTGACTGAAAATCTTTAGCGTGAAGCAGCTTTGCTGAAGTTTGATTCACGAGACCTGAACCATAAGAATCTAGTTGAAACACAATTGTGCACCATATAATCCTGTTCTCTGCTACATGTTGAGCAGTAAAATATAACTATAGATATCATGGCCTTTTTCAGTTCCTGACAGATTCTGCTTAATCTCTGAGCACACACCACCTTCCAGAATTTAACTTCCCTCCCAGTAGGAAGGGGTGGCACCTTTACCACTGCTCCAGCTTCTGCTGCTGGAGACTATGAATAAAGACCATTTGTGCTTACCATCCCATAGTTACTAGATGTCCCACATAAATATTTCCACTTTTTACCATATTTGCTTCCAGATCTTTGCATAAAAACAAAGTTGTGCAACAGATCATAGCAGGATAGGCCTATTACGTTATCTGTATTCATCTTTAAGCAGGTGAAAAGGGGATTGCTCCATATGTATCTGACCTGAGCTGTGCTTGAATCAGTTTTAAAAAAAAAAAAAAAACTTAGAGGTCCCTAGGTTTTTCCCTACAGTTTCCCCTCTAACAGTGGCTTCCAGTGATTGCCTTTAAAATAGCCTGCTCTAGCAAGTCTCCTGTCTACACTTCAGAGTAGCAGCCGTGTTAGTCTGTATCCACAAAAAGAACAGGAGTACTTGTGGCACCTTAAATTTTAGTCTCTAAGATGCCACAAGTACTCCTGTTCTTTCTGTTAACACTTCAGTGACTGTGCACAAGGTATGATGCAGCAGAAGTCATTCCTTCTACCTGCCTACACCCACACACCCTTCAAGGGAAAGGATTCTAGATCCCTCAGAAGAATTTGATTTCTTGTGACTGCAAATTCTGCCACAACTCTCCCAGGCAAATTAGCTGAACTCTGTGGATGCTCTGGAAATGCCAACGACTCACCAAAATGGCTGGGTTTTTTTGCAACAATGCATGCCTTCTCCCACACCAGGGACTGAATATTGCCTTTGCCAGCCCTGGGAGCAAGAGACTCCAGCTAACCCTATGATCAGATATGCTTAAATGAAAACTAGACAGAAACCGGCAAGCAAACCCCACACTCCTATCTGGCAAGCTGTCACCACTACTTACATCCCCTTGCAGTTTATTTGCAGTGATTTTTAAACTTAGGGTTTCTTCCTTGTCAACCTTAATAGCATAGTGGTGATATTTGGAAGATTTTAGTTCTTTTCTCCTGCCCTTGAAAAGAGGAGCACTCAGGCCAAACCTTCACTGTTTTGCTCTGAAGAGAACAGGATCCATGCATGCTGCCTGAAGTGCCAAAGGGTCAAAACCACGTGACTGACACAACAGAAGGGCAGCAAAATAAGTGTGTCTCAATATCGGCCCACCTTGACATTACTGCCAACAGAACTAAAACGCCCAGTGCTGGAAACATCCACCTTAAGTGTAGAGTGAAGTTTCCGGAAACTCTAAAAAACTGAAGTGGCATGACAACAGGCTTGGGGAGAAGAGGGAAGTGACTCCCCACTCCAACAGATGGTTTGCTATGCCCTAAAGCAAGACAGATGGTGTGGACCTGAGGCAGTCCTTCCAGGAAAGGATGCTGTGTAGCATGTCCTCTATTCTTGTAAGTCGGGGGAATGAGAACTAGCCTGGCCTTCAAACTAAACTTGATGTAAACCTTGACTCTCTTGCATGGATTTTTATTGCAAGTAGTCTTCCTGGCCAAACTGCAAAATACCCAAGCAGTGTTTACCATTAGCTGTGTCCATGCCACTCAGTCTCCACATAAGTGGAGATAGCACCTACTTATAAGAGCCATGATCATTGCTCTGATCTTGTCTTCTGTACACTACACTTGCTGTGAACAATTGAAGTTTCTCAAGCTTCTGTTGAGCTGCCATATATGGGATGCTTTTGGAGGTTAATCCTACCTTCCATTTTGTTCTCCCTCCTATCAGATCTGCTCACCTGGTGTCCAGGTTCCGTCCACGTGCTCCCATCATTGCTGTGACTCGTAATGGACAGACAGCACGCCAGGCCCATCTGTACCGTGGCATTTTCCCTGTGTTGTGCAAAGAACCCACCCTTGATGCATGGGCTGAGGATGTGGATCTCAGAGTTAACCTGGGCATGAATGTTGGTGAGTTATGTTGCTTTATCTTTACTCTGGTCAGGTAACTGATAGCTTATGGAAGAACTACCCCTTCAAAAACCTCTAGTTTGGGGCATCTTTTGCCTTCTGGCAGAGCCTTAAGGCTGTTAATGAGAAGAAATACTGCTTGTGACAGATGAATGGGCCGCCTACAATCACACCTCCTTATCCAGATCTGGTACTCAGACTGATAACTTCATATTAAAAACTGCTCCCCCTTCACAATAGGCCTTGATTTTTTTTAATAGCTCTAATGGAAAGCTGTACAGACAAATGCTTACTGGTCTGTCTGGTGAGTGGCCACCTTTATTTGCCTTTTTTTAAAAAACCAAACCAACCTAGGGCTGAGGTAAAGGGTAGCTCCTCCCACTGTTACAGTGCACTTTGTATTAACTGACAAAGGCCCAACACCAAAGTTCAAAATGGGCCATATGAACTGGAATCTCGTCTAGTGGCGGCACCTGTAGCTGAGCTTAAGGTCTCCAGAAGGAACAAATGGTGTAGGAGAGAGGTGAGGTGTCCTGTCTCTTTCCAGTGTGGATCAAACCATGATTAGTTGAAGTGCTCTTATTGCTAGGACAGCTGAGGGAAACCTGAGTCCCTCAGCCTGGTGTAATGATGCCATCTTGTGGCATGAGGGGGTATGTGAATGCCTTGGAATGTAAAGAGCAGCTACTAGGGCTAAATGAGGTCCAACAGAGCTACTAAATCCATGTGGTTTGCTCTGGTAGCCCCCTCTATATTACATTTGGACTTACAAGAAAGCAATGGTATTCCTGGTCTCTGGATGCAGACTTGTTGTGGTAGACATCCTAAAACCTAGTGATACTGAGTCTACTGGACATTATGGCATCTAATAGAACTGTTAGCATGAACTTGATTTGCAGATATTCACAAATCTTTCTCTTCCAGGCAAAGCACGTGGCTTCTTCAAGACTGGCGATCTTGTCATTGTACTTACAGGATGGCGCCCTGGGTCCGGCTACACCAACACCATGCGTGTGGTGCCAGTTCCATGAACACCAACTCTCAAACTCCCCAGCAACACCTTCCCTCTTCCCCCTTCCCTCACTTTCTTCTCCTCTGCTCTACCCCCTTGCATTAGGCTGGCAATTGCTTGCAATGTTATCCGTGTGTAGAGTGGATATAGGTTGCTAAACACCACCAAATGCAGCAGAGGGGGAAGGAGGACCTTTAAGTCACTCTAAAAGAATACTTGAAATGTTTTAGTTTTTGAAAAGTAAATGGCCTTTTTCCCCTAAGGTGATTCTGCCCTGAAGTAGTTGGGAGTTGCTGTATGAAATTCCTGCATGGTGACTGAACTTGTGCTGCTCATCCCCCTCTTTGTAGACTGGATACTACCTTAAGGGTGACTACTATGCCTTTCCCTGCACCTTTCTCAGGAGTGCAGGGTAAGGAGGCAATAACAAGGTGATTGTCAGAGTTCCAGTGTTAACACTCTGCAACAGGCAGAGTACAGCTCTGTACCCTGTAGGTTCAGATAATCAACGGCATAATTTAATGCCTCCCTTCTCTGCCATGTCCTCCTAATTACTCCCACTCTGCAAACTTGTACTCTGTCACCAATGCACTCCAGTTTAGGAGCTGTGATAGATTAAGTCATGGGTCTATGTAGCCACACTTGCAGTATGTAAACTAGTCTTCTTGTCTCCCCCTCCAGATTTACAGTGGCTCGTTGCACTCCATAATTTAAACTCCACTACAGATACATTGTGTATCTACCACCAATGGATGTTGATGAAAGATTAAGATGTGCTTAACCCTTTAAGTCCTAAAATAGCAACTTCCATGAGACATACTACTGTGTATCCCCCTCCCAGTGCAAATGGAGAGAACGACTCCAGGGTTCCAGTATACCTGGAAAACAGTGATCGAAACCTCCAGCACAGACCAAAGTCTAAGATGCAATTCAGGCCTGGGTTCCTTCTAAGTCACTTAGTTTGTCATTTATGGGCAGCAGGGAGAAATAGAACAAGGATAAAACAGGGGGTTTGCCTTTAAAGGGTTGAGTGCTGCATTTCCACTTCCTGTGCTGCTGAGAGCTCCCTTTGCTCCTACTGCAGTGTAGCATATCTGTCTGAGTTGAGTAGTCCTGTTTCCTGAGAACATTCTCCTATGTTGTAAATCTGGACAAGTTATTTACTGTAACAGGTGTATTGGGTTGTAGAGCACAACTATGTGCATCAATAAAAAAAAAAAAAGCTGAAGCACCCATCAGACTTCTGCTCTTGCTTGGTTTTTCCATTGGCAAGTCCTTTGCGAAGAAAGTGACTAAGCCAACCAACTGAAACATGTCACTGCTTACAAACGATGTCTGAACACTAAAGGAGGAAAAATCTATTTTCCGTATTAGTTGAAAGCTATTTTATCCTTGATTGTGGAAGGAATCCTCAATACTGTAGTTAGTTTGCAGCTAGCCCTCAGATGTGCCAAATCTATTGCAACTTCAGACACCGCTTTCTCTTGTGCAGACATAAAGATCACTTTATGCTACTTCACTTACCAGCTACATAACTTCCTAATCCAGTGTGGTAACTAGAGCAAAGCTGCTGTCATCTACCCACCAACTTGCATCACAATGTAGCTGGATGCTACACATGTGGTAACTCTTACTCCTGTTTCTAAAACTTTCTAGTGCGAGTCTTCTAAGTACCACATGTCTTGATATGGGAATGAGTCTTTCTCTGTGGGATTCTGCTGTTCTGTCCTAACAAAACAAGGGCTGCCAAATTTTAAAAATAGTACATCAGAATGTAGCAATTGGTATCTAGTAATCTAGACTTCTGTTTCATTGTTCAGAAGCACCATTTGATACAAAACCCAAACCTGCTGCTACTCAAGTCGCACTTTGTTTGCCAGGGCTAAATGTGTTTGAGGGAGGAGGGGAGCATGGAAAAAGACACCAAATCTCAGGAGCCTTGCAGGGAGAAAACGGCTAAATAGTCTCTACATCAGTGGTTCTCAGCCGGGGGTACACAAGTCTTCCAAAGGGTACATCAACTCATCTAGATATTTGCCTAGTTTTACAACAGGCTACATAAAAAGCAATAGCAAAGTCAGTTCAAACTAAAATTTCATACAGCCAATGACTTGTTTACACTGCTCTATATACTACGCACTGAAATGTAATTACAATATTTGTATTCCAATTGATTTATTTTATAACTATATGGTAAAAATGAGAAAGTGAGCACTTAGTAATGTGCTGTGACACTTTTGTGTTTTTGTCTGATCTTGTAAGCAAGTAGTTTAATTGAGGTGAAACTTGGGGGTACACAAGACAAATCAGATTCCTGAAAGGGGTAAATAAGATGGGTGAACTAGAGTGCCTCGCGATAAAGGAGGATATTGATATAATAGGCATCACAGAAAGCTGGTGGACTGAAGACAATCAATGGAACATAATCATTCTGGGGTACAAACTATATCGGAAGAACAGAACAGGTTGTGTGGCGGGGTGGGGGGAGAAGTGGCACTACACGTGAAAGAAAATGTAGAATCAAATGAAGTAAAAATCTTAAGTGAATCCACATGTTCCATAAAATCTCTATGGATAGTAATTTCCTGCTCGAATAAGAATACAACATTAGGGATCTATTATCGACCACCTGACCAGGACAGTGATCGTGACGATGAAATGCTAAGGGAAATTAGAGAGGCTATCAAAATTAAGAACTCAATAATAGTGGGGAATTTCAATTATCCCCATATTGACTGGGAACATGTCACCTCAAGATGAAATGCAGAGACAACATTTCTTGATACTTTAAATGACTGCTTCTTGGAGCAGCTGGTACGGGAACCCACAAGAGGAGAGGCAACTCTCAATTTAGTCCTGAGTGGAGCACGGGAGCTGGTCCAAGAGGTAACTATAACAGGACCACTTGGAAGTAGTGACCATAATATAACATTTAACATCCCTGTGGTGGGAAGAACATCTCAACAGTCCAACACTGGCATTTAATTTCAGAAAGGGGAACTATGCAAAAATGAGGGGGTTAGTTAAATGGAAATTAAAAGGTTCAGTGATCCCTGCAAGCTGCATGGATGCATTTCAAAGACACCATAATAGAGGTCCAACTTAAATGTAATGCCTCCAAATTAAAAAACACAATAAAAGAACTGAAAAAGAGCCACCATGGCTTACCCATGTAAAAGAAGCAGTAAGAGATAAAAAGGCATCTTTAAAAAGTGGAAGTCAAATCCTAGTGAGGTAAATAGAAAGGAGCATAAACACTGCCAAATTAAGTGTAAAAATGTAATAAGAAAAGCCAAAGACAAGTTTGAAGAACAGCTAGCCAAAAACTCAAAAGGTAATAAAATGTTTAAGTACATCAGAAGCAGGAAGCCTGCTAAACAACTAGTGGGGCCCCTAGACAATCAAGATACAAAAGGAGCGCTTAAAGACAATAAAGTCATTGTGGAGAAACTAAATGGATTCTTTGCTTCAGTCTTCATGGCTGAGGAAGTTAGGGAGAATCCCAAACCTGAGCCGGCTTTTATAGGTGACAAATCTGAGGAATTGTCACAGATTGAAGTGTCACTAGAGATTTTAGAATTAACTGATCAACTTAACAGTAACAAGTCACTGGGACCAGATGGCATTCACCCAAGAGTTCTGAAAGAACTCAAATGTAAAGTTGCAGAACTATTAACTATAGTTTGTAACCCGTTCTTTAAATCAGGTTCTGTACCCAATGACTGGAAGATAAGTAATGTAACACCAATATATAAAAAGGGCTCTAGAGGTGATCCTGGCAATTACAATTAAGTCTAACATCAGTACTGGGCAAATTAGTTGAAACAATAGTAAAGAATAAAATTCAGACACATAGAAAAACATAAGTTGTTGGGCAAAAGTCAACATGGTTTCTGTAAAGGGAAATAGTGTCTTACTAATCTATTAGAGTTCTTTGAAGGGGTCAACAAACATGTGGACAAGAGGGATCCAGTGGACATAGTGTACTTAGATTTCCAGAAAGCCTTTGACAAGGTCCCTCACCAAAGGCTCTTATGTAAATTAAGTTGTCATGGGATAAAAAGGAAGGTCCTTTCAAGGATTGAGAACTGGTTAAAAGCCTGGGAACAAAGGGTAGGAATAAATGGTAAATTCTCAGAATGGAGAGGGCTAACTAGTGGTATTCCCCAAGGGTCAGTTCTAGGACCAATCCTATTCAACTTATTCATAAATGATCTAGAGAAAGGGGTAAAAAGTGAGGTGGCAAAGTTTGCAGACGATACTAAACTGCTCAAGATAGTTAAGACCAAAGCAGACTGTGAAGAACTTCAAAAAGATCTCACAAAACGAAGTGATTGGGTAACAAAATGGCAAATGAAATTTAATGTGGATACATGTAAAGTAATGCACATTGGAAAAAATAACCCCAACTATACATACAATATGATGGGGGCTAATTTAGCTACAACAAATCAGGAAAAAGATCTTGGAGTCATCGTGGATAGTTCTCTGAAGATGTCCGTGCAGCGGCTGTCAAAAAAGCAAACAGGATTTTAGGAATCATTAAAAAGGGGATAGAGAATGAGACGGAGAGTATCTTATTGGCCTTATATAAATCCATGGTATGCCCACATCTTGAATACTGCATACAGATGTGCTCTCCTCATCTCAAAAAAGATATACTGGCATTAGAAAAGGTTCAGAGAAGGGCAACTAAAATGATTAGGGGTTTGGAACGGGTCCCATATGAGGAGAGATTAAAGAGGCTAGGACTTTTCAGCTTGGAAAAAAGGAGACTAAGAGGGGATATGATAGAGATATAAAATCATGAGTGGTGTGGAGAAAGTGAATAAGGAAGAGTTATTTACTTGTTTCCATAATATAAGAACTACGGGCCACCAAATGAAATTAATGGGCAGCAGGTTGGAAACAAATAAAAGGAAGTTCTTCACACAGTGCACTGTCAACTTGTGGAACTCCTTGCCTGAGGAGGTTGTGAAGACTAGGACTATAACAGCATTTAAAAGAGAACTGGATAAATTCATGGAGGTTAAGTCTGTTAATGGCTATTAGCCAGGATGGGTAAGGAATGGTGTCCCTAGCCTCTGTTTGTCAGAAGGTGGAGATGGGTGGCAGGAGAGAGATCACCTCCTCTGGGGCACCTGGCATTGGCCACTGTCGGTAGATGGGATACTGGGCTAGATGGACCCTTTGGTCTGACCCAGTACGGCCTTTCTTATGTAGAGTAGTCTGGAAAGATTGAGAGACACTGATCTACACTGGTAACTTATTCCTGGAAATGGACAGCATGGAGCTGCTTCACTTAAATCCCCCTTTCCTCCCCACCCCAGCTCTTAATAAGCTATCAACTTTGATTACTCTTCTCTGGGCAAAGATTTTGTACCTGTGACTTAATACAAGCAATATATATGGAGAACAAACTCATTTGTGTGGGTGTAGAGGGCTTAAGCACCTACAGATAAATAAGGCAAAGGGAGTAGTAGGTGTTCAGGTCCTTAATCAGACATCAAGGACCTTGCTTACAACCTATGTACCTATGGCAGAATGGAATCAATACAGCTGGTCACCATAAAAGGGTAGAGCTCTCTTGAAAGGGGGCTAGTGCCAGCTTCCACTTGGACTAGGCTAATAAAATGAATGCTTTCCTTGAACTTGGAAGCATTCCACTCCTTAATGGTTTCCAAGTAGGGGAGAGGTGAGGGTGAACCAATTGCCTTTGGGTTGCAAGGTTCCAGATTAAGGTGATAACTGTAGATGTGCAAAACTACTTAAACAAGTGAGATGTTTCACAAACCACTGGCTGGCATAGCTGTTTTGGTGTGAAGTCACTTGGGACAAGACATTGTCGTCTCTTCTCATATCTGAAAGGCATCCTTGTTTGAAACCCACTGCCTGCTAAATGACTAGGAGGCAGGCTATCTGCCTCAGAGGCTATCCATCAGAATCTTGCCTAGTCAAGCTGGAGCCCATGTCTGGCAAGTTTGTCTCTAAACTCTTCTTTCCCTTACTGGACTGGAACTCTTATCTTGAGGCCTATTCCTACATCTTTTGCATTCCCTTCTCCGGCAATGCTAAGTGTGAGGGCTCTGGCTCGAGGTGAGGGCTGGGGCAGATGGTTGGAGGGGGGGTGAGGGCTCCAGCTGGGGGTGCAGGCTCGGGGGTGGGGCCAGGGATGAGGGTTTTGGGGTGCAAGAGGGCAGAGGGTTGGGATGTGGGGGTGTAAGGGCTTCAGCTGGGGATGAGGCGTTTGGGGTGCAGGAGGGGTCTCAGGGCTAGGGCAGAGGGTTGGGGTGGGGGGGGGGAGGGCTCCGGCTAGGGGTGGAGAGCAGGGAGAGAGGACCCCTTCCCCCCCCCCCCTTTCTTGCTGCAGCAACACGGGGCCAGGGGGAGAGGCGCGGAATTTAGCGGGAATTTGGGCCCAGAGTAACTTGCTGTGCTACAGCACACTTCACCTCTGAAGAAGCTTATACTAGCACTGGCCAAGAAATTTTTTAAAGTGAAACAGTATTACAGAGCATCCTTCTCTGCTGTTAGAAAATGACCAGTGAATAACCTATATCCATGTTCCTTTGGGAAGCGGTCACTGTGTCAAGGCTGGGTGCATTCACTGCATGTGGGAAGTGTGCACTGTAGCTACACTTGTCCATATCCTGAGACTTTTTAAGAAAGAAATCACCCCCTCAGGGCCATCAAGCTGCTCCTCTTCCCCAGCAGTCCAGTAAGTCCATTTTTAGTGTCCTCTTAGAACCTGGCCAGTACTGCTTTCTGTAGCAATTGATGTACTCCTCTGTATAACAGACGAATTCCTCCAAGCTTCAGCTGTGGCTTTTAGTCTAACCTGGCTCTTTTTTCCTTTAAGGTTGCAACACCTTTGATTCTTATAGCTGTGCAAGTAGCACTTTTATTTTTTCTGCTAGCAAGAATAGTACTATGCAGCAGAGAGCAAACAGAAATGGTGGCCATTAGGGGATATATATATTTTTTAATTTGCAGTCACAAAGTTATTTACAAAGTGCCTTTCATCCTCGTGGGCTCCTTTTACAGATAGCGTGTGTGTGTATGTATATATGCAGAGTGCAGTATGTACCAGGGAGGCAGTATCCACAACACAGCTACATGGGCAATGTTTGGGCTTACCACTGCTGCAGTGTGAACAGGGCTATAGGAACAGAGTGACTGATAGTGGGACCCTCCTCACATTTCATGTCTCTGGCCCCATTCTTGGACAGTGGTTCAGAAGTGACAGGGAACGGTGTCACCTCTTAGAATTGTCCTGCCTGTTCCTTGAATGTCTCCCATCCAAACACTGAATAGGTTTGACCCTGCTTATCTTGAGAGCATAGTGGAAGACTGGCTGTAAAATAATGGATTCAATAGTAGGAGTTAAAATGTGGAAGCGCTGGATTTATAGTTCACAGGCCCTCAGGTGCCCATGGTGAATTGATTAGGATAGTCCTAATTTTAGATCACATTTTAACAATATAAAGGATGGTCTATTCTGGGGCCCAAACTAGCTGAAATGTCAAGCCTCAAATTGTTTTTATTGTCTGGTTTTTGGATCTTCAAAATAAATGGGAGCATGCCCTTCTGAATTGTCCCAGCAGGGGGTGAGCTTTCACTGATGTTATCAAGTCAGACTGGAGACAGACTTGGGTTTATCCCAGATTTAGCATCCTTCTGCTTTTTATTGCTATTTCTGTATTTTTTTGTAATGCAAATTTATTAATTCATACAGTGCCAATCCATGTGCTATGGCCTTTACAATAATAGTCAGCCTTTAAGTACATGTGGGTTTTTTTTTATCTAATGTACAAAAAGCGAATTCTTCAACCTTAGAATTAAAAAGAGAGACTAAATCTGTAGTCCAGTTCCCCAGGGACGGGAAGTTAGAATCATCTGACAGCTATTTGCTAACCTAAATGAGATGAGTTTGATGGTGTTCAGATTAATTTCCTGGGTCTTGTCTATTCATACATTTATTCTTGAAGAGGGATAAGCTGTACTGCTAGATAGCAGCTTTATAACTGTGCATTTTAGTGGTTGTATCATAACTATCACTAAAAATCACACCCCTAACCAATGTATAGAGGTACAAAAAGTGTGTGTAATAGGCTTTAGGGGTCTACAGCACACAGGTTGTAGTACTGCTGGCAGGCACAATAATGAGACCAAGCTTAATTACTCAGGCAGAGAGTTGGTCATAAGAATGGCCATAGTGGGTCAGACCAGAGTTCCATCTAGCCCAGTATCCTGCCTTCCAACAGTGGCCAATGCCAGGTGCCCCAGAGGGAATGAACAGAACAGGTCATCAAGTGATCCATCCCCTGTTGCCCATTCCCAGCGTCTGGTCCCTCTGGAGCATGGCTATTTGGGGAATGGGGGGTAGTTCACACTGTTAGAGCACCCCTAGCCCTGCAAAAAAGGAGTGGGCATTGCAGCTGCCCATCCAACTTTCATTCAAAAAATTAAACTTTTTTCCTTACAAAGAATAGGAGAGAAAATCAGCCTGAGCTGAGTGGGTGGGGAGTGTCAGAGGGAAGGAAGGCAGTAAAGGGATGGATAGCTGCTAAACACACAGAGCTGGGCTGAGCTTATACCCATAGTTATTTGCTTCTGTGAAATGGAGGAATTAGAAGCCTGACGAGCACATGGAGCAAAAAGTTCTCTTCCCTTAAAGCTCCAGCAACTGCATTTAAAGCCATTGAGACGAGCGGAGTAGGCTGCTCTCATTTGTTTCCTCCTCGGGTTAGACACAGCAATTAACCAAACAAAATCTCATTCGTTCATCTCCTTTTAAAGGAAGGGGACCGTAAGTCAGAGCCCTAACAACCAGGAGGGACAGGTCCCCGTAGGGCCTTGGAGAGACGGAAGGCAAAAGGCTATCCAGAGTAGCTCACCACAAAATCATGTCTTCAGGCTTCAGCAGCCCCAGCTGAATCAGAGCTTTTCAGAGTCAGATTCGTATATTCCAAGGTCAGAAGGGACCGTGTGATCACCTAGACTGACCTCTATAACACAGGCTAGAGAACAATCCCTAGTGCTTCCTGCATCCAGCCCATCACTTCCAGTTGAGCTAGAGCAGGTCTTTACGATTGGCTGGATAGCGTTCTAAAGCACTTCAAGTGACGGAGAATCCATCCTGTCCCTAGCTTAGTTGTGCCAGTGGTGAACTATCCTCACCTTTTTGTAGTCTTTATTTCTAAGCTGAATTTGTCTAGCTTCAGCTTCCAACCGCTGGATCTCATGCCTTTTTCTGCTAGTTTAAAGAGTCTGATAGTAGACTGACAGAAATGGCTTCTCCATGTAGGGACTTGTAAGCTGAAATCAAATCACCTATTACCCTTCTCTTGGATCAGTGGTTCTCAAGCAGGGGTACGCATACCCCTGGGGATATACAGAGGTCTACCCGGGGTACATCAACTCATCTAGATATTTGCCTAGTTTTACAACAGGCTACATAAAAAGCACTAGCAAAGTCAGTTCAAATGAAAATTTCATATGACTTGTTTATACTGCTCTATGTACTGAACACAAATGTAAATACAGTATATTTCAATTGATTTATAATTATATGGTAAAAATGAGAAAGCAATATTTCAGTATCAGTGTGCTGTGACACTTGCATTTTTATGTCTGATTTTGTAAGCAAGTAGTTTTTAACTTAAGTGAAACTTGGGGGGTACGCAAGACAACTCAGGCTCCTGAAAGGGGTACAGTAGTCTGGAAAAGTTGAGAGCCACTGATGATCTAAATATTTTGAGTCCTCTTTAATCTCTCACAGTAAGTCCTTCAGAGCTCGACTCATTCACTCCGTCTCCCCAGTACATCTGTGTAGATCTTTCTAACTAAGCCTTTTACAGATTGTTACTTTGTGAAATACCTGACTAGCATGGCAATTGCAGTGAGAGTTTGTCTATAGAATTCCAAAACTGAGGTACTGTCTTCTCATCCTCAGCATCCCAGCTATGACCAAAGCCCAGGGCTTTTAGTGAGAAACCTGGCTCTTTTCAGAGATCTCTCTAAACCCTGGTGGAGTCTGTCCATGCTGCTAATGAAGACTTGGCTGGCTAACGGACAGCATGCTCTATGCAGAATGTGTGTGGTTCAGACCAGCACATAGGGTGAGGGTGTGTGGCTGAGGGGCTTTATCAGACATTCCAGACCATCTGCACTGAGCTGGTCACAGCTTTAGTGAGAGTACAAGCCACTGTGTACTTTGGGAAATCACGCCACTAATCCTGCTAAAGGTCTGAGTTCCAGAGGAACAAGAGAGAGATTGAGAGGCGCACACAGAAGGCTATTTACACATGCTCTTTAATTAGCACCAATGCAACAACCTAGTGGAGGCGAGAGAACAGGCTCAAGGGAAGGGACAAGTAGTCAGAGCTGCTTTATTTAAATGTGAGGCTCTGTCAAGTTGTATTCACACTAGCACAGGCACCTATACCTCTGAGCTGTACCTGAAAAGAAAGTTATAGATAGCAGGGTTGTGACAATCCCCAGAACCAAAATGGGTTCAGGCCTGAAGCTTGTTAAGTGTAATTAGCATTTGATTCTCCTAGCCCTCTCAGCATAATGGTATAAATGCAGCATCACATTCAGCTAGTCAGACAAAACCTAGCCCCCTCTTTCGTTGTGATATATTGTTTGCACTGCAGTCACACTAACAGCCGCATGCAGGAGATGTTCTAGTGGCTTCTGCACAAACATGTCTAATAGCTGACATTCCATCCATGGTTCTTAGGCCACCTATGTCTCATTTTAAGTTTGTAGCTACCTTCTCAGTTCTCCAGGAGATGGAGGCAATTTCAAAGGGACGGAGATGAATGGGTAACATGGGGATAGCAGTGACCCAGCTAGCACCCGATCTCTTGCAGCTGGTGACAGATGTGAAATCTCAGCCCTCTCTTGAGCAGAGCCGGCTCTAACTTTTTTGCTGCCCCAAGCAGCAAAAAAAAGCACCGCCCCGCCGAGCCCCCCCCCC
>NC_048307.1:43765178-44032015 GCF_013100865.1 Trachemys scripta elegans
CCATTAACATGCACTGGGGATTTTTGATCATCACAAGAAGGTTTTGGTCTGGGTAAGAGGATTTCAGCTTAGAAGAGTAAATCCCCAGCTGCTTCCTGCCAAACAGGTCACCACCTTGGACAGTGTTAGCTCGACTGACTTCCCAGAGCTTGGCTTGGAGGGAGGCCAGAAGAGTGAACAGAGCGTGCTAATTTCCACAAGCTGCAGAGAGCAGCGTGTATGGGCTCCCTTAGCACCACTGTGGTCAGTAAAAAGAAGAACAGGAGTACTTGTGGCACCTTAGAGACTAACACATTTATTAGAGCATAAGCTTTCGTGGACTACAGCCCACTTCTTCGGATGCATCCGAAGAAGTGGGCTGTAGTCCACGAAAGCTTATGCTCTAATAAATGTGTTAGTCTCTAAGGTGCCACAAGTACTCCTGTTCTTCTTTTTACTGACCACAGTGGTGCTAAGGGAGCCCATACACTCTGCTCTCTGCAGCTTGTGGAAATTAGCACGCTCTGTTCACTCTTCTGGCCTCCCTCCAAGCCAAGCTCTGGGAAGTCAGTCGAGCTAACACTGTCCAAGGTGGTGACCTGTTTGGCAGGAAGCAGCTGGGGATTTACTCTTCTAAGCTGAAATCCTCTTACCCAGACCAAAACCTTCTTGTGATGATCAAAAATCCCCAGTGCATGTTAATGGGCCTGATCTTCCACTGCCTAGCACCTTGTGGAGTTGTTTACACCAGGGAAAAGTGGATTTAAAAGGCTGCTCTGCTGCACTGATCGGGGAACATTTGACACCTGTTGACACAGGGTGTAATGGTGAAAGAAGGCGCAGGGGGAATCAGGGCCGAACCTGTATGAGTGTAGGTGTCTAAGTACAACGCACTGGGGAGTGTTACTGGTTCCTTGCGGTGCCGGATTCATAGAGGATATGATGCTGTTGCAGCCCCAGTGAGGCAGCAGCTCATGCTCTTAACCCTGGACGTCCCCGGTTCAATCTCCAGACTGGTGGCCAAGATGGCAGCCATGACACAAGCTTGAAAACATTCACCATCATTCTGGATGCACTCCTGGGCCTAGATCCACAGTGGGTGTAAGCTGACATTGTTCCACTGAAATCAATGGGACTGATTCACACCAGCCAAGGATTTGGCCCAGCATATTTACCAGGACTCTGGGGGGCAATATACTATGACTACACAGGGGTCATTTCAGACAAGGACAGATGGGTGCTTCCCATGCCCCATCTTTTTCCTGCCTTTCTAATGGGGCAGACTTCAACATGGCGCCATTTCTTTTGCTTCCTTGTTGGCGCCGTAACTTGATGGCTAATGCTGTTGGGAACATGCCCAGCGCCCCAGGCTCTGTGTGTACTTGTCACTGCACAGCCAGCGTACGCGTGGCTTTTTGGTGTCCTCAGCAGTGGAGAAAACAATTATTCGCCATTCAAAGGTGTTGGAATACAGCACTTAAATTGGATTTGGGGCCAACAGTGCTTGTCAGCAGGTCTGATCTCAGCTTCACCAGTGTAAATCCAGAGTAACCCCAGTGCAGTCAGTGGAGCTACTCCAGGTTTACACCGGTATAAGGGAAATCACAATCTGGTCCTTTTAATAGAAGTGATTCATTAAGAGTCAGCATGCCTCTTGTCACTCTGGCCTCTCTGAGATAAGGGTGTCTTCTTCCTTCTTTGCCTCCTACCAGAACAACGCAATTACAGTAGCAGCAGTAGCATTTGGAGTACTACTCCCAGCATGCTTCTCTTCAGTGAATGTGGTTAGAACCATTGAGCCAGCTGACCTAAATTGGCAACTGAGGATCTGCCCCATTGACTCCAATGGTGTTACTCCTGATTTACATCAATGTAAAGGAGAGGAGAATTATTATTTGTATTACTGTGGTACCTCTGAGCCCTAGTCATGGACCAGGACCACACCATGCTAGGAGCTGTACAAACACTTCAGAATGAGACCCGCAGATTTCATTGGCGTTACTCCTGATTCACATTGGGGTAACCAAGAGCAGAATGTGGCCTTTGCACAAAAGAGAACACCGTAAGAAGACCATTGTCTTCTCTTGCTGCAGAGAAGCCGAGGTGAAGACGAGCTGTTTGTTCTCAGGCAGGAGACGCTGATCCTGTGACTCTATCCTGAGTGTCTGGCACAGAGCTCTGGGTGCAAATAGGGGCAGCTCTTCACAGCTGTTTGTTAGTTGATGTAAAGGTGACACCTTGTAATTCCATATGTTCCCGCTCTCTCTCTCTCTCTCTCTCTCAAAGGAAAGATGCTCTGGTGGGTAGTGCAGCAGAGTGGAGTCAGGAGACCTGGGCTCAAGGTCTGGCTATGCCAGGGATTTGCAGTGTGACCATAAGGGAGTCATTTGGCTTCTCTGCCCCTCTACTTCCTTGTCTATGAAATGAGGAGAGTAGCATTTCTCGGGAGTGCAACCTGAGGGTGAGAAACCTTCATTCATTTATGTTGACAGCATGCTTTGAGATCCTTGGATGGAAGGCAGCAGAGGTTGATGCAAGGCGATTGCCAAAGGTAGTATCAACTGGGTTCTGCTCTCAAGCCACAAAGGCCAATGCTGCAAACTGTGCCTAGGATCTGAAAACCAGGCTGGGTTTTTGCTGCTTTCTCCACCATCACCAGTAATAAAGATTCTGCAGTCAGAACTCCGGTGACAACCATTCTGTCTAAGTGAGAGTAATTAACCATTGGAACAAATCACCAAGGGCTGAGGTGGTTTCTCCACTGACAGTTTTGAAATCAAGACTGGATGTTTTTCTAAAAGGTCTGCTCCAGGAATTATGGTGGGCCCGTTCTCTGGGCTGGGATTGACAGGAGGTCAGTCTAGATGATTGCTATGGTCCCTTCTGGCCTTGGAATCTCGGAACCCTCTAATGATTCAGGACAGAGCTGGGCTCCTGCATGGGCTGTGTCGTGCCAGGAAAGGGGAAATGAGGTTTGTGTTGGTAAAGTCAGCAGGTGCTCCCAGGGAACACCAGGTGCAGAGATGGGGAGTACAAAGAAGCACTTGTACTGCACACAGTCACTTAACTGACCATAACTACAGTCCGAAGAGGCAGATCAATAGGAGGAGGGGGTCCAATAATCAGGGCTTAAGATCCATAACTGTCACTGGCTGAACGTGTTCTGTACTTTGGGGGCTGGTTTTTAGAGGCACCATGTACTCACAGCACAACATTTGGTTCAAGGGTGTCTCAAGATGCAAGAATTACTGACCACTTTGTAAAACTGCAGGGCCTTTTTATAAAAAATTGATTCCTGATTGGCTTCAACTCCATTCTTTGTAAAACTTTCCCCAGTAAGCATGGGTCAGCCAGCCAGTAATCAGAACCATCCAGTAATGTCGCTGGCTCAGAGGCACCCCTCTAGCAATCCTGTCCACACAGAATCCGTTTCATCTAGCTGAGCGTTTTAGCAGCTTTGATAATATTTCCAGAATTCTTGCCTTTTCCAAACCAAACTTCCCTAATTCCATTCCTGATCCCCAAACAGAAACAAACAATGCAATGAAAGGAGATGCTTGTTTGCAACACACAGACTAACCCAGGGAGAAAGGAAAACATGATGGTTATCTCCTGGTCTGTGAATCACAGGGCAATGCAGTAGTAACACATGCCGTAGCTTTGATGAGTACCATGATAAGGCAAGGATATGTCCTGTAGTTTATACCCTGGGTTTGTTTACCGACCAAACAGGACAGGATAGCGAGCTACCCTATAGAAAGAGACTCAGAGGAGAATGAAGCCTTAGCTGGCGGGGACACGTAAAGACCTTTACAAAGGAATCTGAGTAGGACCCACAGAGAGAGGAGATGTAGCTGCTGGGACCTCTACCTGCTTCCACAGAAGCAGCTCAAGCTTCCCTGAGCACCTCCATGGGGGTGAAAGTCACTGTTGCTTTTTCACTGTGTTAGAATGTTGAGCTGAGAAGCCCACCCCCCTTCCACTCCTGAACATTCATGTTACTATAATAATCCTGCTCCGACTGCTCTTATTGGAAGGCTGTTCCAGAACCTCCCTCCTCTGGTGTTAGAACCTTCTTTTCATTTCCAGCCTGAACTTACTCAGACTTCTCATCCACAGATCTGCAGGTGCTTTGCAAAGGGGGTTCAGCATCAGCACATGAGCAGGGACTGTGGAGAAACTGAGGCAGGGATAATTACAGGCTTGATGTTCAGAGGTACTTACTCGGCACCCTGAACTCCAGTTGAAGTCAGTGGAGGTAGAAGGGACTCAGCATCTTGGGAAATCTAGTGACTGCACAAGGGCACAGAGCTGGGGATAGAACCCAGGAATCCTGACTCCCAGTCCTGATCCCCATCAATTATTTCATGGGTGCTAAGGGGAATCGGGGTGGGGCATGCAAGGTATCCCATCATACAGCGTCATCTGGTCTCAGATCACACAACCCCGCACACAGCAGCCAGGTGACAGCAGGTGAGAGAGCAGGCAGGGATGCTAAATGGGGAGGGGAGCTGAAGGCAGTAAGTGCTGATGCGGGAAGTCGGGCTGAGGGGTGGGCCATTGGGAGCCTACAGGATGTGGAGTCAGACTTCAGAGCTGTGTTTTCTAAGGGAGCTGGGGCTCTGGGAGGTGCGGGGGTGGGAAGGCTCTCCCAGGTACTGCAGGCAGTGTGGTGAGCAGCCAGGGCTGTGGTACCCCAGACCTGCCATTAGGTCTGTACTGGAGGAGCTTTTATAGCAAATCACAGACCTTCTGTGTTCCCCTCAGTGATTCTTCTTCAAGGGTCCAATCCAGGCCCCATTTAAATCCATGAAAACAGACTCCACTGATTTCCATGGGAAGGGGATCGAGTCCTCAATGCTGCCTCAGAAGTGGAACTGCTGCCCCTGCCTGTGGGCGGAAGAGCTGGGGATGCCCTATGGTCTGTGCTGGGCAGAGCTGGCTGGCTGAGCATTAGCGGGTGGATCTGGCCCAACAGCAGAGTGGCCAGCCCAGCCCGGGGCACTAGGGTGACAATGCCATTGCCAGCAGCATCAAGGAGGCACAGCTGACACTGCACGTTCCCATGGCAGCTGTGACTGTGACAGAAACAACAGTTGACACCACAGGGCTGGCCAGGAAATCTGCTGGGAGACCATGTGGGACCAGGCCTCACTTGGGTAATTAACAGAGATCCTGGCAGCTGAGTTACTTCTGCTCCAGCCATACACAAGTTATTGGGCTCTGTACAGAGGTAGCTGGGTGAGATATAATGGCCTGTGTTACATGGGAAGTCAGACTGGATGATCTGGCCTTAAACTCACTGACCTCCTGCGCACATCAGTGACACGCTGGCTGCAAGGGGACTTCTGTCCCACGCTCCCACATGCTTCCCAAACATGAGTGCATGAAGCTCACAGGGTGCCTGTCAGGGGGTTACTGTCATATTTCACAGCCAACCGCGGCACAGGGAGGTGAAGGGCAGCATTTTTGAGTGTCTCAGTTCTTGGTGTCCAACTCGAGCCCTCTGGGGCCTGGTTTTCGGAGGGGCTGAGCTCATTGATTTTGTCTGGAGCTGCAGGGGCTCAACCCTGCTGGAATCCAGGCTCCACAATTCCTCAGTTGAGCACCAAGCTGGAGACACCCCAGACCAGTAGCCACTGTTGATCATTTTGGCTAAGAGACTTGCCCAAGGTCACAGGGTTGCTAACATTGTATTTCCAAAATGCAGGACACCGCAGATGTCCCTAGACTTGACCTGAGTCTTTGGGGATGAGTCCCTTCTCCTCCCCCATCCTTCTAGAGGATCTTTCTCCAGCTCTGGGTGCTGCAGGGAACTCAGGGCCTTAGGTGCTGAGCCAGGCAGCTGCAGCAGCTCCCGTGCAGGTTCTCTGCAGACGCTGGGAGCTGAGCTGGAGGCTGAAGTTGCTGGTGTCTGTCTGCTCCACTGCTGTGCACTGTATGGGGGGAGGCACCATTCAGTGGGGGTCCAGGAACAGAGGGGTGGAGCGGCTGGGCAAAATTTGAGTGGTGTTGCGATCCCGTGCTCTGAGTCCAGTTGTCAACCAGCAGCACTTTGCAAAGGGAAGTGCTGGAGCGCTATTCCATCCTGGATTTCGGGTGCCAGCAGCACTACACTCCTGGTGGAAATATGGGGAAAAGGCATATGGATTTAGTACAGAACAGGCAATTTTTTATTTAAATACATAATACAGGATTGTTGGCATACTGCCCTGAATGTTAGTGACAGAGGGTGGAATAGAACCCAGGGCTCCTGGATCCCTATCTTCCATTTCAGCTGGGGCCCAGGACAGATGCCTAGGATTGGCTGCAGACTCGAAGTGATTTAAGAGGCTGAGATAAAGGAGCAGTTCCCCTGTTTGACAGCAGGGCAGGCTTTGGTAGCCAACACCTCACCAGGGAAGCCCCTGATTGGATTTCTGCCCCTACCTCCCCACTCGCCCTTCCTTCATTGGCTTGTCTTGGCTAACTCAGGGACTCCGCCAAACGTGAGCCAGGCAGAGAAGCAAACAAGCAGCAGGTCGCACCTTGTCCTGGGAGGGGCCCACAGGTGCTGAAAGTGGCTGCTGATCAGATTGGTAGCAGGTTGGAAATCTGTGAGCCAGACTCACACTGTTAAAACAAAAGAGGTGGAGTGGATTGAGCTGTTGTGTAACCTCAAGTGGGGTGGAGGGGGGTGGTACTTACACCTCTGTAATCCCATGGCTCAAGGAGACCAGAGACCAGCCCCACAGCGCTGACAGGCTGAGCAGGCTGGTCTGCAGTCCTCAGCATACTGGGGGCCAGTGCAGGCCCGGGGGAAGCAGCTGCGCCTCCAGTGTTGTTCTCTGGGCCATATTCACCACTGACATAGAGGGAGGTATCAGCCACACATAGGGGGTAGAGTGTCAAGGAGTGGGTGTAAGTCTGTAGTGTAACATGCACCAATTTGGGTTTGGTGGGTGTGCAAACTGGGTATAACTTATATGCTGAGGGGTGAACTGGAGGCCAGGTAGCAGGAGAGATTCAGGGGGGTGCTGCCCGCTTCCTTACACACTACTGTAAGTTGCTTTCCCATCACCACTCTTTCCTTCCTGCACCCCCAACATGTAAATTGCACTCGCTATGGGCAGGGCTGGATTAATGCAGGGGTTTTAAGGGCTGCAGTCCAGGCCCATGGCTCAAGGGGGACCCCGCAGGCCCACGTGTCGGATGCAGCCCACTGCTTCTTTTCATCTGGCCCGCAGCAAGTCTCCATTCCGCGGGCCAGACACCGGTCCCCGAGCCTTGGCACCCCCCTGCCCCCCTGGGGGCTGGAGCCACAAGCGCTGGCTTGCCGATGTGCCCTTGCGGCCCCTAGGCGAGGGGCACTCATGGAATCTCTGTGCATGCCGGCCACCTTGAGGAGCAGAGCAGTGTGGAGCCAGGACAGGAAGGGATCCTGCCTTAGCCCTGCTGCGCCGCCAACCAGGAGTCACCCAAGGTAAGCGCCTCCTGGCCGGAACCAGCACCCCGTACCCCCTCCTGCACCCCTACCCCAACCCTGAGCCCCTTCCTGCACCCAAACCCACCCAGAACCTGCACCCCAAACTTCCTGCTGCACCCTAATCCCCTGCCCCATCCCTGGCCTCACCCCAGAACCCACTCCCCCAGCTGGAGCTGTACCCCCTCCTGCACCCCAATTGCCTGCCTCAGCCCTGAGCCCACTCCAAACCCCCAGGGGCCCCACAAAATCTAATAGCCACAGGCCCCCAGGAGAGTTAATCCAGCCCTGGCTATGCGCACCACTAAATGCCAGTTCAGTGAAACTGCAACTGTTGTGCCACTCACACCCAGCAGGCCAGGGTGAGCCAAGCATTTGGGAACTCCTCATTGGATCATTCTGATTTACATCTAGGAAAGAAGCCAAACAGCCTGAAGAAGCTGCAATGCAAGCTGGTCAAAAATCTTCTGAGAAAACCTTTTAATCAGAGAATGTAGTTTTGTCAGAGTTGAATTATTCCATGGGAAATGTCAGTTCCGATCACACATGACACACCCACTCTCTCACTCACATACACACACGAATTATGAACAGAAATGTTTCATTTTGAAATCACCATTTTGAAACCAAGTATTTTGGTTCAGATAAATAGTTTGTTTTGTTGTTTCCAAATGTTCTCAATGTTTTTGAGATATGTCATTCCATGGAAAATGTTGCTGTTTAATTTTTTTGTCTGTATTCAGGATGAAAACAAACATTGAAATAGCAGAATATGCCTTAGGATAGAAATTCCATTTCCCCACTAGTTCCAGTGCAACTAGTACAAAACGGAGCAGCCCTTCTGCTGAACACAGGTCACTGGGAATACATCACCCTGGTGCCCTGCTTTCTGCATTGGCTCCCACCCAACAGAGTCCAGTTCAAGGTCTCTGTCCTAGTACTCCAAGGCCCCTTTTGGTTAGCTCTATGGGTACCTGCAGGATCGTCTTTTCTTCCATGACCACAATCTCCTGAGACAGCTACGATACACTGGGACAGTGAAACTGTCCCCCATGAGCTGAACCTAGTCTGTGGAGCCTGCTGCAGCCCCTCCCCTCCCCCCCAGCCTGGGAAAGGGGGATGAAGAGCCCCAGGGAGAGCAGAGGTGAGGTTGGAGGGCTGGATTTGGCAGGGAGTGGGGGGACAGAACTGATGGGGGGCAGGATTAACTGCAGAGCAGGTGTTGGGCAGATGTGGGGTGATTTCCTGCAGTGGGGGCCAATGTCACCTCACCCCATACATTTGGGAGCATTGGCAACACTAATTGTCACTCATACCCTGGGGATGGGCAGGGGGAGCTCAACCATCTAAAGACAGACCAAAAACCCAGTGTAAGCTTTGTACACACATCTCCTGATGTTTGGGGTCCGACTCGTGATTTTTGGTCTCTTGAAGCTGGCAATGCTAGTGGAGGCAGAGCAGGCACGAGGACAACATGCAGACGTGTAAACTACCCCTGTCATTTGCAAAGTGCTCCCTCTGGTGGAAATCCTGCCCACATGATCACAGCAACTGAGCTGCAGTATTAATGAAGTGGAGGATAATTCTAGTGAGTGACAAGATTTGCTCTTGCTCAACTACAAGGTATGGGCTTGCTGCAGGTCTCCCTGGTTGGGTTCTATACCCTGTGTTTGGCAGGGGCTCAGACGAGATGATCACAATGATCCTTGTGACCTTAACTTCTATAGATCTAGGAGTCTGCTTCTGAGTCCTGGCTTCCTGCCCAGATCCGTGAACAGCCCTTATGCAGCTCTCTCGCTAGCCATGCTGTGAAGAGTGACTGTCTGGCTGACTGCGATGCTGAGGCTGTGCCTCTATGGTTCAGTAATGGAACAGGGACCTCAGGGCTTATGGCTTGGCGAGAGAAAGGGAAGGGAGGCAAATTTGTGAGGAAGTGGTTCAGCCCACCCTGAAGAGCAAATAGCAGCCTTGGCCGGGGTCTAGATAACAAGAAGTGTCCCTGAGATCCACCGCTTGGGCAGCTTGGGAGTGGGAGTGGGTGAGGCTCATCTGGGCTGACTGCCTCTAGTGCTTCACACCCCCTATGCCCTAGGGCAGGGGTGGGCAAACTTTTTGGCCCGAGGGCCACATTGGGGTTGCTCAACTGTATGGAGGGCCGGGTAGGGAAGGCTGTGCCTCCCCAAACAGCCTGACCCTTGCCCCCATCCACCCCCTCCCACTTCTCACCCCCTGACTGCCCCCCTCAGAACCCCGAACCCATCCACCCCCCTCCTGCTCCTTGTCCCCTGACAGCCCCTCCCGGGACTCCCACCCCCTATCCAACCGCCCTCTGCTCCTCGTCCCCTGACCACCCCCTCCTGGGACCCCCCACCCCTAACTGCCCCCTAGGATCCCACCCTCCCTGACCCCTGACTGCCCTCCTGACCCCTATCCACATCCCTGTGACAGGCCCCCTGACAGGCCCCCCGGGACACTCACTCCCAACCCTCCCTGTTCCCCATCCCCTGACTGCCCCCCCCCAGAACCTCCACCCCATCCAACTTCCCCCTCCTCCCTGACTGCCCTCCAGGACCCCCCACTCCCTTACCCAACCCCCCTGCTCCCCACCCCCTTACCAGCAGCAGGAGCTCGCAGCCATGACACCCGGCCAGAGTCAGCTGCGCTCCCCACGCTGCCCTGCGGAAGCAGCGGACCAGAGTGCGGCCCGGCTGCGGGGGAGGGGGGAGAGCAGAGGAGGGGTTGGGGACTAGGCTCCCCGTCTGGGAGCTCAGGGGCTGGGCAAGATGGTCCTGCGGGCCAGATGTGGCCAGCAGGCCGTAGTTAGCCCATGTCTGCCCTAGGGGCAGCTGACTCTTATCGCAGTCTGCCCATCTGACTGGGACCAACTTCCGTAAGAGACACATGTAAACAGCTGGGGCACTCCAGGGGAGCCTGTGGGAATGAGCCCCCCACCGAGTGGTGCTGAGCACTCACAGCTCACACTACCCCAATGGGAGTCTTAAGCTCTCCTCCCTCCCAGGATCGGGCGCTAAAGCGGCGTCTATTTTAGGTGGGGATGATGGGCATAGGGCAATACTCCCACAGGCCCCCCAGCCCAGGTAAACTTCCAATGCCCCCGTCATTCTCTCCTTGTCCATCGCTGGGGGCCCTGCCCCTCTGGCCTTCCCTGGCTCTTCCTCCAGTGGCACCATTGGCTGGCCAATGGCTCCTCAAACTCCGCTGGGGAGGGGAGGGGTGGGGTAAAAGCAGATGAGTCTTGGGTTCAGTGAGAGGCCCTGGATGCAGCCTTGGGGCTCTGTCCTCAGCTGCACCGCAGCAGAGTCTGGCATGGCTGAGTGAGGGGAGGCAAAGGGGGCTCTCAGCCTCCTCCAGTCCTGCCACCAGCCTGGGATCAAATTGCCCCTGGGTGCTAAGGACTGCTGTAACTTCCACCTGCTTGGACTAGCCCCTAGGGACCATGATGCACATGAAGCTTAGTGGAGCTCCATATGCAGAGGAATGAGGGGGTCCCAGGAAGGCTGGTGGAAAGTTGGCCAGTCCATGATTCCTCAGTGCCGAGCAAACTCTCTACAGCCTTAGGGCAGCTTTCAAGTCACTTTGTTCTCTGCACCAGTGCAAAGTTCTTAGCAGGAACCAAGGTCTGACCCAGCAGCTGAGACAGATCCTGCAACCATCACCCATCCTTACACAAAAGCACCAGCACTGTGTGAGGAGAATGAGGTTTGCACAGCGGGCCTTGCTCTCAGTTGTACCGGCTTCACCCCAGTGTTACTCCACTTTGGCCTTAGGAGACACTCTGGATTTACACTAAGTGAGATTGGAATCAGGCCCAATAGAACTAGAACAGTGTGACCAGGTCAGAATCAGGACAATTGACTCCTTTCTGGCCCCGGTGTAAGAGAGAGAGGAGAGTCAGGCCCCGGTAGTTGTAAACTGGTAATTGAACCATGATTTTTGGAGCTGACTAATCATCAAAGGCAAGGTAAATGTGTGTGAACCGAGATTTTTAATCAGTTTACAGAGCTATGTAAACAGTCTAATCTCTGTCCGGAGTCACTAATGTTCATACAATCAGCCCAGCATTCACCTTGCCTTGTCTAGGCAAGTCCTGAGCCATGTCCGCTTGTGCCCACACACTGGGCCACAGGAGTATTTATTCACTCAAAGGATGAGTGTAAATTGGACAGTGCTGTCCCATCCCCAGTAGTCTGCACAAGCAGGGAACCACAGGCCTGTTCGCTCTCCCAGCCTTCGGTCTGAGGCGAGCAGCACAGGTCAGTGGCTAGCAGTAGTTCTGCTATGGGTAGGTATTTTTAAGGCCTCAGCGCTGGCCTGTGATACTCTGCTCTGGGCTGAAATATCCTACAAGCTCTTCTCTCCCCAGCATGGCCCCCTTCTGATTTGCACCCTTGTTTTCTGATTGCTGCATAGGCAGATCACAGAGCTGGCTCGGAGCAGCCAGCAAGACCCAGCCATGTCCAGAGAAGAGCTTTACTCTGCCTAACTGATACGTGCAGGGCTGGATTCTGTGAGGCGCTGAGTCCCCAGGAGCAACTCTCTGCCCTTCTCAGGAGGAGTTTGGCACCACATGGGCTCACGTTCCTGACAGAGGGAATGAACGGTTCTAGCAGGTGGTTGAGCCCCACAGTGAAGCTGAGGCATTTGCTTAGTGCCCAGCCTGTGTGCTCAGAGGGTAACCACATGCCAGCCCTGTGATCGGACGAGACGCCAACACACTGTGTGCACCACAAGGTGCGGAAAGGCAAATGGGAGATTTTCCTGCTTTCATAGAGTTTGAAAGTTCTGTGTGGCTGCTGGCTCAGACTTTCCGTTGATGTCATGTGGAGGCGGGTGTGGTGGAACAACTGTTTGAGGGCTGGGCCTGGAAAGCAAAAGGGACAAAACTGCCCCCAGAGTAACTCCACCGACTTCCCCTAGGGGTGGGACTGGCCCAAGGGCCTCATTGCTTGGAGTGAGGGACCTGCGTGCAGGGGCATTCGGCACTGAGCAGAGGCAATGCCCACATGGAGCACAGTGCCACTTGTGAGAGGCTGAGGTTTGACTGGCTGCTGAATAAGTACCAATTCTCCCCTTAGAGCCTGAATCCTTTGGGACTGACAAGGATACCTACAGGAGTTAGGTAACCATGGATTGTCACTGAAGTCTGGGAGTTGGGCACCTTGTTACTTTTGGCTCCTTGAAAAATCCCAGCCTTCGTTATGTGCTATGATTAGCACAGAGGGCCGAGAGTAGTGAGGTGGTTGAAAGAGAACTGTCCTGGCAAATGAACCCAATCTCTGAGCACCTGCCCTGGTCTTTGTGTGTATTTCACACTCTTAGCGACAGTGTGTGCCCATGCCATAGTCTGCCACATATGCAAAGGGGCACAGGCAAAGCCGCAAAGGGACTTTATTGAGCTATAGACCTTCCCAACTGTCCTATTAGTCATGCTAATTATTACAGGTTTGTATTATGATGGCACCTGCATTCCCCAACTGAGACTGGGGTCTCATTGTGCTGGGTGCTGTACAAATACCTAGTGAGAGACAGTTCCTGCCTGGAAGAGCTGGCAGACAAGACAAGGTAGTGATAATAATCCCTAGTTCTTAGCATGCACCTTTCCTCAGATGATCTCAAAGCGCTTCACAAAGGACGGCAGTATCATTAGCCCCATTTTACAGATGGGGAAACTGAGGCAAAGGGCAAGGAAGTGACATGCCCAAGGTCACCCAGCAGGCTAGTGGCAGAACTGCAGATAGAACCCAGGCACAGAACAGTAGCAGATTGTAAATAACCTGGGCTGTGTTTTCCCTGCATGTTAGTGAGCGAACATGGAGAGCAGAGTGAGTGAGCAGCATTCCCAAGACATTGCCAGAATTCCTCCGAGAGGTACCAGTGGTTGAAATGTGCATGGCACCAGCAGGGCTCTCTTAGCCATCAGGGATCAGAGGAAGAGCTGCTGTAAGGGAATAATGCTAATACTGGCATCCTAAAGCCACTCTCTGAGATCGTGAGAGGATGGGTGAATCTCAGACAAACTGGCAAACACCCAATAGTTGCCCTGACAGATACCCATGTTTTCAAATGCTTTTGGGTGTCTGAGGTCTGCGGATATCCCCACTGCTTTCACGCAGAGTTTGGGGCACTCAGTGCTTCTGAAGATCAGACCTGAGGCATCTCAAAATCGGGTGCCCAAAAATGGAGGCATTCGGACTCAGTGATCACTTTGGAAAACTTTGGCCTGAATGGTTTGCTGCCTTTGGTGGCTGGCAGGCTTGCTGCAGCCAGCTCTGTGCCAGCCACCAGGCAGCTCACCATTTTCCTTAGGATGCCCCTGTTGGTTAATTGCCAGCAGGCACCTGATTCCCTTGGATAGCAGGAATATATACCTAAGAGAGTGTGCTGGACCCTGAACAGGTGAGATGAGCATGCTCATTAGCTGGTATCAAACTTCAGGAAATCAGAACCTCCCTGAGGGAGGCTATATGGGTGAATTCTTCCCCCACTGCAGAAACCCCAGCGTGGCCAGGATTTCGCCCTGCATGAGGGACCGGTTCCTCAGCGGGAATAAGTCAGTATAGCTCCAGGGAAGTCAATGGTGTTGGGGACTGTGCCTCTGAGGGCTGAGCTTCCCAGCTCTGGTTGTGGTTATGCCCAGCCAGTTGGAAGCTGGAACTGACTTAGCATAAAGAAGGGCCCTGATCCGCACACATATTTAGGCACTAAACTCCCATTGATTTCAGTGGAAGTTAGGAATCTAAATACCTTTGAGGACGTGGGCAATCACGAGCGCCACAGACTGATTTACACCAGCGGAGGAGTGGTGCAGATTCTTTCCCCCCGTGCAACTGCCAGTGCTACAGTGATCAAAGCGTGGGAAGATTTTCTTGCTCTTCAGTTTTGAGTGCATTGCTACAGCTCAGGAGCCATGAATTTGCTGCAGCGGTGCAGCTAGAACACGTTGTCTCAGCGCCTTTCTCCACAAAGCCACCATCCGTTGTCAGCCTGAAGGCTCCCAAAGAACCTCAGTACAGAACCTCAGGGCTACAGCCTGCAGTCCCCCCTTGGGCAAAATGGTGCAGCCATTTCTGAGGTGGAATGTGGCACCTATTGAACAGCACAAAGGAACAAGTCATTTTTGCAGGGGAGTATTTTTGTTCCCTTTCTTAGGAAGAGACTGGATTTTTAACTTCCTGATTTGAAACTCTAGGGAATGTAGACTGGCAGAGTGTTTCCAGGTTAGTACAACATAATTAGGCATATTAGAAGTTGGCCAGGGCCCTAGGGACAGCACCTACTCTTGCAAAGAGTGCCAAGGGATCTTTTAATGATGCAGGTGTCTGCTTTGCTATTTCCTGCGATACTGCTGGGCACTCACAAAGGCAGCTGCCTCTTGGAGGTTAGAAAGGATTTTGTGCTGCAAAATGAGGGATGGGGAAATTCTACCTCTGTAGAAGTGTTCAGTGCTGAATCAGAGGGCCAATGTGCCTGGACTCCTGACTACATACCCCTAGCACGCAAGATGACATTCTGCCTCAGGCCACTTTGTCAAATACCCATCACCCTCTCTCTGATTGCTGCACAGGAGATGCCTCCTGTTCCCTGAGCAAACACAGACTGATTCACCGCAGGTTTGTTGAGCTCTAATAGCTCTCTGGGTTTAAAGAACTTAACTCTTCTGGGAAGCATTCATGGCATGGACAGTTCCATTGTTTGGTTCTGGTGTAGTATTGTACATTACTCCAGGCACTAGCTTGGGTCATGATAGCACCTCAGGAAAAAACACAGGTGGAGGCAATAAACTTCTGTGAAGTGCCTCACATGGCTCCTCCATTACCCTGCTGTGATAGGTGTGGTAGGCAGTGTGGCCTAGTGACTAATGCATTGGGCAGGAATTCAGGAATCCTAGCTCTGCTGCTGGCTGGCTGAGTGACCAGGGGCAAAGCATGTCCCTGCTCTGTGCCTCAGTTTCCCCATCTGTAAAATGGGGATAATTGTACTGCCCTCCTTTGTGGAGAGTTCTGAAATTGGCTGATGAAAAGATGGGGGTGTCTCCTATAATACCATGTATGCAGGGTATTTTCTGAAGGAGTCTTCTGGCTGCTTTTCACCCCTGCTACAGTCAAAGGGCCCAGGACCTGGGCTTTTGCTTGCAGTGTTGGAATCTGAGCTCCCCCTGTGACGGGTTTGGTCACAGAGACCCCCTTGGGACTGTCACCTGATGTGCTGAAACTACATCTGAGCCCGTTTTCACACACTCAGTAGCTCATAAGCTTTGTAATGATACCTTACAAGAGACCTTTTGCATAAAGCATATTCCAGTTAATTATATTCATACTCATATGCATAGTTCCATAAACATATGGAGTGCAACATCACCCCTGCTCCCCCTCGACACACAAAGAGCCCACCACTGGGCTGGGGAAGAAAGAGCTAAAGAAAAGAGAGAGGCAGCCAGTCTGAGCTATTGCTGAGACACACTGGCGGGTTGTCTCGACCTCACCGCAAGCCAGATGGCTCCTCTCAGGGGGATCCTGGTACTTGGTACAGATCCGTGGAGGGCACTGCAAGAATAGGGAACGAGTAAGAAAATGAAAGTGATTCTGGCTTTATGAAAAGTTGTGCTACAGCATGTAATTTAGCACCTGGGCCCTGTGCTGATTGGCACTCTATAAATATCTTGCATGAGGGTGTTTCACAATCAGCCTGGATATTGGCACGCTAAGTGCAAGGCTACCAAGACTGATCTCTTCTGCCATGCCTGTGGGGAGGCAGCAGGCTGAGGGGTGGAGGGGTTTCATTATGGTGGAGGAGGGTTACTGGATCCCCTGGGCCAATGCACTCCCAGGTGGATAGCATTAAAGCTAAGTGTACAGCCTACCTGGGATGTTGTGGGGAGAATTCACTGATGCAAAGGGTGCCTAGAGCATGGGATGGGCACTTGTTTATGCTTTATTAATCAAAATAAATACCTTAATGACACACTGGAGAAGCGGGCCAGAACCTGTGCCTTGTGCTCCTGAACTCAGAGGGTGTCAAACAGGGCCCAGTCCGCATGGTATCGTTTGACACCCACGGTGAAAATGACTACACACAATGTAAGGCAGTGGGGAATCGGGGCTAGTGAATCTGACCCTGCTCTCAAGTTACCAGTGCTGCCACCCTGGTGGAAAGGAGAGACCCAATCTTCATTAATCTAATCAGCCCTACTGGGCTCAGGTTAGAGAGTGTGGGGCAGCACACACCCCTTAGTGCAGGGACTTAGCCTGCTCTTGGCTGGCCCCATGCCAGGCTCAGATCAGCCAGCCAATGCCTCACGTGCGACCCGCCATGCCAGCTCCTTGGTCAGGATCCCTGCACAGCATCCTGAGAAGGAACAATCTGACCTGGAGTAGGGGGGCTTGGGGCCAGGTACAGAGTAAAACTGGGGCCTGGGACAGTCCAACTTCCAGAAACTCCACCAGAGAGGGGGTGGGAGATGCACCTGTTGGGGGGACTATGAGGGGCAGGAAGGAGATGCCCCTGTTTGGGGGAGAAGGGCTGGGAAAGGGGAAGGGGGAGGTGCCTCTGTCAGAGGGGGCTGGGAAAGGGGTGGGGGAGATGCCCATGTCAGGGGGGAGAGGCCTCTGCTGGGAAAGGGGAGGGGAGGGTTCTGTGGGGGGGGGGCTATGAGCGGCAAGGAGCAGATGCCCCTGTCGGAGGGGGCTGGGCAAGGGGAGGGGGGACTATGAGAGGCGGGGTGGGAGGATATGCCTGTGTCGGGGGGAAGGAGGGGGCTATGAGGGGCGGAGTGAGAAATGCCCGGGGAGTGGAGAGAGGCCCCGGGGCGGGTGGCTGGGCAAGGGGAGGGGGAGATGCGCGGGGCAGGGAGGGAGGTGCCGGGGGGGGGGGGCGGGGAGGAGAGGCCCCTGTCCGGGGGGGGTGGCTGGAAAAGAGGAGGGAGGAGATGTCTGTCGGGGGAAAGGAGCTGGGAAAGGGGAGGGGGAAGATGCCCTGGGCGGGAGGGGGCTATGAAGGGAAGGTGGAGATGCGCGCGGCAGGGGGGGCTATGAGGGGAGGGAGGAGATGTGCGTGGCAGGGGGGAGGTGACTGTCGGGGGGGAATGGGAAAGGGGAGGGGTAAGATGCCCGGGACGGGGCTCTGAGGTGGGGCAGACGCCCCTGTCTAGGCGGGGGACGCGCCGCCGCCAGGCTCCGCCCCTCACCTGAGCACGGGGAGGTGCTCTGGGGACGAGGCCTGAAGTAGCCAATGGGCGAATGCGGAGGAAGTTGTGCGCTCTGGGGCGGGGCTCCCGGCAGCCAATGAGAGGCCGTTGGGTGGGAATTGGGAGCGAGCTGCCGGCGCTGGGACTGGATCGAGTCGCTGGGGATGACGGCGCCGAGCCGTGGGGAGAGCGCGGGGCCGCCGCCCAGGTACCGGGGCCGGGCAGGGGTCAGACTGGGGTGTGGAGGGGGCCGGACGGGGGCTGGGGGATCAGGCTGTGCAGGAGGATGGTGGGGAGGCCAGGCAGGCGGTACAGACTGGGGAGCACAGCGGGGAGAGGACAGGGGCGCAGGGTGGATGGGTCTGTTAGGGGGGCACAGGGTGGGCCCTGGAGAGGGGAGGGGAAGAGAGAGGGTGGATCGGGTAGGGGCGCAGGCTGAGTCGGGGTGGATGGGGCCGGCGGGGGGCACAGGCTGGGCCCTAGAGAGGGGAGGGGAAGAGAGGGGGTGGATCGGGTAGGGGCGCAGGCTGGGTGGGGGCGGATGGGTCCGGTAGGGTGCGCAGCTGGGCCCTGGGGAGGAGAGAGGGGTGGATCGGGCAGGGGCGCAGGCTGGATGTGATGAGAGGGACGTGGGGAGATAGTATAGCCAGGCCACAGGGAGCAGCATATTTGGGCTGCCGTGTTGTGTGCCAGGGGACTGAAGGGAGGTTCGCTCTAGGTGGTGCCAGCAACGCTTCCTTTGTACTGTGAGACCCCACTTGGCCTCTTCTGGCGCATGTCCCGGGGGGTTGGCTGGCAGGGACCCACGCTTCCATTGATGCTCCTTTTGCAGCAGTGACAGAGACCGGTCTTGTTACTGTGTAGGGAGCCTTCAGCCCAGATGGCATCTGCTGGTTTATGAGGTGGGGGTCTTCAGATGGCAAGGTGGTGTTGGTTGCAGCTGATCTGTAACATGGAGGGACTCTGCCATACCTAGCAGTGCCTGCTGAGTGCGAGTTTGCTCCCTATCATGGCAGAGTCTGTAATTGAGTATCCCCGATCCTCCTGCGTTTGAATCTGCAAGGCCGACCACTCTGTCCACACGCGCGAGAATACTGTGGGTTAACTCAGGATCTGTAGCTGTCATGGCTCATGTGTCACCCAGTTGTTGCTGTGGTGGGACGGGGGCAGGGAAGTGAGGTTACACCCTGCCACTGACTTGCTGTTGCTGTTTGATTTGAGGTTGAGGCGAAGGACCTATTTTCTTGGTCTGCCTTACTAAGCTAATGGCATGAGCCTGTACGCAACCTGCTAGGATCTTATCTTCCTCTCTTTCCTGCTGCTATCCATACAGTAGCTGCTAAATACCCTGTTCATCCAGTGTGAGGTGGTGCTGACCTATGACAGGTGAAGCAGGAGGGAAGAGACTCTTGTGCTAGTTGCAGAAGTGTCTTTCCAAGCCTGACTGAGCACAAGGCTTTTGCAGTTCCATCCTGGGGCTGTACAGGAGGTGAAGAAGGGGGTTCCTCTGCTGCAGCCTCTGGAGATTTCCAATATCTAGAACTGCTCTGGGCTGCACAAGCTGGTTAATCCAGGCTGTATGCAGCTGTAATAGAGCTAAAGGTTGCCTGCAACTAGGAGTTCTCCAAATGCTTTGCCATGGAAATTGCTTGAGGACAGAGCTGTCTATCTGAGAGCTGAGTTGTGTCTCTGGCTGGGGGCCAAACAAGGAATTTTTCTGTTTGAGTTTCAGCCAAGGGTTGCTTGCTGAGGTTCTGGAGGCCCTGTGGAACTGGGATCTAAACCACAAGTCCTAGCTCAATGTCCCTTCTGGCTGGTGAAAATCACTGGGCCGGTGTTGGGACCATTATTGGCACTCGTCAACACCTCCTTTCAGGAGGGAGAGATGCCTGCTTCTCTTAAAGATCCTTCCTCACTGAACCCTTTTGATGGTGCCCAGCTCTCTAACTATTGCTCTGTCCTGAGTCTCCTGTTATTAATGAAGTCAAGGCAGCTTTGTCAGGATCTGGATCCTCAGGTCTCCTAGACTCCAGTCAGTCTGGGGTTTGGAGATGCAGTGATTGATATTTGGGAGTGATTCCCCTCCTGGTGATCCCTTCCTTTAGAGCAGGGGTTGGCAACCTATGGCACGTCTGCCGAAGGCATCACGTGAGCTGATTTTCAGTGGCACTCACACTGCCCGGGTCCTGACCACCGGTCCGGGGGGCTCTGCATTTTAATTTAATTTTAAATGAAGCTTCTTAAATATTTTAAAAACCTTATTTACTTTACATACAACAATAGTTTAGTTATATATTATAGACTTATAGAAAGAGACCTTCTAAAAACGTTAAAATGTATTACTGGCACACAAAACCTTATGTTAGAGTGAATAAATGAAGACTCGGCACACCACTTCTGAAAGGTTGCCGACCCCTGCTTTAGAGCGATTAGCTACCTTCCCTACCTATGGTGACTAATGGTGCAGAGGGAGTCATTGAGTGATTCTTCTCCTTTCTTATTGAGGGACCCCAGAGGTTACTGGGCAATTGCTCCTCTGCCCTAAGGGCTACTTCAGGCTTGGCTTCCTGTGGTTTAATTGTGAGTAGAACATTTTTGGTAAGGGTGGGCCCCTTGACTTTGGAATTCACTTCCCTCTTGGTTCAGTGGCACTCTCTGGGTATGCTGCAAGGCTGGTCTGTTTTGCCAGTTTTTCAAATGCGGGGGAGGTTAGGGTGGGTAAAGGTAGGTTTGAAATGGGGATGATGGCTGCAGCTCCTTGGTAGGGTGGAGAGAGTCCGTCATCTGTTGCTTTTATTTGCAAGATTTCCTGCTGCTTTAATGCAGGTACCCCCTTGAACAGCAGAGTGGGCACAAAATCCAGACATGTTTTGGTGCAGCTGGTTTTGTAAATCCAGAGAGCAAGAAAGGGAATGAGGAGTTTTCCCTTGCCATCTTTAAACAATGCAGATGGTCAGGAGCAATTCCACGCAGGTCTTGGTGCCAGCGTCAAAGCTTGCATCATACAGAAATGAATTCCTGGGAAGGAGGAGGGCAGTCAGTGAGAACTTGTGGTTTCTTCTAACTTCTCCCTACACAGTTCTTGCTTTGTGTGCTGCCGTTGAGCCTTAGTCCTGGAGAGCAGGACTGCGGAAGCCTGTCTCTGCCATGTGCACAGCTCCCCAACTCTGAACAGGGCTGGACACGTTGGCAGATTAGCAGGCAGTGTTCTGCTGCTGACATGTTCAGACTTTTTGTGTGTGAATGTTTCCGGGCTCTGTGTTTTTGATGAGTTTCGTAGGTCTCTTTGTAAACTGGGTTGCGGAGCATATGGTTATACACTGGTAAAGCAGAGGGAAAAGCTGACTTTTATTTAGCTGGGGCAAAAAGTTTTCCCCCACACTTTCTCTTTTCTCCATTTTATTGCATCTCATCAAACATGCTGCTGGGTCATTCACCAGGCTGCTGGCGCTTTCTCCATATGCTAATGAAGCTCCGTACTGTTTCTTGTTGGGAAACGGAGTCGCTGTTTCCCGTAAAGCGAGGCCAGGCCTTCCTTTGAATCTCAGCACTAACAGGATCTGCATTGTTTGTTTTGCTTTATTACATTTCATTCCTTGCTTGTTAGTATGAGCATCTGAATAACGCCCTCTTCCCGCACTGGTGCGTGTTAATTCTTTCAGCAGGCTGAGCACTCTCTTGGATTGAGAATGTTTGTTTGCCTTGGCGTGTTGGGATATATAGGAGACTGGTGCTGCTGCATTGGGCTTGGATTTCTGAGATGCGCTGTGACTGGCTGACTTCACTTCTTCCAAACACGTGGCATCTTTCATAGCTATTTAGACTTCACCTTTTTCAGTGCATTTAGCCCTGCTGCCTGACACTTAGAACATGGCTAGCAGGGAAGATAAGAATCTGGTGTGGCTCCCCCTGGGCGGCTTTATGTCCATGGGGAACATGGGGAAGAGACGGCTTCTTTCTGCATTGTTTGTGTGTCCTTGCTCTTGCTGCTTAGATTGCCAGTATGGACACGTGGCCACTAGGAACCCGCAGCATGCAGGCTACCAAACAGCCAGCAGATGATCATTATTTTTGATTGCTTCTGACCTTCTCGAGACTGCAGTCAGCCAGCTAGAGCTGCTTGACTCCACCAGTCCTTAAGCCAGGGGGTCTGCTGGATTCTTGTGATTTTTAAAGAAACAGGGCTGTGGGCTCAGCCCCTAACCAGAGAGCTATCTCTGAAACACTGGGCTGAACAACTCCCGAGCATTCTCCTGTTCTTGGGATCTCCTTTCCTGAGCCTGTCTTTTTTCCCTAAAATGTAACTTCCTTACCCCAGCTCCAGGCTGAGTGTTCACATCTTGGTGGTAGTCACACAAATGTCTAATCCTTACTATTGGTGACTCTCACATCCCCGCTCCCTGGTGATTGTAGCAGCAATCTGGCTAGACATGGAGCAATGGGCATGTGACAGAGCTTAGACATTTACGTTTTGTTTCCTATTTCTAGGCTGTTATCTGGATGCCTGGGGACACTTATTAAGTAAAGGGTGAGAAAGTAGGGTTGGCATTTTGTTTGGCTGGTGAGTGAGGACACTGTGTGGGAACCCAGACAGGGGACCAAAGGCAAAGGACCTGATTTCAGAATTTAGGTTGCTTTCCTGACTCTGGGTCAGCGTGCTCCGCTGTTGTTTCTTGGGAGAGAAACACAGACACTGCGCTCCTAATTACACTCCTCTTTGGCGCTGCGCCTTAGTCAGTTGGTTAGACTGAAGGCCTGGTGCATCTGAGCACCATGCAACCTGGGCAATCGGGGAGGAGGTTAAAGTGGGGAACTGCATTTGATTGATTTACTCTTGCCCCCATTTGGGTGGGGGGAGAAGGGGGAGCTGTGTTCTGGACGTTGTAGCCCACTTTGGCTTGGTTTTTATGGTGTGGAAGTTGGAATTGGAGGGGGGCTCATTTGAGCAGAGCAAAGACGTGGAGAATTCAGGACAGCGCCTGTGAAGGATATGACGTGAGGTGTGGGAAGAGCTGGTGGCAAATGACAAACTGAGCATGGAAATCGCAGTGGGTGAAACTTGCTCTGCTTGCATGAGCCTGAGTTCACCTGTCCTTCGCTGGGAATCCAGCCACAGCTGCTGCCCGTGGGGTGCTTACATGGAGTTTGAGGGTCAGCAGCTCAGCCCGATCCCAAACCTCATAGGACCGCCCTTCACTGGCCCACTTGGATGCAGTGCAGAAGCTGTGGCAGTTTCGCTCCAGCCATCTTGCCCATAGCCTTCCCCTCTCTTCAGAGGATAAATGTGCAGCCTTTGCCTTGTGCAAACCCTCTGTACTGGAAAACACCTCATCCTCTGCATGATGATCTCCCAGGATCAGCTGCCCTTGTGCTGGGGAGGCTATGTGACCAGGTGTGAGGAATGGGCAGTGTGTGCACGGCTTTCCACAGGAACGGCTCCTGGCAGGCATCACAGTGCAGCGACTGTGAGACTGGCTGGAGCAAAGGCTGATGCACTGTCCCAGCGCGTCAGAGCTGGGAGCGTCCTGACTTCCAGTGGTACCTGGACGACATGGGAACGCTGGCTCAGCTGTTTTTGTGGGACAAGCCATGAGGAAACTGCCTTCCAAACTGTCCCCAAGGGCATCTGCCTCAGAACCACACACCAGTGTGTGTAACACATACAATAAAATCTCCTTTGGGCAGTGGGGGAAGGGAGCCACTTTTGAACCTTCTCCTAGGCTTTTCATGGGGTCCAGAGAACTAGCATCCAAGGTGGCCACAGGCAGCCTGAGACAAATGTCCCAGCTTCACATTGGACCATGCTCTTTCCCAATGTTCACTCTCTTTTCTTCTGCCCAGTCCGTGGGCTTCCCACCTGGGGTGGCCACTTCCTCCTAAGGGCAGGAATCTGTCCCCAGCCTGGCTTTCCACCTGCACTGGCCCCTGGCATCCTCTGTACCTGTTTGCCTGCCCTGATGCTCCCATCATGTGCGAACCTCAGGACTGCCAGTCCCCCTGCAGGTCTAGAGAACGACATGTCTGTTGAAGGATGCCTGGTGCAATCGCCACGGTGATGCCCTGTCTCCATCAGTGTGGGCTGTTTAGCGGCAGGATGGGTCTTTGATCAAGATGTGCCCCAGGAGAGCTAGGAGTTGAGCCTCCTGAACAGCAGTGGGGATAAAGAGCCCCCTAAACCCCCTTTGCTGAGCCCTACTTTAATGAGTGTTTGTGTCGCTGTCGCCTGGGCAGGGACCTCCTGCCTGGGCTCTGGCTCAATGTGGTTTGGATCTCGGGGCAGAGTGTGTGGCCAGTGGTGCAAGCGTTTACGTAGCTGTGAGTTTTCCATCCTCTCCATGCATTCCCACCTCACGTTGATGAGCCTGATAAGAGCTTCCTGTTGTGCACTGTCAGCAGCACTGGGGTCCCTGCAGGAATCAGGTAGTGTGTTGTTCTAGGCCTACCCTTGGGTTACTCCACACGATGTGTGCGTTCTGCCCTGGCTGCAGCGTGTTTTTATGGCGTGTTTCTCTCTAGTCATAAGGAACTAGCTGAAGCAACCTTGGAGCCCTTAGCAATTATCTTTGAGAACTACTGGAAAATGGGAGAGCTCCCAGAAGCTTGGAGAAGGGAATACATGCTGACTTTTTAAAGATGGGTACTAACTTCAATTCCTGGAAAGATACGAGAGCAAATTATCAAACAATCAGTTTGTGAGCACCAGGAGGATAATGGGGTTATAAGGCATATTCAGCATGGATTTGTCAAGAACAAATCATGCCAAAGTAACTGAATTTCCTTCTTTGATAGGATTGCTGACCTACTGGATAGCAGGGAAATAGATGTGATATACCTTGATTTTTTTGGTAAGGCTTTTGACACAGGGTCTGCATGACGTTCTCATAAGCAAACTAGGGAAATGTATGTAGTCTAAATAAAATTTCTATAAGGTCGGTGCACAACTAGTTGAAAGACTATACTCAAAGTGTAGTTATCAATTGTACCTAGAGGGGATGAGCGAAATACTGTCATGATCACTAGTCTGGAGTATGACTAATATAGAGCTAGATCTCAGATATTCATTGTATTCGGTGTTAATACTATGCATGGCAGAATAGGATTTTGATCTTTCTATACTTTGATATCCAGAGAATGTTTATAGATTTTTAAATTTACACTGTTGCACAAATTTCTGGGCTTTAGGCATTTTTTCCCATTTTTATTGATTTTAAATTTTCACAGTTGCTGGAAATGAAGGGGTGGTGAGGCAATAACGATTTAATGTCATTTGAAGCGTTCTCATGGCTGACACACAAATTGTCAACATCCCATGTCAAAATATACAAAGTAAAGAGCCTTCAGTCAAACATTAACAACTTTTCAAGCAGCATTTTTCTTTCTTCGCCTAGCTGTACATTTTGATTATTGAAATAATATTTTCCCATTGGTTTGCGTGTGTATGGGTGAAATTGACATTTACCAATTTAAAAAATCAAATCCTTCCAAGCCTAGTTAACAGTGTGACTAGCCCTGGACTGAACACGGGTGTGGGTGGGGAAGAGAAGAGAAGTATATTTGTGTAAGTTCTTCTGCTGAGGTGGCCACATCCCTGCCCTGGGATGGTAGAAGCCCCGTGTGCAAGCAGGAACTTGACAGGAGAACTGGAATTGGAGTGGGAGCCGACTGACATAAATTCCCTGGCTACTTGCCTGGCATTGGTCAGTCAAGAGCCTCCGGGTAGAATTGGCTGAGCAGACTTGGGGCAGTGATGGTGCTCTGCTTTGGGGGCTGCTGGGCTCTGCACTGACCATGAGAGCTACACACTGATGGGTTCTGAGGTACAAGGCAAACAGCTGTTGCCCTCCTAATCTGGATGATCTTTCAGTTCTTGGGAGATGTGGGGCTTAGTTTAAGCTTCATCCTTCCCTCTTCAGTGTTCTCTGAATATACAGCACTCAGTTCAGACTGGATTTGGGGACTGATGGCATCAGCTGGTGGTAAGCTTAATTCTCAGGTTGCGAAAGCCTTCCTGCATATCTTGTATGCAGTGGTGTTGTAGCCATGTTAGTCCAGGATAAGGAGGAAGACGAGGCAGGTGAGGGAATATCTTTTGTTGGAGCAACATCTGTTGGGGGAGAGAGACAAGCTTTCGAGTCACACAGAGCTCAAGATATTCCCTCACCCCACCCCCCCACTTGTCTTTCTCCATATCGTAAGTATATCCTCTGAGTGTCGTTCCCCCCCCCCCCCCCCCTCCAGTGACCTGGCTTGTCCAAGCAGTGGATAGCTACGTGCAATTGGTTCAGAGATCTGTGCCTCCTCTCTTGGGGGTAATGTGCTTCTGCATGGGGACAGGGAGAATACAGACCCTTAATGCAACTGTCATACTGCAGTGTATTCTACTTGTCCTGCTGGGAAGGGACCGTGACCCTTCTGTGGCGTGGCCTTGTCTTGCTCCATGTCAATTACCACGTGGGATCTAGAGTGGCTCGGCAGATCTTGTGTACAGAAGCAGGGCTCCTCTTTCCGGCAATACCTGGAGTCCCTGGCTGAGTTTGCCCCTGCAAACAGCCAGCTCAGGCCCAGCCTTATGGAATGGTGCCTGTATAAAGGGGGGTGGGGGTGAAGAGGGGATCTGAGGTCCTGCCTCGAATCATATTCGAGGGGAACCCCAGCTGTAAGGGGGTTTTCCTGCCGCCCTGGACATGAGTATTGGGGAGCGAAGGGTTCCTTGTGGGTTTCCCTGACACTGTTTCTGGTGGGTGTGGCACCCTGGATCCTGAAGAGGGGGGGAATGCTGCAGCGCGTGGGCCAGCTGAGTCAGCAGTGTAACTCCAGTAGGGCCAGCCAGGCCTTACACCACGGGGGCATGTGGCCAGGTGTGTTCAGGATTAAAGCAAATTCCTGGCTGCTGCCACTGGCTGTGGTGAGGGAGGAGAGAGCCATGGTGGTGGGTGAGGACAGCTGCCACTGGGCCCTCTGCGCTCCTGCTACCCAGGCACGTGGCCCTCCGCTGAAGGCAGTCTGCGTCTCTCTATCCATGTGTTTGGTGATTGTTACCCCCGTTGGCCAGATCTCCCTGCCAAATCAACTGTCACATGCGACAGGGAGGAGGGGGCTTAAGGCTGAGGGAGCCCAGTGTCTTGCTGGGCGAGTGTCATCTGTGTTACAGTAGTGCCCAGAGGCCCTAAGTGAGAACCGGGCTCCACTGTGGGTACATAGCGAGAGATGGTCCCTGCCCCGGAGAGCTTGCAATCGAAAAAGCCAAGGCAGGCAAAGGGTAGGAGGGGAAACTGAGGCATGGTATGGGGCAGGGACTTCCCCAATGCCACGCAGCAGGTCGGAGGCAGAGCTGGGTCTAGAGCCCCTGGCTGCTGAGCAGTGCCCTCTCACTGGATCATGCTGCCCCTCGAACATGCGCACTAAGAGGAAAGCTCCGTTGCTGGCGAAATGGCAGGGGAATAGTTGTCTCAGCTGCTGCTTGCTGTGAACGTGGCAGCTGCTTTGTTAGACTCTTGTTTGTGGAATTACAAATAATAAACCCAGAGCCAGTCTGGTCTCCTAATGAGAGAGAGACGCCAGGCTGCACTCAGCGGCAGCCGGAGAGGGACCAGTGCACAGAGGGAGGCAGAGCGCAGGGTGCCTGAGAGCAGCTCTGGAGGCTTGCTGTGCTTTTAACAGCAGGATGCAGGTTCTCCCTTTGATCCTGCCCCCTTGGCTGTCAGACGGCTGGCAGGGGACCCCCCTCTCCTGCTTCCATTCCTCTTCCTGATGGACTGTGGAGGCTGGGTGGGGTTGTGGTCCCTGAACTCATGTGCACCAAGAAGTGCTGGCTGCCCCTCTCATCCCCCAACTCTACCTACTGCCGTGGCAAAGACATAAGGAGCATAAGCTAAGTGGCACGTGGGTTGATTCCTGGCCCAGAGGCCCCATAGCTTTAGTGCTGTTTCTCCAGGGCATGTTACTGTCCTGGCAGGATGGATGCAGTAATCACCTGGAAATGACAATTAGTTACTGAAGTGGCCTGGGGCCATAGTGAATTCTTAGCTGCTGCAGAAGTGCTGAAACAGATCTTTGGAAATTTGCAACCCTGCCCCCGAAGGCATAAGTGACTTGGCAATTCATCAGTGTCTCTGCCTCCTGGCAGATGGTGGAAATTCTGGGAAGCTGGTTAACTCAGTCGCTGCCCCTGTGCAGTGCTTTTGGTGTCCACACAGCCCCCTCACCCCCCCGGGTGTCGGAGTCTCCCACTTTATTGCAAGATGTGGCTGAGCAGTTAGAGCAAGAACTGGGAGTGTCTCTCGCTCTCTTTCTTGCTTTGCTCCATCACGGATTTGCTGTGTGGCCTTGGATATGTCATCTCCTGGTTGCGTGTCTTGATTTCCTTACCAGTATGTTGTGGAGGAGGATCTCCAAAACCCCCTGTGGAATTGGGCCGAGGTTACTCAGAGGGGGCTGGGTTACCCTCCCCTGGCACCTGGATTCCCACCGAATTTCAAAGCCAGAAGCTTGTGAGATCCAGAGATGGGGCCTTCCTGGCTCCAGGGCCAAGGCCTTGGAACTTGGCCTTTAGCACCCAGGAAGCTAAGGGACCGCAAACCTGGCCTCTCTTCTGAACTCCATCGCCTCTTTGGCCTGGCACTCCACAGCCACAACACAAAAGCTGAGGAGAAGGGAAGGAGAGAAGGAAACGTTGTGTTTAAAGCCTTAATGGCCCCAGGGAAAGTGAGGAGGGAAATTCTGACCCCTGTCCTCTTGTGAGTTCATAGCTAATTCTTCTGGGAGGTGTCCAGTGATGGCCCCATTGTCTGAATGGAGAGAGATGATAGTGCCCCACTGCTGGGTGGGCTCCTGGGGATGGGGACAAGCTGCATGTAAAGCGCTTGGTGCTCAGGCAGATGGGTATGTCTACGCTGCAAAGAAAACCTTGTGGCGTTGAGTCTCCAAGTCTGGCTCAATTGACTCAGACTCAGGCTGTGGCGATAAAAGTAGACATTCCTGCTTGGGCTGGAGCCTGGGCTCTGAGCCGTGGCTCGGGCGCAAGTGGAAACGTCTACGCTGCTATTTTTAGCCCTGCAGCCCAAGCCCCACAAGCAGGGTTGGAAATTTCCTGGGGAAAAATCCGTATAGGACAAGGTGCTGGTAAATACTGCCTGGAACTTGGTTTAAACCAGGAAACGAGGGAAAATAATTGCATCAGTATTCAGCAATTTTAGCAAGCACAGAATGAATCTTCTCAAACTTTGAACACATCCGTTCAAAACTGAGGAATAGGCTTGGTCTGTCCACTACCTCCGAGTTGCTCCAGAACACTGCATGGCCAGATGGACCTGGGCTGGTGTCTGCAGCTCTGCGTGCTTCAAGCCTCACCTCTGCATGATTGGCCCTTTCGGATATTGAAAACTGAAGTCTGAGTCATGACGTGTGTAATTTCCTAGCCAGGAATAAGCCAGGGTCTGTCTCAGCAGGTCAGGGATCTGCCTTGTGGCACAAGTGAATTCCTGGCACTCCCTCCAGACTTAAAGAATCACTCTGGCCCAATCAGAGGTCTTGGCCCAGAGGTCCTGGGAGGGGCTGCCGGTGATTGGCATTCCCTGCAGTGACTGGTCTCCCCAGATACATTGGCCATGGCTCTGCCAAGGCTGCCTGTGGCCCCACAGACCCAGGGTCACAGACGCAGGAGAGACTCCAGCTTACCGAGGTGTCTTCATGGCAGCCAGTAAGGAGACTCCTTCCTGGCTGAATCCCAGTTGTTGCCTCTTGGTGAGGGCTGCCTCTTGCTTCTAACAGAGTTTTGTTCACAAGCCCACCGGCGGTCGCTCTAGGCAAAGGCAGTACAAGTTGCTGCTTGGGGGGCAGCTGATCGCCTGGGGGTCAGCACCCTAGTTACTGGCCCCTGGGGGTCTTGCACACTGTAAGACCAGCCTGGGCCTGGCTCACACCTCTTGAACTTGTCCAGGAGCTCAAAGGGCCTCATCAGTGAAAGAGTGAGTCAAGCACAGGATCCTGCTGCTGGCCTGCAAGGCCCAGTCTAGCAGCAAGAGCATCTGCTTCTCTGCCTGCTCCCCCTGCACATCACTGACTGCCTGGGGTTTGTTCACCTGCCATGCCCGATGGCAGAGCTCCTCCGGGCTGTGGGTGCTGCCTGTTGATGTGCCCCCCTCTGTAGCCCCAGTCCCCCCGAAGACTGGGATAACTTCCTGAAACCGCCTGGCCTTGCTTTGAGTGACTGGGCTGAGGTGTGCAAAGGTTAACGCAGGCTGCACTCTCCCACCAGATGGAGATTAGGGGCTTGCAGGACATGTTGCTAGTTGAGGATGGCCTGTATTAGAGCAGCACCCAGAGCCCCCGGTCAGGATTGAGACCCTACTGTGCTGGGAAAGGGCTCCACTCCAAGGAGTTTGCAGTCAGTCCTCTCTGTGTTTCGTCCTTCGCTGTGTGCGGCTTCCTGCCTCTTCCCTTCCTCTGGCTGCCTTCAGAGATGGGCTACCTAGCGTTCAGGAATCTGGGCTCTGTGTCCCGTCCCGTCTTTCCCCCCAACCCCCCCCCCCCCCGGCGCGGCCACCATCCCCATCTCTCCCGGCACTTACTGGCTGCTGACGGTGTCCGTGAGCTGCATCCGTGGCTGGGGGAAAGGGTGTTTGGCTGGAGAAGGGAAGTGAGAATGAGGCACCTAGGGGAAGGGTGAAGGCTGCCACATGGGAGAGGGTTAAGACTTGGGCTTCCTCAGTCTGCAGAAGGGACAGATGCAGTACTGAGCTGTACCAAGCAGGCCGAGGGCTGCCCTCTGCTGGCGGTGGTGAGACTTGCTCCCTCTTTCGAGGGCACATCCATTGATTGCTGGCAACGTCTGCAGGTTGAGGTGGAGACACTGTGACTATTCAGCTGCTGCTGGGTTCTCAGCAGTAGCCATAGATGCTTCCTTCCCCTCTTGCTGTCTGGAAGGCTCTGCTCACCACCGTGCTCTGCTATTGGAATGTACTCTGCTCGGGGCGGTCATGTGGTCCGTGCCCGGGCTGCAATTCCGGGTGTTGGCTTTGAGTTGGAAAGCCTTTGAAGGTTTGGATCCTGTGTCTTCCCCTTGCACTTCTGGCTTTTAGGAAACATTTCAATTCTAGTGTGTCTGCTCCAGCTGCAGTCAGTCCACGGAAGGCTGGTTGTGGTCTGTGGAGGTAGCAGCCAAGCTCCTTAAAGCCAGGAGAGGGAAGTACAGGGAGCGCTCTAGCCCATGGGGGAGACAAGTCAGATACAAAACAACTTCCTTTCTTGCGAGAGTGCAAGAGAATGTGAGCTGTTTAGAGAGAGCCAGCCAAGGTTACAAGGCAGTAGACACTGGTGTACAAGGAACACTCCACTTCCAATCCCCAGCTTCCTGATTCCAAGAATGGTTCTTGTGTAACTGGCTCTGCTGCCATCTGAAACTTTTGGGCTAGAGAAAAAACAGTGCATTTAAACTCTGGAGAGCCAGGGCATGTCATTGGCAGTGGCATGTGACTCATCTTACGCCCTGTAAGAGATGCTCCAAAAGAACATGGCTGTATGGGGCAACTAGACAAGAACCATCAATCTGTGGTACCTGTAAACTTGTCTGTGGTGTGTATGATGCTGGGGGGCTCAGCAACTAGAGTGCTTCAGAGATGGCGGGAGGAGGGTGTTAAGTGTCTTTAGTAACAATGATTTAAAAACAAGCCCAGTGTGTTGCTGAAAATGCAGCACTGGCTGCAAGGAGCTTTCCCCAGTTATATTTTTATTGGAGTTGGTGAGAGACGGGACGTAAGATCAAGATTCTAGGTAGCCTCTAAAAGCAGGTACAGATGCAGAGTCCGCCCCAGGGCGCTCCTGCATGTGTGTGGAAGGGCGTATTTGTTAGATGCTAGCGTGATAGAAATGACACACATGCAAGTTGTGCACCCTGAATGAGGGAGTGGGGAGCACCCACTGAGTGCAGCACTGACCTGTTACTGCACCTCACATTCAATTGAAAACCCATTCCCTGCAGGAGTCCCACAAACGACTAGTGTGAAATGCATTGTCTGGCTGGATAAGAAAATCTTCCTTTTTTATCCCCTCTTGAGAAATCCCAGCTTAAAATGTGCTAAACCCCAGTTTGCCTTGTCTGAGGGAGGGAGAAATCCACTTAAAAGCTCCCATCTCCTGCTGCTGCTCACTGGGCATGCGGATTGTTTGGTAGCATCCAACCAGCACTAATAACTAGCTTCCACACTAAGGGCTTGACTGTTTTCCAGAGGTGCTGAGCAACCCCGACTCCCACTGAAAGCCAGAGCAGCTGCAGGTGTAAATCAGGCCATCCGTTCCTGGATTTCTTTTCTTTAACACAAAAATACAGTCAAAATGCTGTAAAGGGCAGGATCTGACCGGATTTCACTACTCTGGGTCCCTCGTGCCCCCTTTGCCTTTGTGTTGGGCCCTGCAGAGTCAGTGCCATGCTGAGCTCCTCCTCTGTCCAGCTTGCCAGGGCACAGGAGTTAGGACTAGGTCAGGCTGCCTGGAGGTGTAAGCCCAGTGCTGTGGGGTCGAATATGTCAGGCTGATGAGGAGGCGAGGCCGGATTTGGCTCAGTCGGCTGCGCTGGTGTGTTGAGCTGTGGGGAATTACAGCTGGCTGGACTGGGTTTATGGTCCCTGCCATCTATAGGCCAGTGTCTGCCTGGTAAACGTGCAGACAGTCAGTGGTTGGAGGTGGAGTTGCACAGAGCAAACACCCTGCATCGCTGGTGCAGTTGGAGAGTGCCAGAAAGGCAGGCTGGAGCTACTGGCCCTGGGAGATCATGAAGGTGGCTGTGAAACAATCGTGTCAGGCAGCTGCCATTCCAGGGAAGGATTACCCATGGCATAGAGCAGACGTCCGACTCCTCTCCATGCCCATGCTTGGCTTGGTTTAGATCCCAGACTTCATCCTTCCCTACCAGCGATCCTGCCTGCCTGCCGCTGAGGGGTAGGTTAGGACAGATGGCTACTGGCCAGCCTTTCCCAGCTCCGTCTTCTCCCACCCTTCCCTCATCGGGAGTTCAGGGCACGGCGTCTAAGTGCAGCTGCTGCAGGGTCGAGGTGGGAGGATTTTGCATATGATGCCCAGCTGCGCAATGGGGCCCGATCCTAATGGGAACCTTGGGTCTTACTGTAACATAACCAGTAATTCTATCCACACAAAATGGTGCATCCTTTCTAATGGCTATTGATTTCTCTTTATAGGGCAAGCTTCTTTGTGTCCTACTAAATCTATTGCAATAGGGTTCCATGTGTTCCCCGAAGCAAAGGGGTTCTGAGCTGGAGACGCTGCGTTTTCCTTCTGCTTTGCTCGTGTGTGAAACGGTCTGTGTTTTTAATCCCTTTTTTTGTACACATTCCTGTCCCAGTGATGACACCCAGAGTGTGAATGTTTCCTTAAACAGTCCTTGCCTCTTGCTCTGCTCTAATAATGCCTAATTATCTTCCAACAATAAATACAAAGTTGAAATGACTTCGGAAGCAGAAAATAATGGTAATAAAAGGACCCTTCCTCCATCCCAGGACATCAGAGTGTTTTGCAAACATGAACCCTCTAACCCACTAACCTCCCCTTTCAAGGTGGAGGTTAGTGCTCACCCTGCTTTTTCAGATGGGGAATTTGGGGCAGGGAGAGGTGCCGGGAATAGATCACGGGAGTCAGAGAGCTTAAGGCCAGAAGGGACTGCCAGAGTGGACAGATGGGGAAGGGGATCTGAGTAATAGCTGGGGCTCTAATCTAATGTAATGATCATTCTGTAAGAATGTGTGCCAGGACTGTTGGTCAAACTCCAAGCAGGTGGTGCGTGTCACTCCACTTGGTGGGCCTGATCCTCCACAGCCCTGCAACTTGTGGCGTCGTTTGCACAAGTATCGGAGTAGAATGGTGACGTAAATGACTATACAGGATGGAAGGCAAGGAAGAATCCCATCCTGAATGTCATCTAGTGCTGGGCATGTGGGCTGCCAACCTCCGTCCAGCTGCTCCCCCTCACAAAGGGAATCCTTTTAGAATTCAGCTAACTTCCCTCTTAAGCACAAGTGCTGGAGTGTGACTCCCATCAGCTGTTCTTCCTTAAACAGTGAGCCATTGAACCTCTTAACCTCGCCTGTTGATGTTGTTTGTTTCAGTAGCTTTATGGCTTTTGTGCTATTACCAGTCTTGCCTCACAAGGAATCAAGATACTTTTAAAATGCTGTATATTTTTGATGCAGAGAAAAGCAGTTTTAATTAGCGGTCCTGGCTGAGAACTTGAAGAATAATTGTAGTGGTTTAATATTGCAGCCAGTTGACCCAAAATGTTCTCTGTCTGTCTGACCAGGAAGCTGCTCTCTTCCTCCTTTCTCCCCCCCACCCCCACCCCGTGTCCTCACAGCAGTATTATGTACAGGGAGATTTTCTCACTGAGCTGTCCTGATAAGGCATGTCATTGAAATGATCAATTCATAAGGAGCCTCCATAGAGCTGAGTGAGGGTGAAGTTGGCCATCCAGCTGCTGTGGGATTGTAAGTTGGCTTCTGTTCTGTTGCAGTGTTGGCTTGGTGATCTTCAAGAAGAACTTGAGTGGTTAGCGTTTAAACAATAAAGCAAACCTCTTGTTGGCTAAACTAGAGCTATAGGTGGCTAGGAGCTGGCTTCACGGTAACTTTTTAAGACTGTCCAACCAACCTAAACATCTGTCAGGGCTTGTCTGGGTTTACTTGGTCCTGCCTCAGTCCAGAGGGCTGGAGTAAATGACCTCCCAAGGTCCCTTCCAGCCCCACATTTCTACAATTACTTGACTCTGGACTTTCCAGTGTTACCCCTTTCCAGGAGGGTTGGTGGAAGGAGGCTCAAATGTGCTTTTTTTAGTTCTGCTGAAAGACCAACTTCCATGGAAGCTACTCCAGCTACTTCCTTGCTGTTCAGTTTTGTACATGTCAAGTGTGCATTCAGACTAGCAAAACTGGGGTGGGGGAGTCAGACAACTTTTTAGTGCAGCGGCACGAATAGGTGAGGTATTTGGATACTAAAAGCCTCATCTGCCTTAGGGTTACAGCTGTGCCAGGGGTCTCTGTTACAATGTGGCTGTCTCTGGCCTGGCTACCACACAGTTGCATTTTGTAATGTAGACGAGACCTTACTCATATTCTATGACCCAGGCAAAGCCTTGGGCATGTCTAAGACAGGACCAAGGTTTAGGGACACCACTAAAACCTGGTTAGATCTAGCATTGGTCAAACACTGATGACTTCTTTCATGACACTTTTTGTCAATCTTGAAAATTTGAAAAATGTATCCCAGCTTTATTTAGGTCATGTCTATGCTGTCGTAATCATCCCTAGCTCTTCTCTAGTGCTTTTCATCAGTATGGCTCAAAGCACTGTTACAAGTGGATCGGGGAGATCCACTTTTGTTAGTGAGACTTCTGACGCTATTGGGGAAAATGCAGATTGTCACTCATGCACCTGTAAAAGGCTTGATTCAGGACACTGGTGTTGGGTGTGCATGCAGGGCGTAGTTTAAAAGGATTTTGATTTTTTTGGACTTATTTCGGAGTGTTCTGTTTTCTGACAGTGCCCCTCTTTGGGCCAAGTCAGGCCCAGACATGTGTGGGTTTGCAGATCCTTTAATGATCTGCACTGCTCCCCTGTTGGGGATGTCTTTCCTCAGGGAGCCTGAGAACCACAAGAACAAACTGGAGTATGTTAACACTTCTCTGAGCAGGGGGCTGCAGCTAATAGGGTTTCTGGAAGAAGTCTGCGAGAGGATTTCAGGCATGGGGGGGCTGTGTGGAATGCCAGAGCTGCTGGGGAGCAGGGAAGGGACGGTTTGCTCCAGGCCCCTTGTTTCAGAGGGCTCCCAAATTGAGTGGGGTTGCAACCTGGTGCATGGGGACGCAGTGCCATGCAGATTTGGCCTGACTGCTGCTCTGTCATGATGGAGAGCGGCTGGGCCAAACCTGAGTAGTACTGTGACCCCATGCACCAGGTCACCATGCCTGGAGTGGGGAGCCAGGCCCTGTCCCATGGGACAGGAGCCGCCACTGTGGGGTGAGTGCAGTGCAGGGTCACTCTCCAGTCCTCCCCCACTCCCCCTGCCAGCCTCCCCTCAGGGTAAAATTTTTGGAAGCATGGGGGGCCTCCATTTCAGATTTTGCCCTAGGCCTCCAAAAACTCTGCACAGCTCTGTGGAAGGCAGCCAGCAGCAGAGTGAGAGCAGGACACACCGGGCCATTGGGTGACCTGGCTTGTGGGATTGGAACGCGAAGAGATGTAGCAGGGAGTCAGTTTGCAAGGCCTCAAAGGAGGGACAGGAGAAGGCGCTCACGTGTGAGACAGCAGGAGAGCGTAAGGGGCAGCCAACACCACAGAGAGACTCAAAAAAGCTAATAGGTTTTAGTGGAAGAAAGATGAACCCAGCAGGCTGCTTATGCCTTAGTAGGGGTATTTCTCCTAGTTGCTGGATCTTTGGCCTGCTTCTGCTGCTTCCCACCTGCAGCAGCATCCTGGTCGCAGTCCGTGAGATCCTTGTGTCTGCCCTAGTTTGTAATGGATCAGGCTCATTGAGGAGAATAGGTGCCTGTCTGGACACGCGAGATGGCTTAGACGAGTGCAGACAGTACATCAGAAGAGAAACAGCCACCGAGCGATCTGAAATAACCGGGCAGCCCAAAGAAAAGACGCAATTTCCCTGTATTGTAATGACATTGTAGAGAGGATTAGGGCTTCGAGTTAGAGGGGAGTGGAGGAGGGGAGGAAGCAAGAATGAGCCTGTTCCTGAGTGAATGCCAGAGGGGATGGAGGATGAGGTCTGAGGACTGTGTGTGGGCGAATGGCTTAACGTTAAGTCTTCCGGGCAGTGGCTGCGGTGGCTTGCTCAAAGATGTGCAGGCATGTAGCACTTTCCCTTGTCCCCTTCTGCTCTGTTGTGGGGCAGATGAGCCTTTGATCTACACAGGGCCCCTGCGCCCAAGCAGGATTCTTGCAGACTCTGGGGCTGTTCGTGTGATCGGCGCAGAGGCACTGGAGGAGACAGGTCTAGGTAAGGGGTCATCCAGAGAAGGGGCAGAGAGAGCTCCCGCCACCATCTCTCCTTTCTTGAGCAAGGAGAGGGGGTGATCATTTCAGGTAGTTTCTGGGTGCCTCAGACTTGGTAGTGTCCCTGTGTCAGTGGTGTAAGTTTCCCTCTCTCTGAGCTGGTCTAGCTGGAGATCCTACTGTAGGCAGCTCAGCCCTGTGATGCTTGTGTGCATGTCTTTCTGTAGCAGCGTCGGGAACAAACCCGTACACCAGCTTTCCTGGTACATCCGATCAGAAACTAACGCCAAGCTTCTTCTATGAAACGCCTCTTGGGAGCAACTCTGTACTCTGCAAAATCCGCCCTGCCAGAGGCAGCAGCATTGTGGCTTCAGCGCTTAAAGGGTCATGTGGTGGTGGGAGGATGGGACGGTCTCTATGGTCTCCAGTCTGGCGCATCCATGGCACTGTAACCATTCAGGACCAGTGGTGGCACAAGCCATCAGCTTGTCTCTGAGATATGCCACAGCAATGCTTTGGCTTCTCTTTGGGTTGGAAGGCCTGTTTCTCGCTGAGACATCTGACTGTTCTAACCACCAGGAATCCATGCTGCTCAAGGACTCTGCAGCTTGTAGGCTTGTTGCCTTGAGTTGTGCTTGCATTGGGTTATTGCCCCCGGTCCAGTGAGTTGCCTGTCTTAGTCCTGATCCTACACACTGGGACTGAAAGAATCTTGCCAACCGGTGACACCAACGTTATTACTTTGGCCAAATTGGGGGTTCCCCAGCAATTGGATTTTGCACAGGCTGCAAACCACTGAAGTGTAGGCAGAGCTGCTCAGCCACACACCCACCCTGTTCCTTTGAATCACTATCTTCCGTGTCTCCCAGACTGTGGACCAGGACAGCTGGAGGGACCTAGGTTTGAAAACATCCTTTCATCTTGAGCTGAGTTTAGCCGAGCACATGGTTAAATCATTCTACATTGATTGCAAGCTCAGAAGTTAACTGTAACCCTGTGGGGCTTTGTAACTCCTTTTCTACTGCACATCTCGCTGAGCTGTTTGATTCCAGGATTCTGGGTTCCAGTCGGCCTCTGCTTGCCAGTGTCATGGGGGATGTTTGCTGCGAAGACAGGCCGTTGCATTTACTGGCTTCACTAGCCATTCTTGCTACTCAGTTTTTGCAGGGCAGGAGGCCATTTGCTTTGCAAATGCAGTGAGTGTTTGTTGAGGGGGTTGTGTGGACTTCTAATCCATCCCAAACCACGTGTTGGTGGAATAGAGTTGAAAGTGTTTGTTTTTCTGTTGTCTGGGATTAGCAAGTGGTTTATTTTTCTGTTTCAGTTTGCTTCCTGAAACGCCAGTCAGCTGGCTGCCTTGATTTCTCACCTAGCACAGAGCTATGCTGCTTTGCTTTGTGGCAACAAGCTGAGGTCTCTCAGATGTAGGGTGACCAGACGTCCCGATTTTATCGGGACTGTCCCGATATTTGCTTGTTTGTCCCGTGTCCTGACCGATGTTCGGTCAGGATGCGGGACAAACAAGCAATTTTGCCCTCCGCTCCCACGCACAGGTGGAGCCCGGAGGGGCTCGTGCCCACCCACCGCCCTGACTCCGCCCCTCCTCCCCATTGGATCACTCCCCAAATCCCCGCCCCGCCCCCTCACTGCCCCATTGGATCCCTCCCCAAATCCGCACCTCTTCCCCAAGCACGCCATTCCTCCTCCCTCCCAGGCTTGCGCCGATCAGCTGTATGTCGGTGCAAGCACTGGAGGGAGGCCGGGGGGACCCAGGGGAGTTCAGGGTGAGTGAGTCCGGCCTAGCCCCAAGCGCAGGCAGGAGGGCAGGGCAGTACCTGCAGGGGCAGCCCCGGGTCCGGCCTGGGGAACCAGCTCCCTGTACGCGCCCATGGGTGGGGGTGGGAGGGTAGCAGCTGCCCGCGCGGGGACTCCAACGGGGCTTCACCTCCTGCTACGTGAAGGCAGCGGCAGCCCCGTTTGTTCCCCTGCAGGACCTGAGCAGGACTGGGGGGCTGGGGCCTGCTGCCCCCACTCTGGGGCCGCCTATGGGATTGCACCAGCTGGGCACCTTCCCCTACAGGGGGAGGTGGAGACAAGGCAAGCTGGCGGGGGCGCGGGCACCGCTCTGGCGGCTTTTTTTTCTTTCCCCCCCCGCGCTCCCCCCTCCCTCCCTCCCCCCCCCCCCCCCCGTCCCGTCCCGATACTTCAGTTTTGTTATCTGGTCACCCTACTCAGATGCAAGAAAAAAACTTTGTAGGAGTTTGCAGGCAAAGTGTGAGAGGCTTCTAAGTGAAGCAGAAGAAGCTTTCATGCAACTCTTCTCTGTCTGCATTCCTGCTGTGAAGCTTGGGCTCTCCAGTTCTCATGGCCGTGTCTAAGGCCTTGGCTACCCTCGGGACTTCCCAGCACTGCTGTGGCAGCACTGTGAAGCGCGAGTGTAGTCACGCCGCCAGCACTCCACCTTTCCGAGGGGAATAGCTTGCAGTGTTGCGAGCGAGCGTGCAGTGCTGCAGGCTCTGATTACACTGGCGCTTTACAGCTCTGTACTCGTTGCGCTCAGGGGGAAGCGTTTTCACATCCCTGAGCGCAGCAAGTTGCAGTGCTGTACAGCGCCAGTGTAGCCAAGGCCTAAAGTCCTTAAACTAGTGCAGGGGTGGCCAACCTGAGAAGGAGCCAGAATTTGCCAATGTACATTGCCAAAGAGCCACGTATTACATTAGCAGCCCCCCTTCAGGTCCCCCACCCTGCTCCCAGCACCTCCCACCCCCAGGCACATTGGAAAGTTGGCACCAGTAGCTCCAGCCCCGGAGTCGGTGCCTATACAAGGAGCCGCATACTAACTTCTGAAGAGCTGCATGTGGCTCCGGAGCCACAGGTTGGCCACCCCTGAACTACTGCATTGATTTAATTCTTTCTTTTCCTGCCAACAAATTCTACCTGACCTTAAAGGTAAGTGGCCTTCTTTTAAAGGCAAGGTTAGCAATTTGAAAACATCTGCATGGAAATGAGAAACATTCATGGGATTTGTTTTGCTTCCTGGATGCTCGGATAAAATCAGAACTTCTTGTGTGTGAACTCTCTTCCCTAGAGAGAGACTCTTACATGCTCGTTACCCAGGGGCTCAAGGGGCTTGTTCTAAGAATGGGAGTCATCTGATTTGTGCTAGACATGGTTCCTGGTTTCTTTTATGTATTGAATGGCAGAGTAAAAGTGTGTGTGTATGTGCCCATCCCCTCCCTCATCCGCCACGTACATTAAAGTCACCCCTGAGACCTCACCTGGGGAATGCAAATCTGCCATGCGAATTGCTGGAAAATCCAACTGTGCTCCCCTGACCTGGAGCTAAGTGCAGGCTTGGCAGCCGAAGAACACAGGCCTGATCAGCTCGGATGAGAAATGGGGTTTTGCATGGGAACACAGGCATTGCGGGTAGAGTGTGGCAAATGGCCCCCCGCCTATCTCTGCCCCGCCTTGCAGGAGCTGTGCGGACCCCTCTATCCTGCAAACATGGCTGGCCCTTACCCTCTGAGGTGCAACCATCTTTAATGTTTGTTTTTAAAAAAAAAAAAAACCTAGCCAGGGTTGCTGTGGTGCTGCAGAACTTGCAGTTCCCCACTGCTGCAGCTTCTCTGGGCCTAGACCATAGTCTTAAATCAATTCATCCTACACCCCAGCTCCCTCCTCCTGGGTACATGTGCCCCACCTGCCTGTGGGCCCAGCCGAAGACTCACCTTTCTAGCACTAGTCCCTGACCTTGTGTGACCCCTTGAACTGTGCTAGGTGGACAGGACTTGCTAAACCTTGAAAAGGCTTGGAGTCCTGCGTGCCCAAGCACTGCTCTGTGCTGAGCAAGGTCCCTTCGGTTTCGACCCCACTAGGGGCGTATTCCACCAAGCCGCGAGTCCGCTCAGTTTCCCTGGATAGCAGCTACTAGACTTGCATGGAAGGGAGAGAGCTTTGGCGCTGCTATCTGCATCTGTGTGCTGCTCTGAGTTACGCCCTCCTGGGAGGCTGAAGGCTTCCCGTAAAGCTCCGGATGGGTGTTGGAGGAGGGAGTTTGTGGTCTGAGCCAGAGCCAGAGGAGGCAATCTTAGGGTCTGTCTTCAGAGCAGGGATAGCTTGGCAGGTTAGCCTAGCCCAGCATCTGCAGAGCCTTGCCCAAGTGACTGTGTCCCCCAGTGCTATGCTTGCCTGTGGACTTCTGGGGGCATAGCCCATAGTTCTTTGTGCTGCAGCGAACTGAACCGCTCTGTGGTTCTTTCCCATTGAATTGTGGGAGAACTCGTCCATCCTTATGGGTATGTGCCGGGGGTGGGGCGGGAATTGTGGGAGGCATTGGAGCACTATCAGCACTTGGGTAGCTTAGCCTGCATCCTCACAGTGAATTGGGTGGATTACCAGCCCGAGTTAAAGCAGCACCTGATCTCTAACCCATCACTGGCCAGGACAGATAACCCAGGGTGAAAGTGTAACCTATGCACCTTCTGGATGTGGTGTTCTGTCCCATCTAGTGGCACCGAGACTACTTGGGGAGAGAGAGAGAAAATAAGTCTGCTCTACAGCCTTAGCTAACAGCCAGTTGGCTTTTAGCTTGTGCGGTAGAGGCTCATTCACTAAGCTCCAGAAGTCCCAGTTCCATCCTGCCCACCAACGACCGGGGTCTGTCGGCATTACAAAAGCACCACTAACCTCAGGTGAGAGGGTTTCATGGGTGGATAGGAGGGTGATTGGGTGTAAGACCGTGGCTAACTCTGCAGGGTAAGACCTACCCTAAGAAGCTACTGATCTCAGGCTCTTGTGACTGAGTAATCGGTCTGACTCCATTTTCTTCTGCACTCAGTCCTTGTAACTTTCCTTATTTAAAATCCCTAGGGGCTGGATTCTTTCAACCAACTCTCTGGAAACTCTTTCCCTTCCCCGAGTTGGCAGGATGTAGTTATTTTAAGGCTGACAGTGTTACAGAGCCCGAGCCGTTTCCTCATGTGCTCGACCCACGCCAGTTACTTCCTTTCAGTTACAATGTGTGGGTGAATGTAGTGCTGGTGAAGGGCCCTGCAGACTAGAGGTGGTTGTGTATGCCCGGAACAGGCGTGTCACAGCCATGTTCCTCTAGCGACATGCCATGCCCCTGCCCTAGAGGGACCATGTGGAGGAGGGACCGAGAAATTCAGTCTGGTGGCTTGCTCTGTGTCTCTCCAAGCAGCCAATTAGTGCCAGTTGCAACGTGGGCAGCTGTTTGATAGGAAGCATCCCAAAGTGCTGTTGACTGTATGTGGCGAAAGCTGTTTGCATTCATTACACATTTGAACTGTTTGTTTTTCTGTAGACCTTTTATTCTGTTTCAGTCCTTTGTTTGCTAGCAGAGCTATGTGATCTCAGCTGGCCGCCTTCTATAGAGCCTCCAGCAGAACTGCTCAGGCTATTGTATACCTTGCTAACTCAGAGTGCCTTCATGCCATCCAGCTGGCTAATGTGTAACTGCAAATGACAAGGCAGAAAGGATCTCTGTGGAGTTACCTGTTTGCTCCTTGCCAAACAGAAGTGGTTGTCTCCCCCTGCAGTAAAAGTTTCCAGTCTGTGGCAGTGGCTCCTCTGAGGTTTTCTGGTTGTTTTCCTTTGTCGTGATAGTAAGTGTGATGTTCCCCTGGTGTTATCTGGACCGGTGATCTGCTAAGTCGCTCCAATCCTCGACTCTGGGAGCCAGCCTTACCCTGCTCCGCTCTGAGAACCCCCACTCCCAGGCTGTTCACGCACAGCCTCTGGCATGTAAGCTGTTCCCAGCACATGATTGAGCACTTTTGGCCAACCGCAGCTTGGATTGTGCAACCAAATGACACTAGCCAATATCTCCAGTCCCAGACACAACCCTAGGAATCTCCATCTTGCAGTGTCCAGTTATGCCCTCTGGATGCTGCAAGCTTATGAGTTCGACAATTTAACAAAGAAATTAATATGTAACAGGCTTGTCATCCCAAGGGGAGTCTCTGACATGCTTCAAACCAAACACATTGCTTCAGGTAGAACAAACAAACAAATGTATTAACTACAAAAGATAGATTTTTTTTTTAAAGTGATTATAAGTCAAAGCACAAGAAGTCAGATTTGGTCAAATGAAATAAAAGCAAAATGCATTCTCAGCTGAACTTAACACTTTCAGTGCCCTTACAAACTTAGATGCTTCTCACCACAGGCTGGCTGGCTGCTCTTCAGCCAGGCTCTCCCCTTTGATCAGTGCTTCAGTCACTTGATGGTGGTGTCTGTAGATGGAGGTGGAAGAGAAGCGAGGAAGAGCATGGCAAACATCTCTCCCATTTACCATGTTCTTTCTTCCCTCTTGGCTTTGCCCGCCCCTCCCCTGTCAGGGTCAGGTGAGAATTACCTCATCGTAGTCCCAAACTGACCAAGGGAAAGGGGTGACTCACTTGAGAGTCCAACAGATCCTTTGATGCTGCCTAGGCCAGAGTCCTTTGTTCCTGTGAGGCTGGGCTGGGTTTGTCCCATACATGTCCCGATGAAGTGTGAACTGTTCCCGGAGAGTTTTGCCTGGGCTTGTTTTAAACCATGAGGACACATTTTCAGCCTCATAACTATATACATGAAATTACAACCTATAACATTACTATAACAACAATGCTCAGTGCATCATGAACCTTCCGAAGACACCCGACATGACAAACTTTGCTTTGGATACCACACAACCATATTATAAGGATGAACGTAGGGGTGGAGGGTGTTCCCCCTAGATACAGAGTATCACAGTAAGGTCTTGTAGACACACTGGCTGAAATTCTGTAAGCAGCCACCTTTTAAAATGCAAATTTTTTAATTGGCTATTTGATGGTGGTAATCATTGTAAAGTCTATCGCCTCTTATGTCAATGGAGTTAGCCTCAGAATGCACCTGGGAGGTGCAGGCCCTTACCTCATTTTACAAATGCGGGAATTGAGGCACAGAGATTAAGTGACTTGCCCAAGGACACTTACAAATTCTGTGGAAGAGCCAGGAACAGAACCCAGATCCAGTATTGCCAACCCCAGGCATTCAAAAATCATGAATTGGGCCCTGAAAATAATGAAATTGACTTAAACATCGATATTTGTGAAAACAATACATTTGAGGTTCTTTTCCTTTGCCTTTTGAATCTTTAGGGTCATGTTGTCAAACTTTCCTTAGCAACCTCAGGACTCCAGGAGCAGGAGCTTCACGAAAAATGCCAAATGTTGCAAGACTTGGGATAAAAATCACAAGAGTTGGCAAAGTTGCTGTGATTCCCAGTCCACTGCTATAACTACAAGACCATCTTTCCTTTGTAGCTAGCATACTGTGGACTGTGCTGGAGACAAGCCCTGGCCTCTGTCTTCTGTAGTCCGTTAAAATGACTAACACCCACTTTCAAATTGCATATGCAAACACGCAAGCCCTTTGGGGAGAGTAATTATCATGATTGGGTGCACAGTCATTGTAACTTTGCATATCATTAACCTACTAGAGATCTGACTGGTCATTTGCAATTATCATGATTGTGTGTGGTGATGTTGTGATAACTGTGTGTAAATTGGGGACATAAACCCATGCATGTGTGCACACCCTCTGAAAACAGAGTCGTATTTTAGTCAGCGGTGAAAATCCTCAGACAGAATGAAAATTCCAGGTATCCCCTCGACATGCTTAAATCTCCCTGAGCTTGCCACAGCCTGTCAGATTTACTAAAACGAACTTTTCTGTGGGAATGGAAGGTATCAAGGAAGCACCAGTCTACACTCTCTACAAGAGACCTGGGCAATGTGTGGTGTTACTTGATTGCATTAAGATACTGCACACAAAAACCTCTCAAGGGTAATGGGTAAAGTTACCTGTGCTGCTCATTAGTCATTCAGTGGGATTTCCTAAACCAGAAGATACTTTCACTGCAGAGTCAACTTGAGTGTAGATCACTCAGATTACTTCTCTCTGAGAGCCTGACATGAGTGAGAGAGGCCATGCTGCAAAGTCACGCTCTATGCTGGAATGCCTGCATCCACACTGGCTCCTGTATGGTGCTAAGACTTCTGGGTCATTGCGTGGGTCTCAGCACTGCAGTGAACTGAGCCACTCTGACTTACTTCCCAGTTATTGTGGAAGAACTTGTCTGTCCTTTCCGGGCAGAGTCCCACTGACGCGTGACCCAAAGCGGGTGGGTTTTTTCCACTTCTCGATGGAGTTGAAGCAAAAAAAAAAAAGAGAAATTTAGCAACGTGGAGTAAAAATTGGCCATATTCAAAATGTTGACCTGTAGAGAGATGAATACCCCGTTATCCAGAAAGGGGAAAACTTCCTCAGTGTCATCTGTGGGTGGGTTGCCTGTCTATACATTCCCAGAAAAGATTAGGAACAGATGTTGTTGAACAAACAAACCACTCTTGTGCCCTAGTGTGAGAGGGTCTGCTGAGCGAAATGACTGGCTGCATTGTTCCATGCTGCCCAGTTGGGTGACAGGTGGGTCTCAGCACCGTCAAAGGCGCAGCCAGTCTCTCCAGAACATGGCTATCCCTGCTCAGAGAGGAGACCTCGCTCAGGACCCTTTGTGACAGTACAGGAGCTCAGGTAGCTGCATCATGCAGGCCGTTGTAACCTTGCCCTGGCTCCCAACAACTCGGGGTTTGGAAGAGTGAGGTGGTGAATGAGAAGGTTATTTATCCCCTGAGACCAGCTTAGCTAGCACCTAATGGCCAGGTTCCACTTGACAAAAGATAAGGAAGAATCCAGGCTCTGCAGTGTATAATCGTGCAGTGTGTTCAGTGCTGTGTCGAATCGGAGGGGGAAAGACAAGGTAATGGCCCCTAATAAGGGCTGCTGCCCCACCCAGAAGCCGATGTCTAATGCTTCCATCTTCCCCCTCTCTCTCCTGCCCAGCATTCTCGCAGCAGACCAAGGTCTGGATCAGCTTCCAGTCCCAGGCTTTAATCTTCTGCCATGTACTCAGAGCTGTAAGCAGAATTGTTCAGAGCTTCCCTCTGCAACCTGCAGGCACGGTTTCCTTTTGCTCACTGCTTACATGTTACCGAGTTTCCCAGTTCTCTGTTGCTAAGATCCTGCCGTAGTATCCCCTTTGCCCTTTCAGGTGAGTTCTCTCCTTCCCAAAGAAACCACTCCACTAGCTTCCTGAGTGTGTGTGTGTGTGTTTGGGCCGGGCGGAGGGGGGACTTTAGAGCCACTCTAACCACCTCCTATCCAGTCTCCCTGATGCTCAGCTTTTCAGCTTATCCCAGTCAGCTGCTAAAATAACCTCCCCCCTCTTGCTGCTCTGACCATGTCCTGTCCCCCTCCTGGAATCTTTTTGCTGGCTTTATCTGCAAACTCCTTGCCCTCCTTTCCGCAGGACTGCACTGCCTTACCCCTGTTGGGTCTCACTCCTGGTTTCTGCCTGCTTTGCCCGTCCTTCCCACTGGGCTGTTCCTGTTGGCTCCTCTCTCTCATGCTTCTGCCTTTGCCTCCTGGGAGCCTGGGTGACCGACATCCCCTCCTTGCAGTCCTAGAGTTCAAGGGCACACGGGACCACCTGATCTCTTGTATATCTCTTGTACAGGCACCAACACCATCCTGCACCCACGCGCCAAGCCAAGTAATCCGAATGAGACCACAGTATTCCAGCCCTCTGCAAACTACACAATGGAGTGCTTCTTCCCACCTCCCTTCTCCAGTGCTCACTGCAGCTCTGGTCTCTGATTCAGAGTTAACATGGATATTGGCCACTCACAAAATTCATCTGCACCCTGCCGTGAATTGCCTTTTCCTTAGAACTCCTCCCCACGTGCCCGCCTCTCTCTGCCTCTTGACTGGAGAGTGCAAGCTCTAGTCCGGTTCAGTGGTTAGTCAGGCCTGAGGGATTAAGCCAGAGTCTGTAGCTGCAGTCCAGAGCCAAGGATTGGGCCAGAATCATAGCCAGGAACCTGAGGGCAGGGCAGGGTGCGGAAGTGGGGACCAGGAGCAAGCCGGGAACCCATCTTGGCAGCAGATCTGGGATCTGCCTGGTGCACAGATGATTTTCTGGCACTCCCTCTGGTCTTAAATAACCGGTCTGGGCCAATCAGAGTTCGTGGGAGGGGCTGTGTGGGCATCACTTCTTGAAGCGACTGGTCTCCCAGGCTGCATGGTGCATTGAGTGGGGCTCTGTTGAGGCTGTCTGGGGGTGGTGCAGAAGCGCTGCCTGCTTGGAGCACCACTGACCTGGGTTCAGTTCTCACAAATCCCCACCGTGGGGATTGCGTTTCTGGTTAAATACGAGCGCTCGCTGCTACCGACAGCAAGATGGTGTTGCACATGCAGGTGTGTGTGCAGAGCCTTCTCATCTCTCAGCTGCTTCTAGTGATCAGGCCCTTATTCCACCTCCTTGTCTGGCGCCCTGGAGATGCTGCCATACAGACTAGAGGTTCCATGAGCCGCCTCTCATTGTCCCTTAGGCTGAGAGTGTGGCATGAACCAGACCCCGCCCTAATATTTGCTCAGTGGGTGACAGTGCCAGGTGTTCCTGCTCCCATGGCGACAATCCAGCCTCGACCCCAGTGAGCATTTGCGCTGTTTTGAAAATCGAGTGGATCTTGGGGCTGGACATTACTTCCTGGGTGTCTCCGTGCAAGTGCTGCTGCCTCCAAACACAAGAGGGAGGAGCAGCTCCATCGCAGCCAAAAGTTTTAGGTAAGGTAGGGTGACCAGATGTCCCGATAAAATCGGGACTGTCCGATATTTAACCCTTAGTCGTGCGTCCCAATCAATGACAATCGGGACGCCATTTGTCCCGATATTCAGGTAAGGAGGTGAGCGGGAGGGAGGCACTGATCCCGTGGGTGCTCTGGGGCTGGAGCACCCATGGGGGAAAAAATGCAGCCAAACAAGCTCCCCTCCTCGCCTCCTTCTCCCCCACCCCCAGTGTGCTGCGTCCCCACTCCTCCCCCCCGTCCGGGGAGGAGTGGGGATGCAGCGCGCTCAGTAGGGTGACCAGACGTCCCGCAGCACTGTTGTTTTTGTTGGGTTTTTTTTGCTCCGCCGGCAGCACTCAGTTGTGGGTTTTTTTTTTTTTTTTTTTTTTCCTTCTTTCTCTCTCCATTGGCGGACAAACCTTCCCCCCCCAGCGTCCTGATATTTTCTTCCTCTCATCTGGTCACCCTAGCGCTCAGGGGAGGAGGCGAAGAAGAGGCTGGACAGGGGCGAGGACTTAGGGGGTGTGGAATGGGGGTGGAGCGAGGGCAGTGCAGGGGTGGGAAGAGGCGGAGGGGTGGGCCAGCTCCCATTCGGCAGAGGGGAAGTCAGGGTGAGTGGTGGGGGGGGGGGTGAAGAGGCGAGCAGTGAGTGGGTGACTAAGGAGGGACACAGTAAGCCAGTGGCAGGCCAGGGGATGAGGAAGGGTGCGGTGGGGAGGGCCGAGTGGGGAGGGGGTGGGACCTGGGGCAGAGTGGGGGCAGAGCCTGGGAGGAGCGGGGGTGGACTGTGGGTGGGGCTGATGGCACCCCAATGTGTCCCAATATTTTAGTGTAGTGATCTGATCATCCTAAGGTAAGGCCCTACCAAATTCACGCTCCATTTTGGTCAATTTCAGTCATGGGATTTTAAAAATCATAACTGTCATGATTTCAGCTATTTAAATCTGAAATTTTATGGTGGTGTAATTGTAGGGGTCCTGACCCAAAAAGGAGTTAGGGGGGCAGGGGGGGTGTCTCAAGGTTGTGTGTGTAGTGGGCGGGGGGCGTTGCGGTACTGCTCTCCTGTGCTGCTGCTTGGCAGCTGGAGAATGGTGGCTGCTGGCCAGAAGCCCAGCTTTGAAGGCAGACCTGCCGCCAGCCGCAGCACACAAGCAAGGATGGCATGGTATGGTATTGCCACCCTTACTTCTGCACTGCTGCCTGCAGAGCTGGCCCCTCAGTCAGCAGGTGCCACTCTCCAGCTGCCCAGCTCTGAAGGCAGAGCAGAAGTAAGGGTGGCAATACCGCAACCTCCCCCTAAAATAACCTTACAACCCCCCTGCAACCCTCTTTTGGGTCAGGACCAGTCATGCCAAATCCACACAAAAAACGCAGAGTTGGTTTGGTTTGTTTTGTTTTGGCTTAAGTGGCTTGTGAGTTGCTTGTTGGCTGGTTTTTGGCTTGTAGTTTGTTGCTTGTTGCTTCTTTTATTTTGATTGGCTCCCAGCAAGCAGGGGCAAGTGCGGGGGGCAAGCAGAGGCAAGGGGTAAGCGGAAGAGAATCAGGGGTGCACAGTGGGCCCACCACAGTCCCAGACTGCACGCTGGAGGGATCTAGTCACATGGAGTGTTGGGGTTCTTAGGGATTGGCTTGTTTTGGCCTTGTTTTGAAATGGGATTAGCTTGAATTTTGGCTTATTGTGAAAGTCGGGGTGCTTATTTACCACATGAAAGTTGGCAACTGTGGTCAGGACCCCCAATTTGAGAAACTCTGGTCTCCCCTATGAAATCTGTATAGTGTAGGGGAAAAGCACACACATGACCAGATTTCACAGGGGGAGACCAGATTTTTATGGTCCGTGACATGTTTTTCCTGGCCGTGAATTTGGTAGGGCCCTAATTATCGCCTGTCTTAGCTGCTGCGATGCCAACCACATCAGTGAAGATGAGGGCAAGTTTAGTCTGCCGTCATGTCAACCAGTCATGGTTAAACCCTGCAGGGACCTAATGATCACAACCATGGGCAGCAGGTGAACCCCCACTTTGGGGAGGCTAGCCCACCGGCCGCGCCCCTTCTGTCCAAGAGCCCCCGCCCACATGCCAGAACCCCAAAATCCCACCTCCCTAACAGGAGGTGCCCTGAGGATGGGGCGCCCCTGCAACTGGAGGAGCCCTGGTCCACCCGCCTCAGCCACACAGGGCCAAGCCACCTCCCCTGATGTACCGCTCCCACCCTGAGCAGAGGGATAGCACAGTGGTTTGAGCATTGGCCTGCTAAATCTAGGGTTGTGAGTTCAATCCTTGAGGGGGCCATTTAGGGATCGGGGCCAAAAATCTGTCTGGGGATTGGTCCTGCTTTGAGCAGGGGGTTGGACTAGATGATCTCCTGAGGTCCCTTCTAACCCTGATATTCTATGATCAGGCTGATCTGCCAGGTCCCCCCCCCCCCCAAGTATCAGGCCGGCCCCAGCACCACGCCGAGCCACTGGCCCCCCTGCCTCTGATGACCCTCACAGCCAAGCCACCGGCCCCCCAAGTGCTGGGTCAGCCTCCCCCACTAGCGCCATCCTGAGCCGCCAGGGCCCCTGCTCCCTCCACCAGCGCCAGACCAAGCTGCCAACCCCCCTGAGCCACTGCCCCCCCCCCGGCCCCTGAAGGCCCTCCCCCAGCCAAACCGCTGGCTCTCCACATCCCTCCTCAATCCCCCGTCCCCGAGGAGGAGGGATGTGGCAAGCAGCAGGGACCTGTGGGGAGGAGTGCAGGCAGCGGCAGTGGGGGCCTCGGGGAAAGAGTGCAAGCCTTCCCTGGCCTATTATACCCACCGTCCATGATCACAACTGGATTTTTGAGGTGCAGACACACATCTAAGTTGCCTGACAAGGCTCCTGACGAAGCGTCCGTCCTTAGCATTGCCCCTGAACCGCTGCCTCCCCAGCTCCACTTTGTTAGTCCCACTCTCGGTGTCTTTAATTCATCACCCGCTTCCGTGCTGCTTCTGCTGTTCCTCTGTGGTGTGTGTGTGTGGTCCTTTCTAGCCTCTGTCTGGTTGATTTCCTTGTCACAGCGAGGAACCCAGAGTCCACTGCACTATCCAGCCCTACAAAGAGGAAGTGTCCTCTCTCTGGCCTCAGATGATAACCCTCTGCGGGCAGCCCTGGGACAGTTTGCTTTAGGTTTGGTAACTGCTTCATGCTGCGCACTTCTGCTTGATAAGCTTCTGCTTGATAAGCCTGATTATAGCAGATAAGAAACTTGAACAGGAGGCAGCTGCTGCTTACAGCAGAGGGTGGGTGTTGCTGGAAATGATGCTCTGGTGTCTGGAAAGGCAGCGGTTTGTTTTACTTTGCGTTCGGCCTGAGACCGGAGACGTGGAACAGTAGATGGGGCTAGTATCGCTAGTGGTTTGGGTGATTTATAGGAGCTTGCAGCTGGGTGAGAAATTCATCCCCAAAGGAAACCTTACATTCAAGCAGAGATGTATGTGTCACAGCCACTCCTTACTGCATCAGAGTGTCCCTCAGTTCTCTAGTCAAACAGATGTACTTCGTCCCCCTCTGTTATGTCAATAAAATGCAAAAAACCTAAAAAATAGGCAGTGGTGGGAGGGGTAAATCTCAACCTCTCCTCTGGTACCAAGTGAATTGACAGCTTGGATAGCAGCTGGGCTGTCTCAAAAGAGCTGTAAAAGTGACCCAGCTATGTGTGAAACAGGCTAGATCTTCAGATGGCGTGAGCTGGTGTGAACCAGCGTAGCTTCATTGACTTCTGTGGAACTATGCTTACTTATTGACACCAGCCGGGGAGCTGGCCCATAGCATTTCTCTCAAAGGTCATTTCCCTCCAATAAGAGCCAAAAGTTAAGTCTCCACTGAACTCCAGAGAAAGGTACCTGGTGCGGTCTCTGTTGCCTGGAGCTCTTGTTTCACGTTGTAGTTATAAAGACCATCTCCACATAAGCTTTTCTACAAGTTCAAACACTCTCCTAACAGCCAACTCCCTTCCTCCAGCTCTTTCCCCTCTCCTGCTATTCGTTTTAGCAAGCCAACAGGGCAAGAGATTTCACAGGCCTGCTGCAAACTTATAGGAAGTCCAAAGCTTGGGTCTGGCAGCAGCCTTAATTCTTCTGCATATAATTCCATCAGCAGCTGCATGCAGCAGAGCAAAGCAAAATACTTCGGTTGCCAATGGAAGTGATTTGAAATGCTGAAAACCTCCCTGTGCCAATAGGATTTGAAAGCCATAGAATTAGAGGCCTATCTGCCATAGCTAATGCTGCTGCCCCCCACCTTCGTCGCTGGTGAACTAACAAACTTCCTGTTTTATTGTGTCTGTCTGCAGCACAAAGCCGGTGCATGAAAAAGCAGCTTCCCTGAAGAGCTCTGAGCTCATGCACAGCCAGGAGAAACTGGAGGCGTCTCATAAGGAGAAGAGCTTGGATGCCCTGGATGGCAGGTGAGCTCTGAAATGGTTTAGATTTGTAGGATCTGATGACAGATTAAAGTCTGGAACCATGTTGGTTGTGATCAGCTAATTAGTTCTCTGACATGCACAGGGTGGGGTTTTATTTTAAGTACTGGTTGTGAACAGCTTCCCCTGAGATGTGCTGGCCCTCTGTGCAGCATACCTCCCACAGTGTGACCACATAACCTCTTCTGATCTCTCCCTCTCCCAGGGACGCAGCCACCTTCCTGCATGTCAGAGCAGCAGCGTGCTGAGAACAGAGCTCCTGGCCTAAGTCTTTAGGGCTGTCTGGCCTGGGTGCGTTGACTGCTGCAGTGAAGGAGCTTTCTCCTAACATTCATAGCTGGAGTAGGGCCTTCTAAATACACTTTTTGCATGACTCCAGTGTGCTCTGCAGGGGATCAGTGAAGGGCTGAGAAATCCTATTAAACTAGGCTGGGCCTGGTGTTTCCTGCCAAATATTTGCCCTTCTCCCTGTGTGCCAAGTTCTATCAACAATCACAGCTGGCCCTGGAGTGTGAAATGAAACCCAGCAAGTAGGAAGCTCTTGCCAGCCTTTCACAGGAGAATCCCACATTAGCAGTTAAGGGTTGGATGCTAAACATACCAAGTAATTCCCTTGAACTGCTGCTGGGTCCCTTGCTGTGATCTAGGGTAGGGTCCCAAGGCCACTTGTAGTTTGCAGTCCCCAAAGTGGGGTGAATATAAAGATTTATATCCCATCACACAGAGGGTGCATCTACTCCAGTGTCCTGTCTGGCGGCAGCCAGTGCCGGATGGTTTACACCTGCTTCCTGGCATAACACCTTAAATTGTCCACTACTGAACCATGAGAGGAAGATTCCTACGTGACTCCAGCTAGTGTTCAGCTTATATCCTGAAATGCAAGCATTTACACCAATTATATCTGTTACCTTGGCTAGCGTCACTGCAGATGACTCATAAATGTCCAATTCTGTTCCCCTGAGCTACTTGTTTGTCTCCTGCAGCAGCTAGTTTCACAGGTTAATTATACTGTGTGCGTAAGGGACCAGGGGCCTGAGAGGGTAGGAAGCTCCTATCGCTTAGGTACTTCCTCACTTTTAATTTCAAGGGCCCTCTTATTAACCACCCCAGGCTGCGTTCTCAGCACCATTCATTATGTTGTATACTTCTGTCGTATCTGCTTTGGGAAGAGGGGTGGGGTGTCCAATAGATGGCTTTTTACTTGACTAGGATCTCTCTCTCTCGCAGTTTGCATCTGAATGAAGCTCTGAAGGATGAAGAAATAAAGAAATGTCTCAGAGAAGCGGTGAGTGGGGGAGAAACGCTGCCTGTGGTGCATTTGAACTGTTACTTCAGCCTCCCAGCTGATGGCTGCCATGCGATTGGTGGTTATGTGGAGATAAGTGTTTACTGTCTTGTTGCCAGTCTGGGTCAGTGTTGGGCAATGGCACCTCTGTGTGACTGACCAAGAGGCTCTGCAGTGCCTTAAGCTGAGCGCTGATCACTGGACAGGAACTCCTGCTCTGGGCGTGCTGATTGCTCTGCAAGCGCCATACGGGGAGCAGGGTCTGGGGCCAATCCTGCTACGCGGTGGGGATGCTGTCTTTAGAGGCTCTGCTGCCCCTCTGAGGCCCAACCCTCCAATCTGCTGCACCTCATGGGTTCCATAGTCTCAGCCCCAGTTGGGAATCTCCTCCCTCCACAACTTCTTTTGCTGCACCCGCCGAATCCTTTCCCTTGGCATGAGCAGGCCCAGGTGTATGTCCTCTTCTCATCCCCCTCCCCCTGCCCACTTGTATCTTCCACCTTTACAAATCCAGGAGGCTATGTATTTCCACTGCCAGTCCCTTTTCCTGCCACTACCAATTTCTGCACATGAGGAGGGGAGAGAATGAAACCTTTGACCTTACTCTGGAAGGACTAGAGGCCTAGAAGGTCATTCAAGTGGCTGCTCCTCTAAGGCATGCAGAATACGGCCTGACAACAAGACTGTGAGCTAGTCTGTGTGCACTGACAGCCTTGTCTATCACAGAACCCTCTCTGTGCCTGGGATAGCCCATTGCACCACGGCCCACTTTCAGAGACCACAGCCGTCTCTGTGCCTGGAGCTGGTGGACCTTCCTCTGCAGCCTCTGTCATTAACGTGACCTCTCTCCAAGAGTGCGGGAGCTGCCTCCACTCGGCCGGACACCCGGTTCAGTTTCACTGCAGCACAGTCTGTGTTTATTGACAGTGTTACAGAGCACGAGAGCCGGAGAGTCAGAGACCCATTTCTGCATTAATGGGAATGTACAATGGAAAGCATCACTAGGCTGGCCATCGCTTAGCTATGGAATATGCATCACACTGTAACATGGGGTCTAATCCCTATCAAAACAGCAGTGTGACTGGCTCCTGAGGGGAAAAGCCTCTGGACAGAGGGTCTGTGTGTAGTCCCTGCCCTGTAATTACAGGGTCTCCTGCTCACATGCAGCTGTCTGCCTTTCTCGGTGATGTCTGCTTTTTGAACAATGCTCACTTGTTAGCATGGAGTCACAGTATATTTAGTTTGTGATCTATAAGTTTACCGTGTGTGTGTGTGTGTGTGTACGTGTACACATACAGCCATTTCAGTAATTCTGTTGTCTGTGTAGGACGGGGAAACAAATCTTTACCAATGGAGCTACTCTGCTGTAGGCTTAATGAGTCTAAATACCTGCAGTAGCACTTCATCACTATGCAAACAAATGGAGGTCCTATACCTGTGCTGTGGCTCAAGGTGGGGAATCCGCTCCAGAGTATGAGTTATTCACATCCGCAGCGTTTGGACAGCACTTAGAACTCCTATTGAGCAAGATGGACATTCGTAAGAGACCATGACACTTTGATATCATTGAGGCATTGTATATATTGCCTCAGAGACCACAGGTAGTTCGCCTTTGGCCTCTCCGCCTCATTTTAAGCATTTTAGCCACTCAAAGCAGGTTATCTCTGCATATTCAAGAAGAGGAAGCAATACACTCGTATGTAGGGGAAATCCCAGTGGGAGCAGGAAGTTTGTTTTAAGCCATAGTGTTGGTCACAGCTCCTCCTTATGTCTTTTAATCTCTTCCAGGCCCAGTCTGTGGTAGGTAAATGGCTGGGTGTATGTCTACACTGCAATAAAAAACCCGCTGCACCAACTCTGAGCCTGGGTCAGCTGCTAAAAATAGAAGTGTAAACATTTGAGCTTGAGACCCTCCCCGCCCCCGAGGGGCTTTAGAGCCAAGACTCCAGCCCAAGGCTGAACGTCTCCACTGTGATTTTTAGCCCAACAGCTGGAGCCGCACAAACCAGAGTCAGCTGACCTGTGCCAGCCGTGCCGCAGGTCTTTTATTGCAGCGTAGACACACTGTGGGTGTTAACTCCTCTCTCCCCGGTGCTCCGTTTTAAGCCTGTATAGTATCAGTTGATTAAATAAAGTGGTGATAAAATTGCACTAAATCTTATAATTGTATTGGCTCAAAGGGCAATGAGATCTGGCGAGAGTCCATCTCAGACTGCTGCTTGGTCAAGTCCTGTCCCATTAGAAAACGTACATGATGGTGTGTCGCTGGCACAGTATGCGGATAAACTTTGAGCCATGTCTTTAGAGGCAGAGTTGTTGGATCAAGCTAACCTAGGTTCCTGCTGTCACTCACCCCATAGCACTGTGGGGGTCAAACACATGGGCCTGGGGGGTCCCCACCTATCCCTCATAACTTGCTGAACTTATCTTTCCCAATACTAAAGAGAATAGTTTTAAAAAGCTGCTTATTGGTCTGAACCCACAGTGTATAGTGAATGTAACTGACACCAAGATGTTGCTTGATAGGGGAGAAATGCCAGCTGACACATTGCTGTGATACGAATAGCTGACTGAGCCAACAGGGGCAGGGGGCTGGTTTGCATGTGGAGTTGAGAGAGAGCAAGCAGGGGTGTTAAGTCACTGCAGGTAAAGAAAGCAAGTGAGGGTGATCTCTGCAGTTCGCCTTTCCTGTAGATTGGGGAGGAGAAGTAAAGGGATAAGAAGGGAGTTGGAGGGAAAGGTGCCAGCATTGAATCGTTCTACCACATTACACTGTTACAGGAGATTTGTGAAGCCAGGGTTCTATGGGATGCAAGCTTTCTCCAGCATCTCTAAAGGTAAAGGACTCCTTATATAAGCAGAGCTTTTGAACAGAAGTTGTAGCCAGAAATGGGTCAGATCCCCTCCAATGGTGCATTATGGCCTCTCTAGTCCAAAATAGAGATCCCCTAATTAGCAGTTTGCCTCAGTCCCAGTCGAAGGAAGCTCATGGCAAGCGTACCCTGCTATCTACTGCAGGTCAGAATCTTCATGGCGTGAGATCTTGCCAGACCACATGGCAGAAGGAACCTTGTGATAGATACATTTAGAGGCAGCCAGAGGCTGAGCCGGGAACTCTCCTGGCACACCCACTCAGCACTATATAGGCTCTACCTAATAGCAGATTTGGGCATTGTGGAGAATGGTTAGTTTGTTAGTGAAGCTGCTGAAATGCACAGTGCTGATGTAAGTGCCCTAAAGTAGCATTGGAATGTTGTAGTACGTTAACTCCTTGATGGTGCTTTCCTCATTATTCTGGATATCTGGCAGGGTGGCCTGACAGCAGCGATCCTCTCTGGCTGTGAGCTGCCTTTTGTCTGCTGCAGGGTAGCCAGCTTTCTTCTGGGGAAGGCAGATGCATGTTGGGCCACACGTGTGCAGGTTAACGCTGCTGTCTTTCCATTGATGCCTTGTAACTGCTGGTGCTGGATTAGTGTTTGTTGACAGCTGACTCCTTAGTGCTGCTAAATAATACATGACAAGTGAGGTCCTCAGAGCACTACTTTGCTCAGCAAATGTGTTTTAAGCTCCAGCTTTGGTTGACTGACTCCAAATGTGTTTGGTAATAAACTGCCCATCTCAGCCTTGTGCCAACAGAGCAGGGAGCATGGCACGCACAGCCCTGGAATCGCACCATTTTATCTTCCCTTTTCGTTCAGTCTTATGGAAAAAGGTCCTAAAATGACACATCAGTATATTGTTCAAGCTTCATAACCACTGGTGTTGATTATTCTCTGTATTCTCTGGCCAAAAGCTTTGCTGGTTGAGGTGAGGCTGTATTGCCATTTTAACACAATATGAATCAAATAATTTCTCTCCACTTTCTCGTCTAGATCAGGTACAGCGCAGTCTGTGATCTGGGCCCTGGGCTTCCTTATTTGTCAAAGATGGTGCGCAGCTGAATGCTGACAAGGCCACGGGAGGGACAGGTGATGCATTATGTGCGTCTGCCGCCTCCTGGCAGGTTGTCTGACATGCTGCAGTGATTGACCTCTGGGGCTGTATGTGGAAAGGAGCTTTCTGCAGGAAGGTGTGTGTGTGTCATGTCCACATTGGGTGCTCAATAGAACCTCAGGCTTGGCCATGAGTTACTACTGTGGCTTTTCCTGTTCACTTTTGTAAAGGCGGATGAATGCTGGACATGGCAGGCAGAGGGAAGGGGTCCGTAATGGAAGGCATGGCCCAGGGCAGGACAACAAGGAGAGAAGAGGAAGGAAGAAGGGGCTTCTCTGATGGAAGAAGGGGCCTCTCTTCTAAGCTAAGTTCAGCGCTGGCGGGGCAGGTCTCAGGTGGTTGAAGTCGGCAGGGTTGCACCAGCTGACTCCAAGGGCTGGATTTAGTATGTGATCCCAACCGCTGGGGTGGAGCCTGCCTGCAGAGTGACCCTCCCTGGTGCCACTGCACCTTAATCCCTCTTTAGAAAGATGAATTAGGGGTGATTCCTCATTCTGAAACACATCTGATCTTGTTAAAAATTAACTCTCCTTTGGCCTCCATCCGGACTGAGTCCTGGTTTTGAATTGGCTTTCCCACTCAAATGCCGCTCTTTATTTGGCTGAGTGTAATTGTATGCCTGTGTTTGCTCAGCCCTTAGTAAGCACACAGGTTTTCTTGCTGCTTCTGCTTTCCAGTAACAATGGGACAGTCCCAGAAGCTACCTCCATAGTGGCTGAGAACAAGTGAATGCTATTCGGCAGTTTGCTGAGAGACCTTTGACTCTATTCCCACATGCATCTGCCCTTGGTTTTGTGTTTTACTGAAATTCTAGCTACTGTTCGATTTCTCCCCCCATCCCCCGTTTTTCTCCGTTCTTTGGACCACTCAAGTCCATGGAAATACTGATTTATATTAATAAAATCCAGTGTGTTACTTAAGGTAGAGGTGTTTTTATGTAAATAATAAGTTAGATTGAGTGTAAATGCAAGGCTGTCTGCTAGAGTAAGGCAATGTAATGAAAGATACACTCGCGTGGACCTGTACATCTGTGCTTGTGTCCTTACAGAAAGAAGTGCCAGAACTGCCTGGATGTGGCTCCCCGCTCTGGAAGGAAAGCTGGTGCTCATTGACCTGGCCAGGATGGGGAACTGAGCTGCCATCTTTCCCTCTAGAGTAGGCCCAGAAGTGGAAGTGTTGGAGGCAATGCAAGGAGCTGGTGCCTTCGCTCCTTCCACCTCTCCCGCTTCTGGGCCCACTTCTCTCTCGTGGTTCCTTTTTTATTTTGTCCTCTCATCCCATGTATTAACCCTGATATTTGCCCAGAAAACCAGGACCTTAATTTTTGGCACCAATTTTCACCATTATTTTTTTTTCAAATGTTTGCAGTGAACACCGATACATTCCTTGGAAATTTTAAACAAAATACAAACACCAGAAGAAGGGCCTTGATTGCGGGAGGTTTTCATTACGTGATCCTAGACCGCTGAGCAATGTGACCTCTGCAGACTTGATGCAGTTAGGCTGGCTGTGTGGAGACAGAAATATTTATAAAAATAAGCTGAAGAGCATTCAGAGTATGCATGAGTGTCTAGAAGGGTTACAGGCAGGGGGCAGGGAAGGCATGCCGTTGGAACCTCCTACCCATTGAGGGGGAACCATACAGGAAAATAATAAGATGACAGTAATAAGCAAGCAGTTTGCTTGGCATGGTAGCTCTCTGGGGCAGGAACTATGGTTTTCTTGTTTCTGTGACGGACCTACCATGCATTTATTTATTTATTTTATTTGGGCGGGGGGGTGGGGTTTTTTTTGTTTGTTTTGTTTTTTAAACCGAATCTATCCATAATTGCAAGTAGTACTACACTGGGGGTGTGTTGCCAGGACTTGCCTAATCTGACTTACGGCCCTGCTGCCACCTCATTTTACCTTCCAATCTCGCTTCAGACCAGCCACCACATTAGGTGTTTTCAAAATACTGCTCCCCTTCTGGGTGTGGTTAATTATTAAAGAATACCAGACAGAACCCCCTTCCCCAGGCCCAGCAAGTCCTTCAGCAGCCATGTAGTCCTCCCTCTAGCTCAAAAGTCTTTCCAGTTGCTGACAGCCCCCTCCCCAGGTTCTCTGCCCTCCTAGCTGGGCTTCCTGCTCCTAGCAGGTGTCTCTCACAGGCCGCCTGGCTGGGAGCTGTACAGAGTTGTCGCCGGCCCTGGTACTAGCAGCGCCTCTCTGAGTGAACTCAGGCTGCTCTTGTATTCCCCAGCAGGCCTGGTGTCTAGTCATATGCTCCTGTCCTGGTGTCATTTCCTTCACCTGGAGAGGTGAGCTAACCTTGGCACAGGTAATGCTGAGCCCCAGCTCTCTTAAAGGGACAGCTTTCCTTGTGTCTGGGGTCAATGTTGCTGTGATCATATGCCAAACCCAGGGCATGTAAGGCTCCTTGCAAGGGCTCTTTGTGGTGGTTCCCAGGTCGGGCGGCTCTGGTTCAGGCTCCACTGCCTGTCTCTGCGGTGGCAGGCTCTGTCAGAGGGCGTCATATCTGCTGGAATTCCAGCTGGTGCTACACCTGCTGCTTCGACCAGCGAATGCCCGATTGAGTGCAGATCAGCAGGGGCTGTTGATGGAGGAGATGGCCCATGGCTGCCTGAGGGAGGGCAGGGTTCCCGCTGGCCTTAACAAACGAATATTAGTCCCAGTGTGGAATGAAACGGGGAGTCGGGGGGAGCTGTTGTTTCATTACACTGCCAAGGAGCCCATGGGGGAGTGCTGCTCACCTAACCAGGGAAAGAAGGGGGAGCTCCCCCCATTCTATCACTTTAACCCCTGCTTAGACCCTTGCTGAAGACACCATCTCTTGATGCAAACAGTGCATCTGGCTCTTGCCGCGTGTCATGTCTGATGTACAGGGGTAGATCATTCTGGCAGGTTGCAGTGGCTCCTACAACAGCTGGATTCCTTCCACCACTGCTGTCAGTCAGTGTAGCTGTAGGCCAGGGCCCAGTATGGGATGGTGGTGATGGGTGTGTTCTCCTAGCAGTGGATGAAGGGCAGGTGTTTCTGCAGATTCTTGGTTCTCTCTGCTGCCTTTGAGCCCATTGGCCAGCTACAGAACCTAACCAGGCAGGTGGAGTCGCTTGTGAGTGGCTCAGTTTATTTCTTCTTAATAAATCCTAGAGGGTGGCGTTGTGCAAATGGCTCATCTGCCTCGAGGAAGGTCCCCTGGGTTACCACATGGTTTCGCAGTTGCTTTGTATTGTGGTGGTGCTAGGGACCCCAGTGATAGACCATGGCCCCATTATTCTTGGCTCAGTACAAACCCAACACAAAAAGACAGGCCCTGCCCTGTGGAGTTAACAGTCTAAGTAGCATCCTCCTGGTGTCACTCCTCTTGTGTGTGGGTTATTGTGCCCGCAGGATCTTGCTGCACCCAGCTCTGTATTTCTGTCCCTGCCAGTGCAGTGGAGCAGTCTGCTTGGTTGACAGACATTGGCACATGGGTAAGATGCAGTTCAGACAAAACTGAGAGGCTGCTTCTCGGGTGTTCAAGGGATTTAATCTAAGGAGTAAAATCTTCTTTGTTGTACAATCTCAGGAGGTTTTCTCTCTGCACCAGATTTACTAAGAGAGCAGTGAGCTACTTGCACATAATTCCATTTTAAACTTGGGAATTGCATAAATGTGGTGCCAGGGTGCTAATGGGCCCAGCTGTGTGATCCAGAGATCTGGCCAGCGCCTTTCCGCCTTTGCTGATGCTCTTCAATTCTGCTTCCATTGTTACATAGTACTTTAAAAGGCACCAAAAATATATTGCTCAGTGTATGTCCTGAAGAGTTTAATTTTCTTAGATTAATTACCCATTGTCTCATTGCATCCTTGTACATCCCCGTCTCTCTGTAGCCAGTTCTTGTCTCTAGCATGGGCTTGTCTACACATACAGCCACTGTAGTGCTTAGTGAAGACGCTACTTAGATTGTAAACTCCTCAGGACAGAGCAACGTAGCTATACCAACATAAGTTTGCATTGTAGACCAAGCTTACAACTGTCAGCTCTTTAAGGCAGGGCCCGTCTTTTTGTTCTGTATATGCACAGCACCCAGCACAATGAGGTTCTGGTCTGTCTCCTAGGCACTATGGAAATACAAATAATAAATAATATTCATTAATAATGGAGGAAGCTAAAGTGTTGGGCCAAACATTTGCTTCCTGGTTGGCTTAGTGCCCAAATTGTTTCAATGCACGAACATTCAGACGGTCATCTCCTAGATGAACTAAATATTATAGGGAGCTGGCTAGTGTAAGTGTGCACCATTGCACTCTACTGGATAAAATTGGAACTGCCCCACTGTGTCATAGACCCTGTACCTCTTACAGCAATTCTTCTTTAGCTCTAGTGGCAGGGCCCCAGGCTTCTGGAGCAGGAGGATCCGGGGTGGGTCCCATTCAGGGGGAGACGGGGATGTTTCTTGTCTGTGTATCAGTCAGGTCACCAGGTAGCTTCTCTGACCACCTGACTGTCTTTTTAATTTCTAGACACCAAATAAATACAACTCGCAGTACCACAAGCTGTTCAAGGACATCCCCACGGAGGAGAGTGTCTTGAAAGGTGAGTGGTGGAGACAGACTCGAGGGAGTAGAGAGACTTCTATACAGAACCTCAGTGCTGCACTGGTGTCAGACCAGCGGCCCTCCCCGTTCCACGGATGACCAGACAGTGGCTGAGACCAGAGGCTGAGGAAGGTGACAAATGCAGAACACCACCGGGCCCCAATATACTGTAGTGCATTAACACACAAGCTTTTTCATGCTGGAGATCAGTCTTCGAGTCCCGGCTGGAGGTCAGGAGCAGAGGAGTTTGATCGTCGTAGCCTGGGCTCTGTTGGGAGTTTGTCCACCTCACGCCACACACTTTAATTGTGAGGGACAGTGCTTAGCATGGTGGGATTGCTTGCTTTTATGAACATCAGATGCCCCCAAAACGGGGAGAAGGGGGATGTCCAGGGCACTGTAGCTAGCAGCCATCTCAGGGCAGGTGTCTGGCAACGTGCTGTAGTCCCCAGGCATGGCATCTGCACAGGGATCTGTGGGTTTTGCTGTGGGGCTGGATCTGAGGTCTGTGGGTTCCTCTCCCCTCCCAATGCTACCTCTGTGTGTGTTACAGTCTGCTCCTGTGCGCTCCAGAGAGACATCCTCATCCAGGGGCGGCTCTATATCTCCCCCAACTGGCTCTGCTTCTATGCAAACCTCTTCGGGAAGGACATCAAGGTAACGCCGCGCGGCTGCTCTCCACCGCACTTTGCCTTCAGCAGAGGCCTGACATTTGATTCCAAAACACCAGCGCCAGCATATGGCAGTGATCTCCCTTCCCCGTCACTGCCTAGCACTGACCTCTGTCCCATGTGGGCCTAATGGACCCGTACCTCATTCTGTCACATACTCGTAGAGAGAATTTATTGCTCTTAGACAGAAGCCCCTGCACCATTCCTTCCCCCGGCCCAGGTTCTGGCTTAGCAGGATGAGATGTGACTTCTAGCGCCCAGTGAAGGGTTACTTTGCCAGATGTTCTCCTCAGTGATGCATTTGCCCTCCAGCCCTAAGCTGTTAAATAATGCTGTAGTGCCAAAATCAGCCCGCCATAAGCAGGGATGGGGGGTTTTCATGCATTGCTGGGAGAGCCATCTACATATCTAGTAACCTCTGAGTCTTCTTAATAGAAATATTGTTTATTTGTGTTGCTTTTTTAATTCCACACCGCAAATATTTTTAGAGGCTCAAACTGTCAGTGCCTCAAGATCAAAGGCTCCTAGAGGATTCTGAAACAGATCTGAATCTTCCTCTCAACTCTCTGCTTGAGTTGTAATTTGACATTTTACTATTAATGCTGTAGCTGACAGGTAGCTTTTTTGTGGGGGTTTTTAAATTTTTTTTTTTTTAGAACTGACTTCCTTTAAAAACAGTGCTGAGCAGCTGAATTATTTATACCAGCGGATATTCCTGTTTAAACAGATCTCTGATAGAAGGAATGCGAGTCAGCTCCCAAAGTTGAGCATGTTTCAGTGAAGTTATTCTGCTATGAAACTACATCCTGGTTTATTTTTAACTGTGCCCTTGAATGCAGAGACTCTTATCTAGGTCCCTAGACAAAGATCTGCTCTGTTAGTATTGGACAATGGTCTTTTTTTGTGTTAATTGTATTGAAAATGTATAAACTAAAAACCTTTTCAAACCGAGGTTACTACATAGAGTGCGGTGATCCTTAATACTGCTCAGTAAATGTAAAGATGTCCCCAGCCAATGATTGTTACCTAGCTTACTATCAAATACAGGATGCAATTAGACATCCATGTAATGGAGATTGGCTCACTGTATTTCTAAAGAAATTCCACACAGAACTATGTTAACAAACCATCACTAAGGTTGCAAAGTCAAGCATTCAGAAGTTAGGAAATGTGAGAATTAAGGTTGCCCATCACATACTGTTCTTTTCCCAAAGCACCCATCTCATTCAGTGCACTGGGCGCACAGAGCTCCATTAACAGGCAGCTGTTCCGTATTATGTTTAATCCTCGTTGGCCAGCATGGGTATGCCTACACTGCAGGGGAAGGGGGAATACCCACGGCACCGAGTCTCAGAGCCCTGGTCGGCTGACTCAGGCTGGTGGACTGCGGGTCTGAGCACTGAGATTTCCCCCGCTCTTCCCCCGCAGGTCTTTTATTGCAGCATAAACATACCCTGCATGGCCCCATGCCTTATTGACTGCATAGTCTCCACTCCCTGCATGGAACACAGAACTGCCAGCTCTCTCATGGGCTTTTCTGTGGCTCTCGTTCCTCGCTGTTGGATCCCCACCTATAATACGTGTGCGTTTACCTGGTGTTTGTTTTACATTTCAGGTGGTTATCCCAGTGGTCTCGGTTCAATTGATAAAAAAGCACAAAACGGCCCGGCTGCTGCCCAATGGGCTGGCTATCACCACCAATGCCAGCAGAAAGGTAACTGATTGGGGGTCTTATTTCCACTCAGCTGCTGTGCTGTGGTCTCATGTGAGAGTCTAATCCGACAGAAGGCCCCTAGGGTGCTCCCCTGCACAGCTACCATTGTGATGTGACGGAACATGGGTAGCTGCTCTGTGTCGTGTTGCTGAGAGGACCTGGCAACTCAGCTATTATTATAACCCTAAATGTACATAGCATCTCTCATTCCAGACCATCCCCAAATGCTTACCAAACATGGACCCAATCATGCACTTCATATTTAAGGGAAAACACCCATTGAAAGCAATAAGCGTTGGTGTGAGTAAGGTATGAAGGATGGGCCTTAATTGGTGCAGCCACTTCTGGGGTCGGGCATAGCAGCTGTTTAACTGCTTACAAAAACAATGAGTCCGGTGGCACCTTAAAGATTAAGAGATGTATTTGGGCATAAGCTTTTGTGGGTAAAAAGAAGTGGGGTTTTTTATCCATGAAAACTTATGCCCAAATAAATCTGTTAGTCTTTAAAGTGCCACCGGACTCCTCGTTATTTTTGTGGATCCAGACTAACATGGCTACCCCCTGATACTTGGCACCATAACTGCTTACAGTAACACTACACAATTTAGGCCAGGAAACGAAGAGGAGACTCGCATCCCCAACTGGAACCACAGGGGATGCGTGCGGAGGCAGAATGTCATTCGCATATTGGAATTTGGCTAGGGTCTGAGGGCAGACAATACAGCTGGGAGAATCTTTGCTTTCAGTTCACACATGCACCCCCTCTCTCCTGCCTGTGAATTATGTTTTGTGGTTGAGACGAACACAAAGTGAAACCCAGCTGAACCTGGCTACCTTCCTCTTGGCTTCCAGCCAACCCCATTAGCCCAAGAGTAACGGGGGGTCTTATCCAGGTTTATGCCTAGCGTCTTGTGTTATGTGAGTTTTTTGTTCAGATCTAGCTAATGCTCCTTCTGCAAAGGGTCCCATGGAATATTAAAGAGCGCAGATGATGAGGCCCTTGGTATAATGTCTCCTCTCAGCTGGCCCCTTGGCAGCCAAAGCCCTATGCTGGGATTTTGGAACACTGCTGAACTGAAGGGACAAGCGCCATGTCCTAGACCCCAGCACTGCTTTAGCCAGCTCTTCTCCACGTCTTCCAAAGGCCCAAACCATCACAACTGGAGAGCAGAATTGTGCAAATAATTGATCTTTCAGTCCGGTGGCTGAATCAAACAGTTAACAATGCTGGGGGCTGAACAGAACATTTTGCTTTCAAGTTTAACCTTTTCAAAATCAAATTTGAAGTAAAATTCAAACCAAACAATTGTTTTGAATTGAAAAATGGAAACCTTTTGATGTTTTTAAATTTGGTTTTGGGGTGGGGGGACTGGCAAGGATGATGGAGAGCCATTGAACCATGGGGATTCTTCTGCTGAACTGTCGAATCTGAACTTTAAAAAAAAAACTCCGTGTGCCAGTCCGTGAATCCTTTCACACTGTCAAGTCCCTGCGTATTAGTCTTGTGAACTCAGCATCCTGAAACAATTACATCAAGAGGCATGTGACCTTCCCGCACTCAGTTCATCTGAACTTGTGAGCAGAATTCTCTAATGCTTCTGCTTAAATCCAGCCACTTCTCTTCTGAATGACAGATCAGGTAAAGCCTGCAGATACTCTTGTCCTGGGCATGGTATCCCATAGGGAATGGCAGCTGGAAGAGAAGGGGAGGCTGAGCCTCAAAAACCTGGTTTGGAATGTTAGTGTGCTTCAAAAAATGAAATCCCCACTTAATCAGCAAACAAGTCGCTGTTTGTGCAAGGGATGGGGAGTGCAGAGGAGGACACATCTATAATAGAACAGACACTTTGAAGTGGGTGTTAAGCTTCTGAGTTTTGCTACAGATGAAGCTGAAGGAACTTCTGGAGACAGCCAGCCTTCTGTACACCCCTCCTCCTGGCACTAAAATGTGAGAGCAAAGCTAAGCAGTATGGAAAACAGCCCCTTGTTGGGAAATTCCAGCTTGGTAGTGACATCTTTAACAGTGGGAGGAATAAGACTTTAAGTTGGGCCCTCTGGAGGAAAATGGTATTGTTACTTACTTATTTTCCCACTGATTATGTGCACGCACCGAATGCTTTTCCCCTTCCATGCTCTGTTCTGCTATGCAGTCGAGCAAACTTCGCAAGAACCCTGCTTTCTAAAAGGGTCATGTAAATTTCCATGCGCTGCTCTCTCACAGGAACAGGGCTCCTCACTTGGAGGGTAACCATGCAGAATACAAGCGGTGGCCAGTGTTCTGTCCTGCTGTTGATGGTAGGAAATGGTGGAGTAGATGGAACTCTTCCTATAGAGGCTTCAGTACTGCCAATGGCCCACACAACACTGGGGCCTTGTGATGCTGGAGCTTCTGCCTTGGGGAAAAATTCAACACCAAGACTCTGACTGTTCTGACCATAAGTGCCAACTCTGTGGGTGTTCCAGGGCTGAAAATTTTTTTGCAGGTGCATAGCACCCACCGGCAGCCAGCTCCCCCCTTACTCCCCACTCCCACCTGCCTGCAGCCTCTGCTGATCAACTCTTCCCCCTCCCTCCCAGTGCCTCCTGCATGCCACAGAACAGCTGTTCAGCTGTATGCAGGAGGCGCTGGGAGGGAGGGGGAGGAGTGGGGATGGGTGTGCTCAGTGAAAGGGACAGAACGGGATAAGGAAGGGGTGTGGGCAGAGTGAGGGTGGGAAGAGGTGGGGCTGGGGAGGGGCCTTGGGAAAGAGGTGGATGGGGATGGGGGTGGAGCAGGGACAGGGAGAAGCAGGGCAGGAGGGGGTTGGGGTCTGGGGTCTGGGGCTGAGTGGCATTGAGCACCCCTGGGGAAAATTAGAAGCTGGCACTTATGGTTCTGACTAATTAATTATCTCACTTTTTTCCTTGAGTTAGAGAGACCAGCCCCAGCATCCTGGCTGGAGTCTCAGCTCTGACCTGTCTAACATCCCCCCCAGTTGCAAGTGAAATAGTCATTCTTCATTTCCTTTCCTACATTATATTCAGTGCAATAAAGACAAATGCAAAGTACTCCACTTAGGAAGGAACAATCAGTTGCACACATTACAAATGGGAAATGACTGCCTAGGAAGGAATATTCTGGAAAGGGATCTGGGGCTCATAGTGGATCACAAGCTAAATATAAGTCAACAGTGTAACATTAGTGCAAAAATAGCAAACATAATTCTGGAAGTGTTAGCAGGAGTGTTGTAAACAAGACACAAGAAGTAATTCTTCCGTTCTACTCTGCACTGATTAGGCCTCAACTGGAGTATTGTGTCCAGTTCTGGACGCCACATTTCAGGAAAGATATGGGCAAATTGGAGAGAGTCCAGAGAAGAGCATCAAAAATGATTAAAGGTCTAGAAAACATGACCTATGAGGGAAGATCAAAAAAATTGGGTTTGTTTCTTCTGGAAAAGAGAAGGGGGGACACAATAACAGTTTTCAACATAAAAGGTTGTTACAACAGGAGGGAGAAAAATTGTTCTTCGTAACCTCTGAGGTTAGGACAAGAAGCAATGGGCTTAAATCACATCAAGGAAAAACTCCCTAACTGTCAGAGTGGTTAAACACTGGAATAAATTGCCTAGGGAAGTTGTGGAATCTCCATCATTGCAGATTTTTAAGAGCAGGTTAGACAAACACCTGTTATGGACGGTCTAGATAATACTTAGTCCTGCTATGAGTGCAGGGGACTGGACTAGAAGACCTCTCGAGGTCCTTTTGAGTCCAGATTCCATGACTAGTGAGTACTGGTGCTGATAATCCAATATTGCACCCCAGAGGTGGCTGCATTTTAGTGCTGGCTGAAAACATGCTCTCTAGAACCCATTAGAGATGAGTTCTTGCTGAAAGCCGCTCTACAGTACATAGAAGCAAAGTCCTAAGTCTTAAATCTTAAATTTGTTTTGTTAGTGACCTGAAAGGTAGGTTTTTTCAAGGTACCCAGTGTTGGCCTAATTGCTCCCACTGAAGTCAGTGACAAAACTGCCACTAGTGTGAGTGGGATGAGAGTTTTTGCCTCTCCTCTGGGAGTAGGATGACGCCGAGTCCTGGTGTTCCTGCACAGAACCATAATACCATTGCGGATGGCCCTTCTGTTAGCAAAACGAGCTGTTCCCACGTCCATCAGCATGACGCTGTGCTGAGTCTGCCACACGGCTGGCTGCAGCATCAGTTCTTTGTAACCTGCTCCTGTGCATCTCAACAGAGCGCTTAGCATGGTGGTGAGCGTTTAAATGCTCACACTGTGAAACGGGAGCCAGAACTCCAATGTGCTGTTGGTTCTAACTCTGAGCATCCCAGCAGAGAGAGGAGCCTGTGCCTCCGGGCCGATGTCATGTGCTGAACAGGGATAGCATCTCACTGCTGCTTCTCTCTGTTTGTTTTCAGTACATCTTTGTGTCCTTGATCTCTCGAGACAGCGTGTACGATGTGCTGAGGAGAGTCTGCACGCACCTACAGGTACCCTTCTAGTTCATCACAAATCCAGTAGCTCCCACCAATGGGTTGGAGGGAGCTCGAGACTGAAGTGCGTGCCCTGAAACCACTGTGCTTAGACGGTGGCAGCACTGTATCCGTTGCTCACATGCGTTGTGTGACATGGCCCCTGTCCAGGATGGTGGAAGGCTCTGTATTTTCCCTGTGTGCCCCCTGGGAATAGTTGTCCTGGATGCTGCTGCAGAGCAGACTCTGAAGGGTTTGCCAGACGGATCAAACGTTACAGCCTCACATCTCAGTTGCATGGCTTTGTTTGTTCACTGGTCTGCTACTCCCCTGCCCCATGTATGCAGGCAGGGTGAGCTGGACATCCACTGCCGGGGGTGGAGGAGCAGCTCGAATGGGCATGGGAGCAAGAGCATCTTCCCCTGTGACTTTGTTCATCCAGCTTCAAATGCCTGTTACTAATGGTGCCTGGATTAGTGATGAGAGAGGAGCACTGGGTCTATCCCTGTCTGATAGGAACCAATGAACGCCCCCAACAGAACCATAGGGCTTAGATGCGTTGATAGTGCTGGGGGAGCCGTCTCAAATGCTGGAGAGTGGGAGCAGAGGGGATACCACAGACCCCATTGGGGAGCATCATGTGCCAGCATTCTCGGCTGAGAGGCTCCCCAGGGACAGGTCCTAAGGGAGGGACATCTGGGAGGCTGAACTATTGCCCTCTGCTGGCAAATGACAGTACTGCCAATGATAGGCATTCAGAAATCAGGACCATCATAAATCCATGAGATTGTCTCCGCCTGGAAAGGCTTGCAGGATATCAGTCCCACGGCACAGGCCCCAGTGCCAGGCAGGCACTACCTTCCTGAATAGAGCTTTTCTGCAACTGCGCCTTGGAGCAAGTGATCGTATCGGGCTGGGTCTATGCCTAGCTAGCAATCAGCTCCTCGAACCTCCCCAACCTTCTCCAGCATGCTCGCATGACTCAGAATATGCCTAGATACGGCCTGGGGTGAGAAAACATGCTCCTGGCTGGTGAGGTTAGCTTCCTCTAGGTGGAATCTTCTGTTAGATCAACCCCCCCGCACCCCAGTTAGCTTCATTTAGATAGGCCCCATGCAGGGAATGCTAATGCCTCAATGTTTCCATTCATAATAAATGAGTCCAGGCCATTGGGGATAAACCTGCTGTTTAGATTCTCGTTCCCAGTTCGGGCAGCAGAACAGCTGAGCTGTTCTTACCCTTACCGCAAGACCAATCCCCTCTCCTATTAAGCCAGTACCTACACAGATGGCTGATGCTTAAACCTCTGTCTGAGTGCTGTGCGTTCTGCTGCAGTACAGAGCTCTCCGAATGTTTCATTCTCGGGCAGTCACTGAAGTGACTCCGCCGGAGAGCCGGATGACATCTGAGCACAGGGCTGGGAGCCAGATCATAGCCATGGGCAGGATGTTCCAATAAGGCTTTTCCATCTGTCGCCCTAAAATAAACGAATACAGGAAACGTGACTTAACTCAGCCTCGGCACTTCTGTGAGGTCGGTCAGCAATATCCTATGGAGGAGGAAGCTGAGGTGTGGCGAGCTTAAGGGACTTGCCCAAGGGTCAATCTGTGGCACCGGGGAATAGAAGCATTGGGCAGTCAATCCTGCACTTCAGCAACAAGACCATCCTTCTTGCATCTAACACTGACAGGAGCTTGGGCAAGTGACTGCACTTCTCTGTGCCCGGTTCACCACCTGTAAAATGGGGATCATGCACCGGGGGGCGGGAGTGAGAATTTATTAAAGTGCTTTGAAGATGGAAAGTTCTGTATGCTTAATATAAGGAAATACATGTCCATGTAATTTGCCTCCTACGTACGTGTGTGTGTGTGTGTGTGTGCGCGTGCACGCGCCTGCATGCATGCACACAGTAGTGCAGTGTGCTACTGGAGCTAAATTACATATCCTAACGTGTGCTGTTAAACGGCCCATGACATACATTGTTATATACAGTGGTGGTGTAGCCGTGTTGGTCCCAGCATATTAGAGAGATAAGGTGATCTCTTTTATTGCTATCTTGCTGAGAGATGCAGCCTTTGGAGTAGACCTGAGGAAGAGCTCGAAAGCTTGTCTTTCTCACCAACAGCAGTTGGTCCAATACACCCACCTTGTCTCTCTCACGTCATGCGCTGTATTTTATAAAGCACTCATTTGTTTTAAAGTCAAGAAAGTCATACTCACTTCTGGGGTTGGGTTTAAATTTTTTTTTATATATATTTCTTGGGAGTCGGGGGGGAGAGAGGTTCAAATCCCACCTGGATGAGAATTATGGATGCTCCATTTGCTTGACCGGTCCAAGCCATCCTCTTACATGTACATTGCCTTCACTGTCCCTAATTCAGTTTACGCTGAAGGCGAAGGTGGTCTTTGTCAAGTGGCAGCTCACAATATGGAAAATCCACTTGGCGGATAATGTCATAATATTGGCATTGATGCTGTTTCCATTGTCTTGACCGGGAGCAGAATCGGGCCCGTGATACATAATTCACATGTCGCATCACAAGAGAGCCTGAATTTCTGCTGTTTTCTAGGTCACTGATAAACTAGGCTGAATCCAAGGAATTTCTTTGCTCTAATGGTGTGCATGTGCATTATTTATAACCTCGATGTAAGAACACTGGCTCTGCTGGTATTTGTGTTTTTTACACTCTCTTTACAGGGGTTTTAAATTTTGGAATAAAAACCATGGTACAAATCTTAGGGGAAATTTTAAAAAAAGTCTGAGGGGAAGAAATCCATCAGTCCTTAACCTAGTGCTGAGTTTAAAAAGCCTCCAAAGAACCACCTTATTTCTGATGTCTTTATTTTGAGCTATCTGGGTGTGTGGTATAATTCAGAGGTATCCTTAATCCAGAAAAGTACCTCTGGCATGTAACAGGCTGTCAGGAGCTTGGATCTTTCATGGACTTGCAGAGTTCTTCTGCTGATTCATCCTGACAACCAAATTAGGTGGAACCCAATAACTCTGCCTCAGGAGTTCTTGCTCTTCCCCTCCCCCCCCAGTCAGTGTTACCTGTTTTACAGGGAGGAGAAACTGAGGCACAGAGAGGGGAAATTACTTACCCAAAGTCTGGCCATGGGTCTGGAGAGCTGGAACTCAAAGTTCGGCGCTCCTAGCATCCTCCCCAAGCCCAGACTGTCACCAAAGTGTCTTTACGTTATGTTGGTTTTGTTCAGTCTTGGAAACGAGAAGAAACACTCACATGCTGCTGACTCCTCATTCACCTCTTCTCCAGCCCAGTCTAGCCTGAGCACCCTGTCTCCATTGGAATAACCCATTGTCAGAAACCCTTTTCCAGAAGTCACATGTACAGGAGCCGCAACCCCTAAGGGTTTGCATGTGGCAAGGTCGCATACAGGCAATGTTCTTACCAGGCTCACCAGCAGCTTTGGAACCCAGAGTTACTATAACTTTCTGTTGGGGGAGAGAGGGGCAGTGGAGTGTCCTAATCCGGATGCTCCGTTCAGTGCCTTCCAGTGGAGATCCCCTGGGGATGGGTCGGTAATGTCTGCTCCTCCCTCTCTTCCAGGTTTCAAGTAAGAAGAGTTTGAGTTTGAAAGAATTCACAGAGGAACCTGATTCCGTATCCCTGGTAAGAGCCATATTTGCAAACAAGGAATCAATAACAGCAATAGAATATCACAGAATGCCCCTGGTAAAATGCCTCTGCGGTGAACATATGAGCACTAATGCCGCAGGCTGTGAAACATCTGTTTGAAGTAAAAAGAAGAACAGGAGTACTTGTTGCACCTTAGAGACTAACAAATTTATTAGAGCATAAGCTTTCGTGGACTACAGCCCACTTCTTCGGATGCATATAGAATGGAACATATATTGAGGAGGTATATATACACACATACAGAGAGCATAAACAGGTGGGAGTTGTCTTACCAACTCTGAGAGGCCAATTAATTAAGAGGAAAAAAAAAAAAAACTTTTGAAGTGATAATCAAGTTAGCCCAGTACAGACAGTTTGATAAGAAGTGTGAGAATACTTACAAGGGGAGATAGAATCAATGTTTGTAATGGCTCAGCCATTCCCAGTNGAATAAGGACTGGGAATGGCTGAGCCATTACAAACATTGATTCTATCTCCCCTTGTAAGTATTCTCACACTTCTTATCAAACTGTCTGTACTGGGCTAACTTGATTATCACTTCAAAAGTTTTTTTTTTTTTTCCTCTTAATTAATTGGCCTCTCAGAGTTGGTAAGACAACTCCCACCTGTTTATGCTCTCTGTATGTGTGTATATATACCTCCTCAATATATGTTCCATTCTATATGCATCCGAAGAAGTGGGCTGTAGTCCACGAAAGCTTATGCTCTAATAAATTTGTTAGTCTCTAAGGTGCAACAAGTACTCCTGTTCTTCTTTTTGCGGATACAGACTAACACAGCTGCTACTCTGAAATCTGTTTGAAGTGTTAGCAAGTTTAATAAAATCCCCATGCGCTTTGAACCTGCCAAAAGCAGCACTGGAGTGTGGTGAACACCAGCTCCTCTGCCTGCCTCCTCCCACAGCCAAAATCATGTTTAACATTGGTTGTTAGGGAAGGTCACGGTTAGGCTCTATTTTTTTTAGTATGGCCTGCAGGATCTTTTGACAGAATCCAGCATGACTTGACAGAAATGGATATTAATGGGGGGCATGGGGTGTGAAGGGGATCATTTAGGAAACCTTGTGTTGATGCCTGAATTGAAGGCTCATATTCAAGTGTCTAGTCCAGGTTAATAGAAATAAAATCTGCTTGACATTCAAACAGCTTCTTCATTGCTGGTTAGAGCTGAGATCTTAAAATTGAATAAAGCTGCCTGAGTCCTAAACACTCATAACATGCTGGGAACATGATTAAATGAGCAAAAACCCCAATAGATTAAAAACATCTTATCTTAAACTTTCTGTTCAGCCGATTCACCAGTGGATCAGACTCAAAGATCAGCTTTTATTATTATTATTATTTATTTGTATTTTCAGGGGAAATAACTCTATATGAAAATCCCAGCACACCAGAGAGCACAAAGTATATATGGAAAGATGTTGGCAGAAATGTTAAGTGGGGCTGGCTGGAAAACAAGAATTCCATTTTGTGACAAATTTTGTGGCTTCAAAATTTGACTCCATTCTGTATTGGAACAAAAACCGGAGCTTCTCAGATTTTTCATGGAAAAAATGAGAGAGCCACCGCATAATACCCAATAGTCCGGTGGTAAGGGCACTCTCCTGGGATGTCAGTCCCCTGACCACGATGCTATTGGCTATTCTTCTTCGAGTGCTGTCCCTATGGGTGCTCCACTTTAGGTGTTCCTGCGCTCATAGTCGGAGACTTTTGGTAGCAGTGCCCAGTTGGGTCGCACATGCGTGGTCCCTGCCTCGTGCGGCTGCAGGCAGTTAACCGAGGCTGTGTGACCAACCCCCACTCAGTTCATTCTCTACCGCCCTTGGCTACAAGTCGGAGCAATCAGCAGCACCTCGCTACTTTGTAGTTAATTAGTTACAGTCAGTTACTTAGTTTCCTCCTTATCAGCTACTTAGCTTGTTTCCCTTTTATTTTCTCCTTGCTTTAAAAAAAAATAAAAAACCTCATGGCCAGGAACTTCAGAAACAGCTGTTTGAGGGCGAAAGCCGAAGCCCTCCAACGGGAATGCCCGGTTTCCCGGGCTTTCAGTGCCTTGCCTCCAGGGCTTGCAGACCTGACAGCCATGGTCCGTGCGTTTGCTGCCTGGGCGAAGCAGGTATCCACAAAGTTTTGCATTGCCTCAGGCTCCCGGCCAGAACAGCACAGAGTGGAGAGGTCTCTCGGACCTCGGGTCATGAGGCTCGGGACACCCCCCTTCGCCAACTGCGGCTTCAGACAGGGGTCCTTTCTCCAACCCCACATCGGAGTTCCCCACTGCAGGAATAAAAAACAAAACAAAACAGAGCCGTCCCATGGATAATAATAGCACCATCTGTGCTGTCAGCGCAGGGAGCTCGGGTGGCTGAGAGCTCTGGCACCTCTGCAGACAGAGACTGCAGGGGATGGCTCCGGTGCAGGCACTGAGGGGAGGTCAGAGCCCCGTGCCTCCATGCCACTGTTTACAGCTGCTCCGCGGGCAGGCATCCAATGCCAGCACCGCCTGGGCTGTCAGTGTTGGGAGCTGAGGTGGTGGAAAACCCCAGCACCGCTAGAGCCAGAGACTCCACAAGAGCGGGCTCTGACGCAGGCACTGAGGGGAAATCAAAACCCTGTGCCTTCGCACTGCGATGTCTGTTCATTCCACAGGCAGGCTTCCAATACCAGCACCGGCTGCGCTGTCAGCACCGGGAGCGGAAAATCCTGGCATCGCTAGAGCCAGAGACTCCACAAGAGCCGGCTCTGACACAGGCAGTAAGGAGAAACCAAAACCTTGTGCCTCCGCACCACGATCTACAAACAGCACCGCAGCACCACTACAAAAGGCTGCTTCTTCAAAGGCGCACCCGACACGCACAGAGGCACAGCCAGCAGTGCTGCCTTCTCCTCCGTAGCCCTGGCACTGACAAGGAGACAGCCACAGAGGCCCATCAAACCAGCACAGCAGCAGTTCCTCAGACAGAGGGTTCTGGTATTTGGCTCTGCCCCGATCCCCCATCCGCAGTATCAATACGAGAATGACACCCTCGGCACCAAGTCTCCCTGCATCCCAAACATCACTCACTGTCTCGCTCTTTATTTGAAGGAGGAAGATGAGAAGAACAGGGAGCTATTCCCCCACCGGCTCCTATCCATCAGGAGTCAGTCAATCCAGGAGTCTCTCCTGGGGCATATTATGCTGTCCCCGGGTACTTACAGTGGTATGGGGACCCCCTATGCTGCTCCCATCCCAGTGGGCATAGTGGACTCCATGGGTCATATGCCCCACACAAGGGGGGACTGCCCACCACGGCCAGACCCAGCACACAGTAATTCCCCCACAACTTCTGTACCAGCACCCTCAGTGGTACCAGGAGAAGAGGAGGAAGAACCCCAGCTCCTGCAGGGGACATCACCTACCCACTTGCCATCATTGTCCACAGAGGACACCTTTATGCCTCCTCCCCCTAATATAGGGGATGATTTCAAACTGTTCCATGGCTTATTTGAGAGGGTGGCCCACTCTGGACATCTCCCTTGAGGAGATCCCCATGATACCGCATGAGCTAGTGGACTTTTTGCATACATCCACTTTGTTTAAAAAAAAAAAATTGCCCTTCACATGAATGAGGCACTGATGGACCCCATAAGGGTCATTCCGTGGACCCCTGCAGCCGCCCCTCCAGCTGGCGGGAGGTCAGACAGGAGGTGCGTACCAACAAAGGGCGCAGACTTCGCATCCAGTGCCTAATTTCTTAGTGATAGATGCAGTCCAGCTACTTGCCATGCAACAACAGCCCAGAAACATAACTCATGATAAGGACTGGAAAAGACTTGATCAGTTTTGGCAATAGGCTTACTCCTTGGCTACCCATCACCTCCGCATAGCCAGCTATGTGACATTACTAACAAAATACAACTATACAAACTACACAAAAATGTCCAGATTGATTAATTTTATTGCCACGGACAAGGGAGAACAATTCTCAGCACTTGATTCTGAGGACAGGGCTGCAACATCTGTGTTAACGGTGATTGTAATGAGAAGAGTCTCATGGCTCTATCTTTCTGGCTTCCCCGAAGAGGTGCAATCCACGGTGGAAGACTTGCCAGCCCAAATTTATTCACCAAAAGACAGACGACTCGCTCCACTCACTCATGGACTCATGAGCAACTCTCCTATCCTTGGGAACCTATAACCCCAAACCCAAGAGGAAACAGAGGAATTACTTTACATCCCAATGATACCACCGGCCAATGTATTCACAACCACAGCGGTGATTTGTCTCACAAGGTCGCAGACACTGGCCATAAGGGGACAACAATCTACTTCTCAAGTTGCTGCATCCCAACCATTAACCTCCAATAATTCAACAAATTCGTCAGAAACACAACGATTCAAGATGGTCACGCTATACACTATAAGCGACTGCCTGCTAAGAACATCAACCCAGCACACAGCATTGCAAGCCACTGAACAGGTGGTCACGCTCTTCACAAATCTGGGTTTCCTAATAAATACCGACCAGCCCATTCTAACAGTGCAAGAGCTGGACTTCATTGGGGCCCACCTCAACCCTATCGAGGCCATAGCCTCACTACCAAGACAACGTTCTGTCACTCTCACCAGCCTCATACCACTGTGCAGAATAGCCCACAGGTATCTGCCAGGACTTTCCCCCAACTCCTTGTCCACATGGCAGCCACAACATTTGCTGTCAGACACACCAGATTAAACATCCATTGCCTACAAGGAAGGCTACATATCAGCTTTGTTCCACACAGGCACAGCATAAACAAGCACCCCACAATATCGGGCAAAATAAAGGACCCCCTTCTCTGGTGGGCAAAACTGACCAACGTATGCACGGGGGCACCCTTCATTCAGACCACAAATGCCTCACTCCTGGGATGCGGCGCACACCTGCACCCACATTCTATGTAGGGCCACTGGTCCCCTGCGGAATCCCTTTGACATATAAACCTATTGGAACTTCAAGCTGTCCATAACGCTTGCTCCCAATTCCTGCCACTCATCAAGGACAAGGCTATTTGAAGCCTTAGCTTGTATCTATTATATATATAGACAAAGGGGAGCACACTCACAGTAGCTCTGTATGCAAGCCATAAAACCCTGACAATAGTGACTTAGACACAATATCCACCACAGCAGATACCCTCAGCAGACAAATTTTTCAGGACCGCAAAGGGAGCTTGACAACTCCTGAATGTATTTCAACACTGGGGATTCCCCACAGTAGACCTTTTTACAACTGCACAAAATACCAAAACCCTCGTTTTTGCTCTGGTGCAGGTCTCTGTGTGCAGTCATTAGGTGATGCATTCCTCCACCAGTGGAATGCTCCCCTTCTCTATGCCTTCCCTCCTATTCCTCTCTTGAACTGAGTGATCCACAAGATCAGGCTGGATGGGCCACAGTAATTCTACTAGCATGGTCTCGCCAAACCATGGTATCCTTACCCGCTCAGCATGACCGTGCATCCATGAATCGCACTCCCACTTCTGTCTCACCCGCTGTCCCAGGACTCAGGCCGTGTCCTGCATCCACTGAAACTCCACCTCAGAGCATGGCTCCTCCATGGCTCACAGAACCTGTGCTGACCTGTTCAGAGGTGATATAAAATATAGTTACGCAGTTGAACAGAAATGAACTGTTGCCCATACATCCTGAAGGAGAGATGAGTTAAGGCCTGGTGCCAACTAAAATGGATGACTTCCATCCCAGGGACATTACCCTCTATACTGCGTTACCTATTAGAACTCAAATGGTCAGACCTATCCATGAACTCAATAAAAGTCCATCTACCTACCATCACAACATTCCACCCCAAGATGGATTGCCATCCCGTCTTTACCCATCTACTGACCCAATGTTTCCTCAGAGTACTCAGTAATGCCTACCCTGAACTACCGTGAGCCTACTACACTATGGGACCTGAACCTGGTTCTTTGGATCATCACCTCTTCCCCATTTGAACCCATGACTACATAATCACTGCTACACCGTTCTATGAAAGTAGCATTTCTTGTGGCAATGACACCAGTCAGACGTGTGGCAGAACTGTGGGCTTTCATGGCGGAACACCCATACATGGTCTTCTTTGAGGATAAAGCCTCCCTCAGACCACACAGAACACATTACACACTTCATAATCTTGATGTTCGGAGGGCATTGGCTTCTTACATAGACAGGACTAAAATAAATCACCCAGAGTGTTTCTATCCATCACTGAATGCTCCAAAAGGAGCACCATCTCTAAACAAAGACTTTCCAAGTAGATCCATAATTGCACAAAACTCTATCATCAGTGCGACTGCCAATCCCTCATGGGGATTCACTCACATCCCACTAGAGCCTTATCAGCCTCCACTGCTTCCCTGCACAATGTACCTATCACGGGCATTTGTAGAGTTGCTACCTGGACCTCAGCCCATACCTGTAGACAGCACTATGCCTTAAAGCAACAGGCAACGTCTGATACCTCCTTCAGATGCTCTATACTATTGGAGGTCACGACTTCAACTCTGAAGCCCCTCCTTTCATCGGAGGGCACTGCTCTGAAGTCACCTAAAGTGGAGCACCCACAGGGACAGTGCTCAAAGAAGAAGAGAAGGTTACTCACCTTTGACATTCTTCGAGATGTGTGTCCCTGTGGGTGCTCCGCTACCCTCCCTCCTCCCCTCTACTTCGGAGTTTCCTTATTAGTCTCTGCAGTAGAAAAGGAACTGAGTGGGGGTTTGTCACACAGCGTCGGTTAACTGCCTGCAGCGGCACGAGGCAGGGACCACGCATGTGCGACCCAACCAGGCGCTTACGAGCGCAGGGGTGCACGAACACCTGAAGTGGAGTAGCCACAGGGACACACATCTCAAAGAACCTCAGTTACTGCACAAGGTGAGTAACCTTCTTTTCTGGGGTGGTTGATCTCTCTCTTTCATCTGGACCTGAAAAACCTTCCCAAAGAAAGTTTAGTTGGAACTGATCTTTTTCTGTGAAATTTCCTTTCCACTAATTGGCATTTTCCAATGAAAAAAACCATGGTGTTGCAAATCTTCCCACCAGCTCTCCCTTTAGGGCAGGTATCTGTGCTGCCCCTCGAATGAAATCCCTACGGCAGCTAGTTGAATGGCAAGTGTCTTGTGTAGGAAACTGTCAAAGATATTTCCCGAGTTTTGAAAAAAATCAGTCTGGTCAAGACACATCTCCCTGAAAACTATCAAGTTTTCGATACAGACACCTCCTGAGCCATGGTGAGGAAATGAGAGAATGAGTGATGGTGTTAGAGCACCCAGTAGCGTTCTAGGAAGACCAAAGGGCTTCCAATCTGTTTTACATTCTCTTGATGTTGATTAACTGCTGGAAGGACCTGGGGCTAGGAGAGCTGAGGGCTACAGCAGTACAAGCACAGGTTACTCAGATAAGGTGTGTGCACCACCTGGTGGTTGTGCAGGTGTTTGTTTTAATCAAAGAGAGACTGACATACACTAGCAATGCTGTCAGCATGCAAGTCACTGCAGACAAAGTGAGTCTCCAGCAGGGGTTAACTGGGGCTAGGACAACAGCTTTTAAGTGTTGGATTTGTTGACTGCTGGACTTCTCTTGCGATGGCCTGATTCTGAAGCTGGTGACCTCATTGGAGCTGCACGCATGGTAGCCATGTGCCCCAGAGAAGCTGTCTCTCTGCTCCTCTGTGTTGTGCAGGGAGCGCTGAGATGTGCTGGTCTCTCCGAAATCCTTATTTTCTGCAGCTGCTGTCAAACAGCAGCTTCCGAAGTAAAGCTCTTGCAGGCTCTCACGAAGTGGAGACTTGTCTCTCTGTGTGCACGCGGGGGACGGCTGCCCCATGGAAGAGAGCAGTCAGACAATCTGTGCAGACTGCTAAAGGGAACGGATCCCATCTGCTGAGCCCAGGCTGGCGCCATCTTAAGCCCTTCAGCTCCCCATCCTGCTGCAAAGTCTCTCTAGTGACTGGGAGAGTAAATGTCTGTCTATGGGCCATCTGAGTGCTCTAGCCCCTGGAACCCCCACCTTAATGGGATCCTGTTGTAATAATGGGATTACTCTTCTCTCCTGGGGGCTTTTTAAAAAAAGCTACAGAGGGTCCTGTGGCACCTTTGAGACTAACAGAAGTATTGGGAGCATAAGCTTTCGTGGGTAAGAACCTCACTTCTTCCAAGTATCCATGTAATACAAGCTGTCAGGAACAGTATCCCTGATGATGACACAGCACAACTTATTGCTGAGCTCTGTGACTTTATCCTCACGCACAATTATTTCAAATTTGGTGACAATATATACCTCCAGACCAGTGGCACCGCTATGGGCACCCGCATGGCCCCACAATATGCCAACATTTTTATGGCTGACCTGGAACAACGCTTCCTCAGCTCTCGTCCACTCACGCCCCTTCTCTACCTACGCTATATTGATGACATCGTCATCATCTGGACCCATGGGAAGGAGACCCTGGAAGAATTCCACCATGATTTCAACAGCTTCCACCCCACCATCAACCTCAGCCTGGACCAATCTACACGGGAGGTCCACTTCCTAGACCACCCTACAAATAAGCAATGGCCACATTAACACCACCCTATACCAAAAACCCACCGACCACTAGGCCTACCTTCATGCCTCCAGCTTCCCCCCCGTCACACCACACGATCCATCGTCTACAGCCAAGCACTGAGGTACAATCGCATCTGCTCCAACCCCTCAGACAGAGACCAACACTTACAAGATCTTCACCAAGCATTCTCAAAACTACGATACCCACACAAGGAAATAAAGAATGAAATCAACAGAGCCAGACGTGTACCCAGAAGCCTCCTGCTACAAGATAGGCCCAGAAGAGAAACCAACAGAACTCCACTGGCCATCACCTACAGTCCTCAGCTTAAACCTCTCCAACGCATCATCAGTGATCTACAACCCATCCTGGACAATGATCCCTCACTTTCACAGACCTTGGGAGGCAGGCCAGTCCTCGCCCACAGACAACCTGCCAACCTTAAGCATATTCTCACCAGCAACCACGCATCGCACCATAACAACTCTAACTCAGGAACCAATCCATGCAACAAACCTCGATACCAACTCTGCCCACATATCTACACCAGCAACACCATCACAGGACCTAACCAGATCAGCTACAACATCACCGGCTCATTCACCTGCACGTCCACCAATGTTATATATGCCAGCAATGCCCCTCTGCTATGTACATTGGCCAAACTGGACAGTCGCTATGCAAGAGGATAAATGGACACAAGTCAGATATCAGGAATGGCAATATACAAAAACCTGTAGGAGAACACTTCAACCTCCCTGGCCACACAATAGCAGATGTAAAGGTAGCCATCTTACAGCAAAAAAACTTCAGGACCAGAATCCAAAGAGAAACTGCTGAGCTCCAGTTCATTTGCAAATTTGACACCATCAGATCAGGATTAAACAAAGACTGTGAATGGCTATCCAACTACAGAAGCAGTTTCTCCTCCCTTGGTGTTCACACCTCAACTGCTAGCAGAGCACCTCATCCTCCCTGATTGAACTAACTTCGTTATCTCCACACTGATTTATACCTGCCTCTGGAGATTTCCATTACTTGCATCTGAAGAAGTGAGGTTCTTACCCACGAAAGCTTATGCTCCCAATACTTCTGTTAGTCTTAAAGGTGCCACAGAACCCTCTGTTGCTTTTTACAGATTCAGACTAACACGGCTACCCCTCTGATACTTAAAAAAAGCTTTCTCCCACAGTGAGGGCTCTGTGCCCTGAAATGAGAGAACCCAGAACCTTGGCTACTGTGATTGGTGGGCCCAAGCTGGCTCAGCTGTGTCTGCTTCATCCACTCAGAGCAGGATCCACGTACATTTCCTTTCCGTGCCTGCCCGTGTAGACGTAGCAAAGGGGACGTGCGCTCTCGCAGCTCAGGCTGCCGGCTGTGACAGTGTCAGGGAAGCTCTGGCGCGCTTGTCAGCGGCTTGCAAGCTGTTCCAACGTTGGGGCAGGTTTTCTCACCTGAATCTCAGGGAGGCAGCTCATTGAGGTGATCTAGCCAATGTCTCCGTCCATGTGAGCAGACATTGCCCTAATCTGTTGCTATTTCTGCTCACCTCTCCTTATGTTACGTGGCCGGTCATGTGGTCTCATGCCATACTGCAGAGGCCCTTTCAGTGATCAATATTCCTTTTGCAGCTCTTGTATTGGTTTTACAACTGTGTTGATAATCGTCTTTTATTACGGCCAATTATTTTCTACTTTGCCAAGTAACTGGTTATTATCTGTTAGCCATTTGCCTAATGCACCATATAGTGCTCAGAGCTTCCAGGAGTCAGGCCTCCCATGAGGGACAGCTGTTCTGGCCTATAGATAATGCTCATGGTGAGTGTGAACAAGGCAAGATTATGTGTAATAGCATAGGAATTGCTGCCGGTTAAAAGGTCCTGTTGTAGCTGAAGCCCTTAACAGCCCGAGTGAAGCTACCTGGCTCCAACAAGGAGCTGTAAGAGCAATTGTATGCTTAGTATTTGCAATGCACCTTCTTGTGTGCCATAGATGCTTTGCTCCCTAGGCTGGAATTCCCAGAGCACAAATCCCACCTTGTTTTCAAGCCTGGGATTTGAAGTAGAGCAGCACATCCAGTGGAGCTCCAGGGAGGCTGGGGGTTAAGGCGCCAGCTTGAAGAAGCTGGCAGCATCTTACCTGAGACCATCTCCGATGTTATGTTTTAGGGACAGGGTCTGTATTGTTAGCAGCTAGCTGTGGGTTCAGGCCGGGTAGTGCTGCTGAGCATGAGGAATCCATCCTGACAGCTTTCTCCCCGAGCCATTGTGGACGTGGTTTCTGGAAGTTGCTCAGTGCTCACATGTGAGTGCTTTGCACCAAGATGCAACTCGTGTAGATCCTTTGAGCTGGGCTTTTGCTCCCTGGCCTAGCGAGACAGCCACCTCTTACCATGGGGCAGGAAGGAAGGTCTAACAGGAGCCGTGCTGGACTCTGCAGGGAGCCCATCCAACCTCCAGGGCAAAGAGAAGCCCAGAGGCGGAGGATGATGAAGCGGTGGGGTAGGAAGAGGAGTCTCCAGAGAAGACCCCTCGTTTGAAGACAATGACTTGATTCATCCTCCTAGAACACAGACCAGTGCAAGGGTTGGTTGGTTTATTGGAAGCTGACCTGTGACCTGGTAAGTTCAGGAGGAGGGGAAGGAACAGACAAGCTCTCGCATGAGTCCCTCTCCTTGCAGATCAGGCTATAGCTCTAACTTCTTGGTGCAGTTGCTACTCCCCTTCCTCACTACCGTGTCAAGGGGAATGTAGCAGACCTCTTGTCTGAGGAGCTGCTGACAGGGCTGTGAGCATCCCTCTCACCTCTGGATCTATAATGCATAGGAGAGGCATTGGTAAAACCCTAGCCTGGGCTGATTTCACCCACGAGCCCTGGGCTCTCTGGTCTCGGCACACAAGGGGGAGTCAAGGGGGCTGGAATACAAGGGCTTGTGTTGTTTCCAGTTGGCTGCTGGGGTAAGGCATGTGGGGAGCTGGACTGGCCTGGGGCACACACCAGGGCCTCTGCCTCTGCCCTCCAGGTGCCCAGAGCAGTCGGTTTTATGCTCAGCGCAGCTTGCTGTGGCTCAGCACGCACATGCCCAGTGAGGCCTAGACACTGGCCCCTCCCCCACAAACACTCATGGGAGCTGATGAACAGGATGGGGAGAGAGCAGCAGAACAGCCTTGTGTCCAAACCCCACTGGGTGGTGCCTCGGAGTGGCAGTCAACTGCTCCACATCAGGGCTAGACAGAGCCCACTTTATTCCCAGCAAGGAGCGGCTGTGTGAACTCCCCATCTGCCAGCCAGCACACACCAGGCACTGTTTCCCCCACCCCACAACCCCCGGAGCAAGGGTCCAATCCTGGCAGTGCTCCACCTACCCACTGGGGCCCCTACATGGTTCAGCACAGAGATGTCTCCTCGTCTCTCCCAGCCACTGCATGGGGCTCATCAAACCCAAGGGGGGTGGAGATCAGACTTCCCCCCCCCCCCCCCCCCCCCCCCCCGGGCTAGGCTGCCCTCCACACCTGAGAACTGCCAACTGGAAACAACGCCAGCCCTGCTCCCTGTTTTCCAGCCCCCTCGGCTCCTCCTTGTGTGCCGAGACCGGAGAGAACAGGGCTCGCGCAGCCATGTGGGTGAAATCAGCCCAGGTTAGGGTTTTACAAATCCCTCTCTCATGAACTACAGATCCAGAGGTGTGAGAGACGCTCAGAGACCTGCCAGCAGCTCTGAGATAGGGTTAAAATCATGAGTCAGACCCCCCATGAGCATTTTTTAAGAGTATATTGTGGGGGGGGGAGGAGGGTGTTTGCACCCCCCTGCCCATCTCCACTGTGTGAGGGACAATGTTGCCAACACTCCCACATTTACTAAGGAGATTCTGGCCCCTGCTGCAGGAGCCCTCACCCCACATCTGCCCCGTCCACCTGCCCAGAAATTAATTCTGCCTCCCACCTGTGTTCATCCTGCAGCTCCCAGGGCTCCTCACCCCACCCTCCTAGGCTGTGCTGCAGGGCAGGGGAGGGGAGAGGAACTGTCTTGAGTGGCTGGGCGCTTTAGTCCTCTCCCACCCATGAGAACAGCAGTGTTGGCTCCTGGGGTGGGGGAGAGCCCTGCCTGCCTCCTGCAGCAGCTCTGACCAGTCTGGACGAGGTCAGTGGGGAAGGCAGCCGATCATAAGGGTTTTCCATCTGCCCAACCCCCAGGAATCCAGACTGCTTCATGCCCAGACCCTCCTGCCGAGCCTCACCCCCCTCCACCCAGACCCCCCCGCCCAATGAGCCCCACTCCCCCTGCACCACCCTGACGAGCCACCCGCACCCGAATCCCCACCCTACTGAGCCCCAACCTGCTGCACCTGGATCCCCACCCACTGAGCCCCCCTCCTCCAGGATCTGGACCCCCCCAGTGAGCCACACACACCCAGATCCCCCTTGCTGAGCTCCAGCCACCTTCACCTGGACCCCCCTGCAGAGTCCCATTACTGTTGCACCCAGAACCCCCCAACAAGCCCCTGTGTATCCAGATCCTCCACTGAGCTGCCTGTACCCCGATTGGCCCACACAGAACCCACACCTGAATCCCCCACACTTGGATCCTGCCTTGCTGAGCCTGCCTGCCCACACCTGGTGCACCTGGCACGGAGGGGCAGGGCTCTGGGGTGTTTCTGGGGAAAGCCTGATCCTTGCACTGTGTCAGGGTTGGGTGCAGTCTTACCACTGAGTCTGTGTCCCAGGCGAGAGCTGCACAGTGATCTCCCACCTCTGTGCAGTTTGTAGCCTGTGCTCTCCAATGCCACGCTGGAGCCTTCACATTTATTTTACAATTAAAATTTGCAGAATTTTAAAATACTGTGTGCAGAATTTTTAATTTGTTGGTGCAGAATGCCCTCAGGAGTAACAGACAAGAAAGGAAATGAAGAGCTGTGTGAATTTCAGGTCCTGTTGGGGAGAAAATCTCAGTTTGACCAATGGAGTCTCCCCATTCAGTGGGGATGTAGCTGTGACCCTCCAGCTTCTAAGAGAGGTTGATACAGGTGAGGGCGGAAGAGACGGAATCCCGGCCCATCTTTCAGGAAAGGGTTAGTCTGACCCCTCGCTGTGCAGATGGCTAGGATGGGGCCTGTGGGGACTGATGACTGCAGCATCTGGAAGGTTTAAGAGACTTGAAGGTCTGATTCGGATCACTGGCGTAAGCTCTCTGACGTCAGCATAGTTTCTCTTGATTTCCAGCAATGTGAGATTTGAATGTCCTCTTAAATTTCCACTTCCAGAATTAAGGAAGCAAAAGCAGTATTTTTTAACTTGGCTAGTGAGCATGAGAACCTGAAAGTGTTTTAGTCAGGTCCCCTCCATAGCCCCCAGATAGCAGAAATCTGCTTGGGGCCAAGGGAGACCCATCTCTCCAGATGCTGATAGGCTATTACAGCTGTGGGATTAATGCAAACAAACCAAGCAGAATGCGAACAGATCAGCAATGCAGCCACTTAGCCAAAGAAAAACACTTCGCATTAGTCTGATCACTGACCATCTGCCGTACTTCTGGTTCTTGCTCATCATTCAACACTGTGCATGGAACCTGACATCTCGGTACCTGAGTTCCTCAGAGATGCCTCCATAGGCACCAACATAAGGCTGTGCATCCACCAAGGAAGGATTCAAAGGAGCACACTCACTGAACGTAACTGGCAGGCAAGATGCACAGCCTAGGGTTTGCAGTTGTGAAAAGGGGCTGTGCGCTGATTTGATTGCTTGCACTTTGGTAGTGCAAGGCTGGAGTGACATCTGAAAGAGGCAAAGCGTTTAAACCCCAGCAAGAAATCTGGCTCAGGCTCTAGCATTGTTTGACTGGGAACTGTTTTATAGTGAGCTCCAGAAATAAGTTGTGCAATATATAATTTATCTGTCAAAATATTTATAAAACAAGTGCCTCTGCCCGGGTCTGTTTGAGTGTAGCTAGGTTTGAAATTGCATAGGAGGAGGTGGTAGCAGTGCCACAAATTGTACATGCTGAAAGATTTTTAAATTCACTTTTTGTTTATGCTTTGTGGAGGTTGCAGGGGAGATTTTTAATGTGGAGGGTAATTAACTGTTGGGCAACTTTACCAGGAATGTGGCAGATTCTCTGGCAGTTGGGAATCTTTTAAAGCAAGATTGGATGCGTGGCTAAAAGATAAGTCCAGTAACTTGTGGCCGAACTACAGCGTGGCAGCCGTGGGGCTGAGCTGTGAGCACTTGTGACTGTTGTGTGTGACCTGGTTATTGCACTAGTAACTGTAGAGCTACGCTGGGTTATTGGAATGGCCATGGTAGCCATGTCATCCCAGAATATGTGAGAGACAAGGGTGGGGGAGGCAATATCTTTTATTGGACCAGCTTCTGTTGGTAAAATAGACAGACCGCCTTTGAGCTACACAGAGCTCTTCTTTGAACTGTTGTTTTAGAACCCTGTTTCTCTTATGCATTGCTGTGTCCCTGCTGTTAAGATTGAACAGTGCTCTAAGAGAACTGTCTGGTCCCTGCATTCACTGCTGTCACAGGGCGACGTGCAAGGGCCAAGCCCAGTCAGACCTGCTGAGCAGTCAAGGCTGGGACATGGTGCTGCAATCCAAGACCCAGTCTGAGAGTGGGAAACGAGTGGGATTCCACCCCAGGGGGGTGCAGGCATGAGGTTTGAGACTGCAGGGGTGCCCTCGGAGAGAGTCGAGGTGAGTCAGCAGTGCTGCTAGCCCTGTGGCCATACAGGAATCCTGGCTCAGGTTCTCTGGCCTATGTTGTGCAGCAGGTCAGATCCGCTGATCAGAATGATCCCTTCCTTCCATTAGATTAATGGAGATCTGTCTAAACCATGAGATTGCTCTGAAAATCATTTCCACCATGGACCTGCTCTCCAAGCCCTGCCTGCTCCGGGAAGGATGCCCTCCTGGCCCCCACCACGGTGCTCTTCTATCTGGCACGAGTCCAGCTCCAACACTTGATAAAGAATTTGTACTGTGCTCCTAGTGACTCTGAGGCTGCCAATCCAAGCAGTGAGAATGTGGCTTGTAGTGGCAGCCCAGACAGGCCCTTGAGGGGCCCTCGCAGCTGTGCAGAACAGGCTGGAGACTGCTGCCCAGCAGATACATGCCTCACAGAATGAGAATCCTGGGCTTAGATCCTCTCCTAGAAATTGCTTCCAGGGCTTGGATGGTCCATGCTGGAGGCCCAGGCTCTCTCTGATGTCTGCTGGCAGCGGAGGTGAAGGAATGTGGTACTAATGTTCAGTGTCTTCCACAGGAGGTGATTGTCCCAGAAGTGAAGTGGAGGAAGGTTTCCCCAGCATCTCTCTCCCTATCTCTCCCGGATGCAGACTACCAGTGCATCCACCGAGCGTCCATCAGCAGCCTCAGCACCAAGGAGAGCTCTTTTAATTCCAAGGAGCCCCTGGTATCAGGTGAGGGATGCCGGGGACAGAGGGTTAGAGCTAGTAGCCAGCTCTGGCAGAGTATTTACATTTGCGCCTGTGATTTGCCTTTGGGAATGTTTCTCTGGCCACTGTCCTCCTTTTGACGGTTTGTTTGGCTTATTGCACTGAAAACATTTTACAGATGGGGAAATAGAGGCATGAAAGCGACGTGATTTGGTTAGGGACACAACGAATATGGGTCAGCACTGGGATTAGAACTCCGCATTCCTAGTTCTCACAGCTCACTAGGCCAAACCTCTGCCAAGTGCTGCATATCTGAGAATACGTTCCCCTGGCTCCTGTGTAGCCCTGGTGCCCATCTGTGGGTGGAGGATACTAAAACAGTGCCCAGGAGATGGGAGCACTGGTCTCCAAGGAAGGAGGAAATAGTATCTGCTGCCTCTTGTGTGAAGAAATTTCCCTTTGGGAATCCTGGCCATGTGATGGAAGAATATTCCCATTGGAGCTCTGGGGAGGGTGTGTGCAGGTCAGAGTGGTTTTGTGGGCTCTATGGAACATAACTCTCGTTCACTAACGGCGAAGGTGCGTGTGGGGCTGCTGTGCATTGCTCTGTAGCTGTATCCCCTGGGGATCGCACAGGGAGAGGACCCCATGACCTCTCCCTAGATCAGGAGGCCAAGCCAAGACCACAGCTGAAGTGGACTGTCCTTGGGAGAGGAGATTCCTGTTTGAATACAACTCTTGCCCATTACATGTCTGAGGCAGAAAGAGCACAAAAAGCTGCCAGTAGGTTTCTTTACAGATTCCTCAGATCCAGCTCTGATGAAAGAAGAGAAATGCTGAGCCTGGGGTGTAATTAGCACATCTAAGAGCTTAGGTCTGGTTGGATTGCCCTGTTGGAGATCTTGCTGTAGAACCCATGTTCTTCTTGACTGTGAGAGGGTTTGGCCAACCTGTCCTGAAATGTGGGTCAGGAAATCTACAGAAGGTGCCCAGACAGCCTTGCTTTTGAGAGGGATGTTTCTCTCTTTGATGTGCATGGCTTCATGCCATTACCTGCCATGAGTCTTAGTAGTACTTGCCCTTTGGGAAGGTACCTTCGTGCCTGCACCGGACAGCAAAGGATTAAAGGCATTTACTTTGTAAGTATCTAAACTGCCTAGTGAGGTTGTGGAATCTCCATCTCTGGAGATATTTAAGAGTAGGTTAGATAAATGTCTATCGGGGATGGTCTAGACAGTATTTGGTCCTGCCATGAGGGCAGGGGACTGGACTCAATGACCGCTCGGGGTCCCTTCCAGTCCTAGAGTCTATGAATCTATGAGACAGTTCAATTGTCCTGGGCGTCCCTCAGGTGATGTGGTGAATATTGAGCAGGTTCTTAGTATAATGGAATTGAAGCAGAGAAACTCATTGAAAGGGTGGGGGATTACAAATGATTTCCCTAGGGACAGGAACAGAGTCGTAGCGAATGATCAGGAGGGCATGGTATATCAGGGCTTTTATCGCTGTTTGAGGCTGGTTCAGACAATTGAATTGGGTCCTTAAGCTAGTCTGTCAGTTTCATTTAGGTGTCTCTTTGCTTTTGTTTCAGAAAGTGCAATAAATACAGAAGAGGAGGAATTGGAGGAGGAACCAAACTATGTAACAGAGCTGAGACCGTCTGATTATCAGCTCTTGAAAATCTTCATTGTACTGTAAGCATGCAGTCAGGCATACAGACAGCTACGTGGGAGCAGAGTGCATTGGCTGCAGATCCTTTTCCCTAGGGCTCATTGGTCCAGTCACACCCAAGTCAATAGCAACTGAAAGTCATTACAATCTGACAGTCCTGTAGTGGCCTGTGTGACATGATGTGGGCTCAGTCCAGTTCCTAGACAGAGATCCACACCACAGTTGGCACCAGCAGCGGAGAAGGCTTGGGATTGAACCACCTTCTCGGCAACAGACACACGTTGGCAGTGGAGGGGGAGAGAATACCAGAGAGAGAGCTTCCTACACTGTTAGAAAGGGATTGCAGGCAGTGATGGATTAGCCACTGGGCCAATAGGGCCTAGAAAAATGGGCACTCCGCTTCCCCCACCCGCCTGGTGCTCTTGCCGGGGAGCAAGGGAAGCCCCCGTGCCCCAACCCCGCTCCCTGGCGGGAGGACCAGGAGGGGTGGTGGAGGACTGCAGGCAGAAGGGATGGGGGAAGGCCCCCACTTGCTCTGGCCCAGGGCCCCACAAAACCCTAATGTGCCTCTGATTACAGGCATTCTGTTCCACACTGCACACAACCATATCCCTGTTCTTTGCTGCTCTCTAGCATCCCCTATTGAAAAGCTCTGTAGCCCAACTCTCCTCAAGTCGAGTTCAGATGCAGATCCTTGCAGGAATTCTCAAAGCTGTCGCCTTTGCCACCACAGTGTGTTGCGCTGGAGGGTCAGGCTTGCATCAGTGTGGGATGGGAGTGGCAGCGTTAACCAGCTCCGCTGATTGCAAAGAGTAGAGGAGTAAAGGTGGGGAGGAGGAGAGGAGAAAGCACATGGTCAGAGGAATTCAGTAGAAGGTTGGAAGTAGCCTTGTGGCTGCAGAGCCTAGTGGGGATGTTGAATGCCTCTGCTGTTGGCACCCTCACAGCTGGGCTAGCAGGGCCCATTTCAGGATTTATTATGTAAGCCACTCTGCGATCACACTGGGCTGAAATTTATGAGAGAGGGGTTGACCATGTGGCTGCATTGTGAAAATGATTTAGATCCGTAGAAGGTAAGGGGCCCCCAAAACGCTCATCTCATCCACGGGCTGCTCAGCTTGCATTAGCCAAGCTCTGCCCCGGAACGGCTTGGACTGTGGAGGGTGTTTGTGCTCCCCTTGCGAGTGCTGAGCCATCTGTATAAAGTTCTCTTACTAGCTTGTCCCATGGCCCAAGCCTGGGAATCCAGATCTTAACACTTCCCCAGCTGGAAGGTGCCCACCCAGGGACATTGGACTGTTAACCATTTGTGCACTTTATGGGGATTGTTCTGTTAGCTTCCCATTAGTCCAGTCTCCTCCAGCCTCTTGCTGCAGGGGTGAGACACAGCAGGGGTCTGGGGGCAAGGGGGCAGAGCCTGCACTGCTACAGCCTCTTCTGTGGCTTTAGAGAACTTCTGTTCTTTGGGGCTCTGCATCCAGCCCCTTTTCACCTGTACTGACATCGTTCAAGGGAAATCTCTATCACATCCTTGGCTGTATTCTGAGTCTGAACGGCTGGGTGCTGCATTACATAGCTGCTGCTCTTATGGACCTGATTCCCATTTACACTGAGGCTCCTTTACACCACTTTGGCACTGTAAAATGGGCCTTACGGTTGGTAGACGTGATCTTGTGGCCACTTTAAGGCCTATTGCCACTGCCAGAAAGGGGCCTTGAGATCTTGGTACAACTGAGAATTGGTCCCTTGTGCCCACTGGAATTGCTAGCATCTGTCTAGCCCTGGTGCTGGCTTTCTGACCACTGACTGTATATCGTGCATGCAGCCCATGAGTTTAGTCTCCCAGCTCTCATGGGTAACGTGCTGCATCGGGCATCAGAGCTGGAGTAGAATTTTGCCCTTAGTCACTAACCACAAACTACATTAAAAATGGGAAGCAGCAATTTGTCTGGCTTTGTTTAAAAAACCTGAAGTGTTTATAAAAACTACCTAGAAAATATAGAACTTAAACAGGCAGCAAGTTGCAAAAAGGCTCTTGGCTATTGCTGAATAACAAATACATCTTGTTAACGTACATCTCATGCTGTTGCAAGGAATGACGCTCTGTAAAGACACAAACTAAATAAACAAATGTGTCTCCAATTGAGAAACCTCCCCCTTGGTTTTAGTCTCTTCCTCCTCTCTCGGGCCACATATTTCTCTGGCCAGGAAAACACAGCCCCTGCTGTAGGAAAAGCTTTAGCCTCCAAGGCTTTCAGACCTAACATGCAGCTCCTGTCTGTCTTTGCTCCCAGGATCTGCCTCCTGGTTGTGTCCTCGTCATATCTGGCATTCCGGATCTTCCGTCTGGAGCAGCAGCTCTGCTCTCTGAATCGGGACTACCTCTCACGCGGGCACCGGAGGTAGGAGAGTGCTCAGCTCTGGGACCCTCGGGTGACAAATAGGGGGCCCACAGGGCCATGTTTGTACAGACTTTGTTTTAGGGGTGTGCCTATACGATAAAATCAGGGTCCCTGCTTATGGGCTGTGGACAGTAAAGATCCTATTGCGCGTTACAAAAGAGATGCAGTGTCTTGCCCGTATATCCCCCTGCCCACAGTCTCCCTCTCTGGTGCATCTTCAGTGTGGCAGTTGCCTTCCACGTGAAGCTGGTGGCATTTCCACAGTGCTCTCTGTGAATCATCTGTAATGCGCTTGGGCTCCTTCCACATGAAAGGTGCAATAAATAAAATTACCCCTGCAAGGTGGCAAGTGCACCTGTAGTTTGTGCAGCAAGACGTCTGACTTTAACTCAGCAGAATGGATTTTATTTAAAGTGACCTGGGGAAGGTCCCATTGCTGTTGCTGAGACTGGTTCTTTGGCACTGGGACAGTCCTGAGGAGCAGTGCCTGCTGCTTCCCAGCCAAGGGAGCCAGTGAGAGGTATTCTTGCCATTGGCCTGAGGCTAGCACCAACCTCGGGGCTGGGTGCTGTTCCCAGCATTGGCAAGGAAACGAATGTGAGCAACCTTCTAACCCAAATCCAGCATATCTAATTACTCCTGAGGGCATTCTGTGCCAAAAAATTAAAGATTCTGTGCACAATATTTTAAAATTCTGCAAGTTTTATTAGTCAATAAATAAATGCAAAGCTCCAGCATGGCAGTGGGGAGCACAGGCCACTGGCTGCACAGAGATGGGAGATCACCCTGCAGCCTTCCCACCCCCAGGACATGGAGTCAGTGGTGAGGCTGCACCCAACCCTGACACAGCACAAGGCCTGGGCCTGTCCTAGAAACACTCTGGGGCACTGCCCCTCTGCGCCAGGTACACCAGGTGTGGGTGGGCAGGCTCAACCAGGCAGGATCCAAGTATGGAGGGGCTGAGTTTGGGGGTGGGGGACCCAGGGGTGAGGTGAGATAATTCTGTGTGGGACAATCTGGGTGCAGGCAGATCAGTGGGGGGGGGGTGCTAGGTGTGAGGGGATCTGGATGCACAGAGGCTTGTTGGGGGGATTCCAGTTGCAGGAGCTCAGCGGAGGGATCTAGATGTGGGGGTTTCAGCAGGGAGGCCTGGGTGCTGGGGGAGTGTGGCTTGGTGGGGGGGTGGGTACAACTAGTTGGGGGTCAGTTGCATGGGGATCTGGATGTGGGCGCGGAGGGTGGGTCTTATCAGGGTGGGGGTTTGAGTTCAGGGAGCTCAGTAGAGGGTGGTCTGGGTGCAGGGGTGGGGGTCCTGAGGCAGGGGGTCTGGGTGCAGGGTGCTCCAGATGCAGGGATTGAGGTTCAGTGGGGTGGGGTTCAGGTATGGAGGGCTAGGGGGGTTCTGGGTGTACGGGGTGAGGCTTGGCAGTGGTGTCTGAGTATGGGAGATCCAGATGCATGGGAGTTGGGTGGATGCAGGAGCAGTTCCCCGTACAGTGACCCCTCCCCCTGCAGCTGATGAGCGATGGGGGCAGGAAGCAGGAGAGGATGCTGAGCTTCCTGCAGCTGGGGGAGGTTTCTGGGGGTGGGTCAGACACAGCCCTGCAGTGATTTACCTCTCCGCAGGCTGCTCCGGGTGTCTGAAACAATGTACCTGCACAGCTAGGGAGTGGTGCTTGACTGCTCTTGCAGCTTCCCTCTGCTTCTATGTCAGAAAGTCATTTTTCTGCGGGGAAGCAAAGAAATCTGTGGGGGACATGACTTCTGCGCACGTGCAGTGGTGCAGAATTCCCTCAGAAGTAGTATCTGGTGCTGCTTTCCCTGGTAGCATGAGACCAAGCACTGAAGAGCAGTCAGGCTTGCACTGGCAGGAGATGCTGGATGGGTAAGAGCTAGTTGGGTCTTTCCCCCTGTAATGCTCATGATTGTGGTTGGATATAGCATCACTCCAAGTGACTGTGTCATGCCTGCCCTCGCTTATCCCCCAGCACAACGCTAGTGGCTCAGCATCTCCCTGATTGTGGGAGAACATTTCTAGTGCAGTTACAACACTTCCCTGCTGATTGCTCCAGCGGACCTGTCAGGACTGCCTTACGGTCTGATCCTCCTGCAGTGACTCCAGCAGGAGCAGGACCTGACCCGTAGTTTCCATGACTCCAGAGCAGCGTCGTGGCAGCATAGAGTCAGTGATGGAGTGCTGGACAGGAACCTGCTGCAGTGCAGGGAAATGGTGCCTGTGGATTGCCCCCTACAGGATGTGATAGGTCTTTTAAGAGATGGGATCTGCCCCCTGTCACTCCTCCCCTGCACAATGCCAGGAATAAGTTCCTTGGGGGACCTGGGGTCAAGGCAGGGCCCTGTATGGGTTTGCTTGCCTTCATCTTCCTCTGTGTTTCTGTTTGCAGGTGACCATCGCCCCAGAGCTGTGGCTCATGATGGACTTTGACAGGAAAATAGCATTTTGTGTACAGAACTCCAGGGCGTCCTACTGGTGAGCGTGTCTGCAATATCGAGAGAGTCTGAATCCAGGATTGCTCACTCCTTTATTCCGTGTTATTTCTGGCTCGTGACACCTCCTTTTGCAATTGCAAAACCCCACATCCCTCCCTCCCTTGGCCCGTCATGCTATGGGATTGGACTGGAGCCCAGCAGGCCATCCATGCAGTCACTTCTTCCAAGCGATAGCCACCTCTTTGTACAAAACCCGCTGCCAAGCATTGACTGTTTATCAGAGTCTTGGGTGCAGCTTCGTTGGACGGCGGATCGAGCTGCATCTCCAGCTGGATTCTGAGAGCAAGTAAGAACAGTTAGTAGCTCGATGGTCCAGGAATCGTTTCTGTTGAGCATAGGAGGTGTCACAGCAGCATGCAATCTGCTGCGCCCTTGATCAGCACACTTAGGACCAAATACTGTTGTTCTTCTACCAGCAGAGACTCCTGCTCAAGCAGGGACAGACTGTCAATATAGCCTGAGCTGTTGCCAGCAGGACTCCCCTTCTTTTCAATTGGCCAGGGCCTGGTGCTAGTGAAACCACATGTTCTTCCAGGGGCCTTGGCTTTGGCCCAGATACACGGTGCCCGGAGCCAAATCACCATGATAGCGGGAGACTCTAGCACAATGACACCAGCATTGGGCCATCGTCGCATTCATCGGACGGTGGCACAACAGATTACAGGTGACCGGGCCTTTCTGGTGTGACACTGCTGGGCCCACTCCTAGGACGACTCAGTGTTCAAGTTACCACCATTTTTATTCCTAATTCTGTTCTGTTTTCTTTTTCAAGGACAACCGTGGACCTCAGTTAAGTGAGAAGCCCTGGTAGCAGAGACTAACCCTCCCTACGGAGCTCAGGATGGGGGACACAGCTGGGGCATGTTCTGTTCTCCCAGAACACACATCCCACACTCAGCTAGTTCTCCTCAGGACGGATTTCCTCTTGCCCTTCGGGGTTTCCACATTACCCTTCCACACTGGGCCTTGGCCTAGCCGGGTCCCAAATGCATCTTTGCTTAGGTGCCAGTGTTCATACTCAGGCAATAGCTCAGTTACAGTAGTTGTCATAACTTTCAGTGTAAAAATTACAGCTCCAGTGAGATGCCAGACAGGTTCGAGGCCTCTTGGCCTGATACCTGCTGAAGTCAGGTTCTTCAGGTGGCAATAGCAGACTGTTAGTTGTGGGGATTCTTGTGTAACTCACATCCCCTGTGAGGCTAGTGTGCGCAGCATAGATCATGCTTAACCGTCCCACATCCCTTCCAAAACGTACCACGGTCCCTGTGCCAGCGTTCCTTCAGGGCAGAAGAGGTGAAAATAAAGGGATGAGGTGGTTCGCTAACCCCAAAGCCCAGCCCCACCCAGCGCTATGCAGAGTACGTGCCATACTGTAATAATACTCTGCTGCACTGGGCAATCCAGGGAAAGGGCAGCCCGCCCATCTGCAAGCAGATGCAAAGCAAGGCCGACCTGCATGGGGTAGAGTTTGGCAGTGGGGAGATGAACGGGCTAGAATTAGACCCCTCATTCGGCTCCTTGAGGAGGCCAGAGGGACAGTTTAGAACAAGATTCAGGAAGGCTCTGTTTGAAAGGCATCTGCACTTTAAGGGAAATACAGAGACTGGCCAGGAACCAGCAGTGTTGAGTCCAAACTTGGAATGATGGTTGTCTGATGGCAGTGCCAGGCATGCTGTGTTCTCCACATGGGGCTCCTCAGCACCCCAAGTTTCTAACCACAGGAGAGGGCTGTATTGGAGCACCCCCAAAGAAGAGTCAAGAGGTGGGCCTGGAGCTGGCCTTTGGGTGGTGGGTTTGTAGTAGGATGTAGCCCTGCTGCGATCAGGAGCCAGCGAACACCTTAGAGAGGGCAGGAGGAATAGCTGTGTCTGTGTTCCCTCAGAAGCTCTGTGTCGTCAGTATCTAAATGAAACTTCCAGTGCTCTGTGGCCTGACGCTGGGGAGTGCAGGGACTGAGCAAAAACCCTGCTGTACATGGGGGACAATGGAGCTGTGGGGGATGGGATGGGAGGCATGAGTGCAATGCTAGAAGAGGCTGAGCTCATAAATATTCAAAAGCCTGGCTGGGCTGCTGCATATTAGGAGTCCGGCCTGTTTAGCGTTCTAGAAGCACCTCTCGTACAGCCACTGTAACCATGCACTTTAGGAGCCTGATCCAAAGTCAATGGAAAGACTCGCATTGACTCCAGCGGGCTTTGGATCAGCCCCTCATTCCCCTCACGCTGAATAAAGCTGTCTCTGCATCGCTTGCGTGTGTGAAGCGCTTTAGGATCACGTGGAACGAAAGGTGGGAGACAGACACAATATGGTGCAAGCAGCACCAGGACGCAGCACTCCCCTCACACCAGCAAGCAGCTCGTATAACTCTGGCGTCAGGATGCCTGTGATTCCCTCAGTGAGTCATTCCAGAAGGGATGCGCCCAGCAGTTCTGAGTAGGCTGCTGGAGAGTGGCCATGTTGCCACCAAGGTGGCTGCCTGTTACTCACCAATCCCCACTTCTCCAGTGTGTGTGTGTGCATCAGGCATCCGCTCTTTGGGTTGATTGTGTTTGAAAGCACTGCTAAACCGAAGTGCCATGTCCCCTGTGAGCTCTGCAGGGAGCAGCGTCCTGCCTCAGCTGTCCGTCCCCCCCCCCTTCCTGCCCTGGCAGCCGATCTCACAGGGGAGAGGAGTACAGCTAGCAAGGAGGATGTGTGGATTGGCCGCAGTGCCACAAAGTGCCAGGAAATGCTTTATGCCAGGGATCATTTCGGGAGTGGGAGGTCTGACTCACTGTCTTGCACAAATGACAGCTCAGTTTTTCAGAGTTCAAATCTCTTTCAGTGTTTAACAAAAAAAACAACCCTCCAGTCACATTAACACACGCTCCTGGGGATGAGGTCCCAGCGAGCAGTGGGGTGTGGGCTCGCTTTGCAGATAGCGCTCCGCTCCTCCATTGCTGGAAGTGTTTGTCTGCGGATTGGCCATCAAAACTGCTCTTGCACATTTGCTTGGGTCAGGACTGCTCCCGGCTTTCACCCTGTCCCCTATAAACATATGACATCAGAACCCCTGCAGCTGGCAGAGATGCACATTGACTGTGTCAGCCACAGCTCTTGAACTGCTGTGGTAGTGCTGGCAGCTTCCTGCCAGCAGCAGGATGCCTGGGAGAGAGACAGAGCTGCAGTGGGTGTAGCCACGTCTGCTGTATTGCATGGTGCCGTCCAGGGAGGAGTACTGTGATGCTGACTCCTGCTTCAAAGCACAGCACTTACAGAGCTGCGGAGGGGGCTCTGCAGGCGGTGGCAGGACTTGCAGAAAAAGAACGACACACTCCATGGCCTAACTCTGTGTGTCTGGGCTGAGCTCATTCAACTGCCATTAACCTCATCGCCGCTGCAAGGTCAGCAGCTGCTTTTGCTCCATTGCCATCAGCTCCAGGGCTAAGCAGGGCTCCTGCAGCAGGATTTGAACACTCCCTTCTGGAGGAATAGGACCATATGATGAGCTTATTGAAGACTTGGGACCTGTTTGAGTAGCACACTCATCCCAGGACCTTTGTTAGAGGAGGGCAGCGCAGCGCAGAACTAGGGGTGCCATCGTGTGTTCCTATCACAGCTAGCTGGGGCTGGGAATCCACTCGTCACTGCACAGAGAAGGTTTCTAAGCACTAGCGTTTGGGAGTAACCGAAGATTCGGGAGCTCTCCTGATCCCCCTCCCATTGCAGCTGTTTTCCACTGAAACCACACTCCTTGCCATAGTCTGTAGGCACTTTCCAGTTGGGCATTAAGCAATGTGACTACGCATCTCTCCCATGTTTGTTCTCTTATCCTCACCCCAGAGGGAGTAGCACGTGCAGGGGAGTGTCTTGTTTTGGTAAGGGTGATTTTAATCTTATTTTTATTAAATAAATACACCAGTTGCAGAATGGAGGTCAAAGAAACGCACCTTGCACTTCGAGCAGAAAGTGGTGAGGTTTGTGGTAGCCCTTAGTTCCTGGCCAGGGGAGTTCATTGCACAGGCTCAGACTGCCCCTGGAGAAAGGTCTGTCTCCCTCACAGATGAGCTTTACTCTTTTTATTGTTCCATTGTGACAGAGGAAAAAAGTTGTCGACAAGGTCTTCATCCCAGTCCGACCTTCATCCCTTAAATGATCTTTTAGGTACCCTGGCACAGGCCGTCGAATGCTTTGAGGATAAGGACTGAGCCTTGAATTTGAGTGGAAATGCTAGGGGAAGCCAGCGTAGAGAGTAGAGGACTGGTGCTCATGGCAGGCTGCGGTGTTGAGATTCATAGATTCATAGATTCTAGGACTGGAAGGGACCTCGAGAGGTCATCGAGTCCAGTCCCCTGCCCGCATGGCAGGACCAAATACTGTCTAGACCATCCCTGATAGACATTTATCTAACCTACTCTTAAATATCTCCAGAGACGGAGATTCCACAACCTCCCTAGGCAATTTGTTCCAGTGTTTAACCACCCTGACAGTTAGGAACTTTTTCCTAATGTCCAACCTAGACCTCCCTTGCTGCAGTTTAAACCCATTGTTTCTGGTTCTATCCTTAGAAGCTAAGGTGAACAAGTTCTCTCCCTCCTCCTTATGACACCCTTTTAGATACCTGAAAACTGCTATCATGTCCCCTCTCAGTCTTCTCTTTTCCAAACTAAACAAACCCAGTTCTTTCAGCCTTCCTTCATAGGTCATGTTCTCAAGACCTTTAATCATTCTTGTTGCTCTTCTTTGGACCCTTTCCAATTTTGTGCTACAGTGTTCTGTACTCGGAGTTCCCTAAGCACTCCAGGTTTCATGCCCAGGTATATTGCATTGCTGCAGGCCAGCTGAGCAGTGATGAAGGTGTGAATAACTGAGGCCTGGCCTGATGGGATGGTGTGTCCTAGCCAGCTGGAAGTGATGGAAAGCATTACAACCACTGTGACATGCGAGCTTGTTGTCAGTGAGGAATCCAGGAGTACTCCTAAGTCGATGGACTGAATTGACCAATTGTGGATGTGAACTTCAGCCAAAGGAGACTCCATCATGGCTGCACACTCTTCAAAATACTTTCCCCCACCCTCCAGCATCACCTCAGTTTTGCTCGGGTTTAGCATCAACCAGCTGTTCTTCATCCATGAGCTGATCTCATCCAAGCATTGGGTTGTCTTGGTGGTAGGTGTGTGGTCATACGTGGTGAAGGATGGGAAGAGCTGTGTGTCATTGGCATATTGCTGGCACTTGAGTCCATGTCATCTGACCTGTTCACTGAGCAGTTGGATGTAGATGTCAAAAGGGACCGGTGAGGGAATTGATCCTTGTGGAAACCCTAAGTGAGGGGTCTAGTGGTAGAGGTGCGGTTGCCCATCACTGCTTTTTGGGTGTGTTTGTATAGGAAGGACTCAAACCATTTTACCTCATTACCCTGGACTACTGTCCTCTCAGGCCAGACAGCATATTTCACGGTCATTCATCTCAAACGCTGTAGAGAGGCCCAGGAGGAGGAGAATGGCTGTCTGGCCTCTGCCCACTGACAGCAGGAGATCACCCATCAGTGCCACTAGGCCAGTTTCATTTCTATGTCCTAGCCTGAATCCATGTTATGCAAGATTTAGAATGTTAACTTCAGTTGGGCGAGCTTGTAGTTGGCCTTTTGCTAGCTTCGCTGCGAGCTCAAGAATGGGAGGTTTGACGCTGGGCTAGGACTGAATTACCCAGGCTGGAGGCTTTTCTAGCTGCAATTTAGTCCTCAGTTGTCATCCAATCATTCCATTGTTTACTTTTAGCATTCATTTATTTTACTTTTCTAGCTGCAGTTTATTGTTCCATTTCTAGCTGCAATTTTTTGTCCTTCCTTCCAGTGTTGTTGTCACTAAGATGGAGAGCTCTAAGCTGGGATGCCAGAACTACTCCAGCAGGAGAACAGGACTTTATTTCCTCTTTTTACATCCCTTCCTACAGCCCTCTCCACTACACCTCTGAATGCTAAGTGCTAGCTGCCAGTCACTGGTTTGCTCAGATCCTCTGGGAGATGGGACGTGAGCACACAATCCTTTAAGGTTTTATAACGGTATTTATTAACTTTAAAGAGCAGGGAAATGTATCCCAAGGCAATAACCCAGAGATGAGCAACTATTAAAGCTCTCAGTGGTGGGCCAGTAACTTCCCAGGACCATCCCATGAGCCATCTGATTGGGAGACGAGAGAGGCTGGGGCCTTTTGAACCATCCTCGCAGCTGCATGTTCACGCCCTGTCTCCTAGTGACTGGCTTGCACACTCAAGTAGCTAGTCTCTGAGGGTGTGTCTACACTGCAGTTAACCCACAGCTGCCCTGTGCCAGCTGACTCGGGTTTAGGGGTTGTTTAATTGTGGTGTAGATGTCCAGGCTCATGCTGGAGCCTGGGCTCTAGGATCCTGTGAGCTGGGAGGGTCCCAGAGCTAGGGCTGCAGCTGAATGTTTTCAATCCACTAGTGAAACGAGTGTCCCTGAACTGCCATGACCCACTTCTTACCCTGAGTTGCATCCTCTAACCAGCAGCTGCGAGGCATTGCAGACAAGAGCAGCCTGGTTTCTGTAAGCCCCCAGATAGATCACAGTGAAATCACTCAAACAGGCATTTTGCCTGCCTCCAGCACCTGAGACTCGCCTCTCCCACTGAAGTATTAATGTCAATGAGTGCAGCAGCGAGCAGTCAGAGGGGCTGTAACCTCGGCCAAGGAGGAAATGCCCTTTAGCATGGCCAGCGTGGTCAGGCTGAAGTGACAGTGACAAGACCCGGGGTAGGAATGGCCCAGTAGACGTCACAATCCTGTAGCATGGGGGAGGATTCCAGTCACACACACCATGCTCCCCCCTGGGAGGCTGGGGACAAAGGCTGGAGCCATTTGTGGTCCTTGTGGCCAAAGGAAGGGGAGTAGCCAGGGCGGAGCTAATGATGCTGTCATGAAGCTCGTTTTGAAGAGCTGGACTCTGTCCCTGGTCCGGTCACTTGTACAGTATTTTTGTGAGTCAAACACAATCTCGATGCGATTTTTACCCTTACTCTTCACTCCAGCCTACCCTAGGAGTGTGTGCTGGTGCAACACCACACCTGGGAACTTGAAGTACTGATGTATCAATGACTGGGGAAGGCAGCTGAAGTCAGTGCATGCACAGCCCAGCCTTGCTGCTTCTATTTTTATATTTGTTGTAAACCAGAAGTATTTATATAGATCCAGTGAATGGTTCAAGTCCTTTTTCCCCCCTCCTCAGTTGTATAACTACATCTGTTGGCCAGTGGATGACATCTGGGGAATAGAATGCTGTCTTGCTGTAGCCTGTGAACATATTTTAAATAAAAACCGACATTTTCTAATGTGCCAGTGTCTGACAAGTGGTTACTGTCTTTCTGCACTTGGAGAATCCAAGCAGGGGAAAATATATAGACGCAAATCTGAGTTTAGCTGCCCTATCATCTCATACTGTTCTCTTGTATGTTACAACCAAGCAGGGCATGGGCGAAGTATGGATGGGAAGTCTCAAGGAAGACCCTGCCATTGCAGGGAGTGGTGATGGTGGCTCAGTGAGTAGGGCCCTTCTTGCTCTGTGTCAGTACTGAACCAAGGTTAGGCTGCTGCAGGAGGTCCTGGCCATTCATTACTGGAGGCCCCATTGTGCTCTCTGGACTGATGTCTCTTGGTCCATGCCTGGCAGGGCACAAGAATAAAACCAGACAGTCACAAGAATAATGTCTAATATCCTTTTTCAAGTTTATTAAAGTTACCAACAAAGTTATGATTATCCAAGCCTAGATAAATCCTACACATAATTATAGCGATCATTATACTCACATCCTCCTATAGCAGAGGTGGGCAAACTGTTTGCCCCGAGGGTCACATCTGGGTATAGAAATTGTACGGTGGGCCATGAATGCTCACAAAATTGAGGTTGGGGGTGTGGGCGGGGGTTGGGGGTGTGGGCTTGGGGGTGGGGCCAGAAATGAGGAGTTCAGGGTGCAGGAGGGGGCTCTGGGCTGGGGCAGGGAGGGTGGAGTGTGTGAGGGCGTGTGAGGGCTCCAACTGGGGGTGCAGGCTCTGGGGTAGGGCTGAGGAGTTTGGTGTGTATGAGGATGCTCTGGGCTAGGACCGAGGGGGTTTGGTGGGTGGAAGGAGGATCAGGGGCACAGGTGGTTGAGGGCTCCAGGTAGGGGTGCAGGCTCTGAGTTGGGGCTGAGGATGAGGGGTTTGGTGTGTAGGAGGGTGATCTGGGCTGAGACCCGAGGGATCAGAGGTGCAGCGGGGGTTGGGGCACCGGGGGGGTGGCTCAGGGGTGCAGGCGCCAGGCAGTGCTTACCTCAAACAGCTCCCGGAAGCAGCGGCATGTCCCCCCTCTGGCTCCTATGCAGAGGCGTGGTCAGGCAGCTCTGCTGCACGCTGCCCTGTCCGCTGATGCCACCCCTGGAGCTCCCATTGGCCATGGTTCCTGGCCAATGAGAGCTGTGGGGGCATCACTTGGGGCAGGGGCAACATGTGGAACGGAGCCCCCTGGCTGCCCCTATGTGTAGGAGCCAGAGGGGGGACATGCCGCTGCTTCCGGGAGCTGTGCGGAGCAGCCCCCAACCCTGCTCCCCGGCTGGAGCGCCGGAGCAGGGCAAGCTCCAGACCTTGCTCCCCCGCAGGAGCTTGAGTGCTGGATTAAAATGGCAGGCAGGCCGGATGCAGCCCGTGGACCATAATTTGCCCACCCCTATCCTAGATAGTCTTAGGGTCTGATGGGGCTCTCCTGGCTTGATCATCAGTAGAGGGATGGTTCCTGGTGGAGTTTTCCTATGGGGAACTCAGTTTTCCCAATCTGGGCACCCACTTTTATAATGTGATACTGACTGTACCTCATACTCTGCACCTATGCGTGAAAGTGTCAACCCTCTTTTTTCTTATTTGTATTGTGCTCCCAAAGAATATTGGAGTACCCCGTTTTCTATAGCTTGTGCCTTGTATCCTCATTAGCATTCATGCACCGCCTGTGTCCTGCAGTTAAGGCCTGTGTTAGTACCTTTAGGGCATTTTGTGATCTAAAATTAATCTTATGGGCTAACTTTTCACAATACCATTCACTGGTACATCTTTTCCTGTAATCGTGGGTCATTCTTTGGTCACTTATTTATATCAAGCGTTTCCTAACTCTAAGCCTAGTACAGCTAAGCTAAAATCTTACAGGCCTCAGCCTGTAGGCCCTGCGTTTCAACCCTACTTAGCTACCAATCAGTCTTTTTCAGGTTAGGACCCTGCATGGGTAGTGGCAAGGAGCTAGGCATTTCTTACATGAAAAAGCAGCTAATTTTTAAAAAATGTCTGCCCTGGGGCCATGAGCTGATGCAGCCTGGTGTCCTCTTCAGGGCAGACATAGATGGGCACATGGACCAGGGGCTAGCACCCCCTTCATGCAATTATTCCTGGGGCTGATGTGTAGTTCCACCCTCACAATATCGTACGGAGGTGAGAGCAGGAGCCAGAGGGTCCCTGTGTGAGGGGAACCCAGCTAGGGTTACCACCTGGCCAGTATTTGACCAGCCTGACAGGTTTTTTTTTAATGGATTTGCCAATTGCCAGAAAAATAATTTAATCTGCCAGGTTTTTTTTTAACATGGGTCTAAAGATTTGCATTATTATCACAATACACTGGGACACCTCATGTTAATGTGTCCAGCTAAAGACGCTGCAGTGTTCCCACTTTCACAGTTTAAGCGATAACAGATCAAAACTGGTGTGAGTTGTGAGTCACATGAGAGTGAGGAGCTATGCAAGGCATAGTAAATAATGGAAGATCAGGGTGATGGTGAGAGTGAGCCTACTACACCACATCCTCCCCACCCACCCCCCCGAAAATAAAGCTCACATTCAGAAACTGCACATTCAATGACAGGTTTCAGAGTAGCAGCCGTGTTAGTCTGTATCCGCAAAAAGAACAGGAGTACTTGTGGCACCTTAGAGACTAACAAATTTATTAGAGCATAAGCTTATGTTCTTTTTGCACATTCAATGACAACTGGCTACAGGAAACCAACTAGGAAGACTGGGTGGCAAAATGTGCTGATAAGATTGATCAACTGGTGTTTGTTTTATCTGTAGGTGTTACCGCTTTAGATAATATATGTGGCTGTTGGGGTGGGGTGGAGGGCTGCGGAGTTGCCTTGTGGTTGGGTTTTGGGGTTGCGGTGGGCTTGCCTTCTAGGGGTTTGCCTTTTTTATTTTGCATTTCAAAGATGGTAACCCTAGCCCTGAAAGAGGGGCTGGAGCAGCTGACACATGGCTGGCTGCTAGGGTGACCAGACAGCAAGTGTGAAAAATCGGGACCGGGGTGGGGGGTAATAGGATCCTGTATAAGAAAAAGACCCAAAAATCGGGACTGTCCCTATAAAATCAGGACATCTGGTCACCCCACTGGCTGCAGCCATCTGGGCTGGTGTGCCAGGTGGGTGCAGGGGGGTAGCACAGTCTATGCCTCCAGGCAGCCAAGGGCAGGATGCTGTTCATGTGACTCACCAGCAGCTGGCCCTGCCTGGGCCTGCCTTCCAGCCACCAGGAGACACCCGCCTGCAGAAGGGGCAGGAGCACATGTGCAGCCACCAGCATGAGGCAGGGGCGCCAGCTCATAGGGCGCCAGCCACTGATGCATTGCCATAGGACTGGCAATAGGCCTAGCCAGGGATGCCCCTTGAGCCAGCTCCCGCGGAGTCTCAGTAGCTCCCCTCACTTCCTCTCCTATTCCGCTGCCCCTCCCATTCACTGAGAGCATCCATCTCCCCACCCTACATACCCTCCCATTCCTCTCAATGGGGCACTTACTCTGGGGAGTGTAACTGTAACCCTTCTGCCAGGTGGAGCCAGCAGCAACAAGGGCTGGGTTCAGTATCTAGCGGTTCCTTTTCAATAACACAATACAAAACTGGCTCGAGCCCCCACCCAGTGACCTGGACAATTACACACCACCCCCCTGGGCACTTCTAATACTTCCTCTCTCGCAAGCATAGAGTCTGAGTGTAGCAAAAACTTTTAATAAAAGGAGGAAAGTAAATCAGCATTATTTGGGAAAACACCACAGCTAGGGTTCATAAACATAAACCATGAGCAAAAGATCCACCCCCTCAAGTAAGTTGGGCAGTGTCCTTTTCCCCTCTTGGTCTTAAGTCCAGCAACCCAAAAGTCCCTCTAATGTGCCCGTCCCTTCTTTGCACCCCACTCATAGTTGCTGTTGCTGGCCAGTGCAGCCCTAGAGTTCAGAGGTTCATCCACAGAGTTCACCTCCCACCCTGTGTGGAAGGGGGTGGGGGAAGTAAGGAGTCACCTTACATACTCTGCTGCTCAGGCACTCACTCATTGCCCCAACAGCCAATTGCTGCACCTCTGTGGGGTTCTGCTCTGGCCTCCTCTGCCAGCTGCCCCACCTCTCTGCCATCCACCCTGCTGGCTGTACCTCCCCACCAGCCATACCTCTCCACCAGATACCTCAGTGGCCGCTTGCCCTGCCTCTCCAGCAGCCACACTGCTGGCCACTAGCCCAACTCACCAAAATGTCTTCAGGGCAGCCACACTGCTGGCCACTAGCCCAACTCACCAAAATGTCTTCAGGGCCCTCCACTTAACACAGTGCTCATTGACTTTGGCTATTAGTGGTGGAGCCCCACTGCTAGTACATACAGGGCACTCTTCTGCAATAGAAACACTGCCCCAAAGTCTCTATGTGATTCAATTGAGTTTAAATTAACTCTCTTAATATACTATGGAACAAAGCAGGGTTAAACAGTGCCTACACCACCACATACAAATATTTGTCCCCACCCTTTCTTAACTCATTAGGCTTTGGAAACCATGTCCCCTGCCTAGCAAGTGCCATTCAGTTGAGGATAAGTCCCTCCATCAGTGTATGTCAGGTACAGTTCTGCTGCCCTTGGTTCATACAACAAGGAAAACAATGCTTTATTATTCCTGCCCCAATAACAAGGAGACTGGGGATCCAACACCATCCATAAGTCATCATTTGGGCAAGCAATCCCATCATGCTGAGTGCCTAGGCAGAGTGGGTGTGTCCATGCAAACAAGATGAGCTCCTGAAGTCTTTTCTACAGCTCACCACTAGATGTCAGGGGAGAGCTCATTCAGACTCTGCTTACATCACTATAACTGTGGACCAAAAGCTTTTGCTGCTGAACTTTTTAGTGGCCCCATAGATCTACGCTGAGCTCACAGGCAACGGTCACGTAGCATAGCATCCCTTCTCCCCTCCTCCCGCTGCACAAACCAAGGACACTGGCACTGTGTCCTGGCTGCAGAGCGGTGTGCATAGGGGAACATAGATCCCATCCTCCCACCACCCTTTGTGGGGAAGGACAAAGGGTCAGTCCATAGCAAAGCAAACCACTCGGCAAAGTAACTGCAGCTAAAACCATTTGAGTTGTGGTTTTGGAAGGCCTGGGAAGGACAGCTCCAGTGAGTCGAATGCCTGCCTGGAGGTCCCCATGTGGTATGCTCCTGGCCTGCTTTGCAGCAGCAGGGCTGAGCAGCCCCAACCTTTGCTGAGCCAATGGGCCATTCATTGCAAAGGGGACACTAGACAGAGGCAAATGCAGTAGGTTCTGTCTACACTGGCAAAAAGAAGACCCTGTAATTTCTCCCTAGTTCCCTGGCAGTAGCAATTGTGTGAACTTCGGTATAGCTGGGCCTTGGGTGTATTTACCACCCTGCTCTCTACACTCACTGAGTCCCCCCACGCCCCTGAGCTGTTTGCACTGGGGTTTGCTTGAAAGAGGAGATGGTGTATAAAAAGCCCACCACTTTCAGTGCTTTCTTTTATTAGTGGTTCAGGGTGGAGATGGGCCTGAACCAAACCCCTCAGGTCCAAACACCCTCAGGCTTTGGGTAACTTTCAATCAGGGCCTGGAGCTTGTACTCTGGGCCCAGCTCTGGTCCCAGACTGTTAGTGTTTGAGTGAGTGGGGCTCTTCTGCTAGGCTGGGGCAGCCAGCTCCTGGCTCCTGCTGCGAAGCCTTCAGCCTCTTCTAAAAGCAGGAACTAACTCCTCATTCACCACCGAATTAAATGGAGAGAGGAGGCACAGGGTGTTCTCTAAGTCCAGCCCCTGAAAGTTAAAGCGTTAGCACAGCTGGCAGCATAGATTGTGGCAGACGAGTGAAAGGCCAATGTGTCTGAATGTGATTTGTACAACGGTCCCATGTTAACTGTTCTTCCAAATGATTGGTTATTGCTAACAACCGCTAACCTTACTGAGTCAGAGCCTTGGCTTTCCCACAATAGCAACATCAGTCATTTAAAAGCAACCAACCAACCCTCCCCACATAGGCCTACTACTTGGGAGGAGAGAAGAAAGTGCTTGGAGGTGCTCAGCATGACGAGAGTCATATAAGTTTCTAGATGAATGGATGGATTTAAAGGAGAAATGTTCTTAATAAAACTATAGGTTTCGCTGCAGTGGCTTGAATTATTTGTTCATTACTGAGAAAAGCCTGAAAAGTAAGGAGGCTTTAGTGTCATGTAAAAAGGAGATTTACACACTAGATGGCAGTAAAGAACACAAAATCCACAGGTTGACTTCAAAGAAAGCAAGTTGCCCTAAATGGACCTGCTGGTGATTCCTTTATCTATCTAAACTGTTTTGCATTGGTTTTCTTGTATTAATTTAGTGCTGATGCAAAGCATAACAGTACTGGGATGAGCGTGTGGTTAAAACATTGGCTTGGGACCCAAGAGAGCTGGGATCTGTTCCTGACCGACTCTATGAGCTGTGCTTCTCTTTGTGTCAGTTTCTCATTCTGCAAAACAGGGATAATACTTCCTTGGATGCAAGAGTTAATTCATTATTTGCGAAGTGCTCATACACTATGATTAGGGCCCTATCATATTCACAGCCATGAAAAACATGTCACGGACCGTGAAATCTGGTCTCCCCCGTGAAATCTGTATAGTACAGGCTTTTACCCTATATTATACAGATTTCACAGGGGAGTCCAGCGTTTTTCAAACTGGGGGTCCTGACCCAAAAGGAAGTTGTGGGGGGGATCGCAAGATTATTGTAGGGGGTCACAGTATTGCCACCCTACTTCTGCGCTGCCTTCAGGGCTGGGTGGCCGGCGAGCAGCAGCTGCTGGCCAGGCATCCAGCTTTGAAGGCAGTGCCCCGCCAGCAGCAAAGCAAAAGTAAAGGTGGCAATACCATGCCATGCCATCCTTACTTCTGTGCTGCCGCCTTCACAGCTGGGTGGCCAGAGAGTGGTGGCTGTGGGCCAAGGGCCCAGCTCTGAAGGTGGCAGCACAGAAGTAAGGGTGGCAATATCGTGACCCCCCTACAATAACCTTGCGACTCCCACCCAACCCCTTTTCGGGTCAGGACCCCTACAGTTACAACACCATGAAATTTCAGATTTAAATATCTGAAATAATGAAATTTATGATTTTTAAAATCCTGTGGCTGTGAAATTGACCAAAATTGTCCGTGAATTTGGTAGGGCCCTAACTATGATTGTCATACAAAGGACAATTAAACGGTTATTTAGGAAATGTGAAGCAGGGGCAGAGGTAAAGCATCCCGCCAGCTTGCCTCAGCTGTTTCGTGACCAGCCACCTGTTATGGTGTGGGAGTGATTTTATCTTTGTAGCCCATTCAGTTATTGGTGTCTCTGCTGAGACTGCCAGTAAGGGGCTCAGCTGCCATGTGGACACTTCTGTGGTATGTAGCCTACTGCTTAAATCTGCCTCTGTACCAAATAGCTATAGCTAATGGAGGATAGCTAATGGAACACCCATGTTGGTGTCACTAGGCATAGCTACCAGGTAACTCGGGAGAGTGGAAGGCCAAAAGTGCCGATGAAGCTCTTCTGCTCTGGGCCTACCTGAACCACAGAACCCCATCTTGTGAACTCTCACCTACTTTCATGCTAATTGCCTTGATGCTGAAGCAGAATATGTAATGGTCAGCTTTTCTAGCAGATGGCTGCAGTTTCACTCACACTAGCAGAAATAGTAGAGATAAAGAAGCGAGGGAAGGGAGGGGGTAGTTAGTTTGCAGGCATCTAAACCCAAGGTCACAGATATGCATAAGACTGGGAAAGTTTTCTCACAAGCTTATGTAGAGCTTATTATAACTGTTGTCTGAAAGGGAGGGGTAAGGGGGAAAAGCCAGACAAAGAGATGTATGCAAACAGATTGGAGTATAAAAGATAAAATTTGTTTGTATTTGTTGCACTTGATTTGAGACATGCTGGTCTCCTAGTGCCATTTCAGAGCTCTGAAATAAACTTGGCTTGCTTTCTCCCTTTGGTGTCTTTATTGGTGCCAAGCACACCGGGCAACGAACCACTGTTGTCCCCTCGAGCCCTTTGGGCTGGCAACACCCATTTTTTAAAAGGTTACAGAGCCAATTCCAGCAATTACAGACCGGTAAGCCTAACTTCAGTTCCTGGCAAATTGGTTGAAACTATAGTAAAGAACAGCATTAACAGACACATACATGAACATGATACTTTGGGGAAGAAATCATGCCTCACCAATCTATTAGAATTATTTGAGGGGGTCAACAAATATAGACAAGGGTGAGCCAGTGTACTTGGACTTTCAGAAGGGCCCTCACCAAAAGCTTTTAAGCAAAGTAAGCTGTCATGGAATAAAAGGAAAGGTCCTCTCGTGGATCAGTAACTGGTAAAAGATAGGAAGCAAAGGGTAGGAATAAATGGTCAGTTTTCACAATGGAGAAAGGTAAATAGCGGGTCCCAAGGATCTGTACTGGGACCAGTGCTGTTCAACATATTCATAAATTAGCTGGAAAAGGGGTAAACAGTGCGGTGAAAAAGTTTGCAGGTGATACAGAATTACTCAAGATAGTTAAATCCAAAGCTGACTGTGAAGAGTTACAAGGTATCTCACAAAACTGGGTGACTGGGCAACAAAATGGTAGATGAAACACATAGATAAATGCTAAGTAATGCATATTGGAAAACATAATCCCAAACATATGTACAAAATGATGGGGTCTAAATTAGCTGTTACCACTCAAAAAAGAGATCTTGGCTTCATTATAGTATGCATCCGAAGAAGTGAGGTTTTTACTCACGAAAGCTTATGCCCAAATAAATCTGTTAGTCTTTAAGGTGCCACCAGACTCTTTGTTGTTCTTGGCGTCATTGAGGATAGTTTTCTAAAAAGATCCACTCAATGTGCAGCGGCAGTCAAAAAAACTAAGATAATGTTAGGAACCATTAGGAAAGAGACAGCAGAAAATATCATAGTTCCACTATTTAAATCCATGGTATGTGCACACCTTGAATACTGCATGCAGTTCCAGTCACCCTACCTCAGAAAAGATATGTTAGAATTGGAAAAAGTACAGAGAAGGGCAATAAAAATGATTAGAGGGATGGAACAGCTTCCATATGAGGAGTGATTAGAAAGACTGGCACTGTTCAGCTTGGAAAAGAGATGTCTCAGGGGAGATATGATAGATGCCTATAAAATCATGAATGGTATGGACAAAGCAAATAAAAAAGTGTTATTTACCCCTTCACATAACACACGAACCAGGGGTCACTCAATGAAATTAATTGGCAGCAGGTTTAAAACAAACAAACAGGAAGTATTTCTTCACACAACACACAGTCAACCAGTGGAACTCTTTGCCAGAGGATGTTATAAATGTAGATCACCGCTATCAAGAGGGAGAATCTGGAATAGATTCTACAAGCCCAGGCCCACCATTATAATAAAGGAGTCTACCAAATTTGTTCAGTCTACCAACTACCGTGTTGTTGACAAGTACCAACAATATGCTGTTGGCCAAGTGGCAGGAACCCTAGGAGATCATTTGCTAAAGGGGGAATGTGCACTATGACAGCAGTTCTCAACCAGAGATCCGGGGCCTCCTGGGGGGCTGTGAGCAGGTTTCAGGGGGTCCACCAAGCCAGGCCAGTGTTCGACTTGCTGGGGCCCAGGGCAGAAAGCTGAAGCCCCACCGCATGAGGCTGAAGCCCGGAGCCCCCAGCCCTGCCACCTAGGGCTGAAGCTGAAGCCTGGGTAACTTAGCTTCACAGGCCCCCCTGTGGCATGGGGCCCCATACAGTTGCCCTGCTTGCTACCCCCAATGCTGATCCTGGCTTTTATATGCAGAAAAACAGTTGTTGTGGCACCAAGGGGCCATGGAGTTTTAATAGGGTGTTGGGGGTAGGGTGACCAGACCTCCTGATAAAATCGGGACCATCCCGATATTTAGGTGTTTGTCCCCTAAGATCGGTCGGGACGCAATTTTTTTTTTTTTTTTGGTCCACCGGTGGACTCCTCCCCCGCATGTGTCCCAATATTTTCTTCCTCTCATCTGGTCACCCTAGTTGGGGGGGCCTCAGAAAGAAAAAGGCTGAGAACCCCTGGACTATGAGATCTGTTGCCTGGATAAGAAAAAGGAAAAACAAATTTTCCATGTGAACTAGTTAAAGGCTTGGAAAGCACAGGAGGGCCTATTTATAGACCCCAAGACCTGCCAGATGACTTGAGGCCGGAAGCGCAGCCTCCAACAGGCCCTGCAGACATTCCCATAGAAGAGAGCCACCCTACACTCCTGCGATGGCATGCCGGGAACCTGTTGGGATACTTTGGTGATCTCTTCTCCTCTCAACTGGGTCAAACCCACCTCCTGACCCACCACATCCAGATAAACCTGGGGGGCCAAACCTGAACATAGGACCCACAGAGTTCCAGAGAAACTCTGAGTAGCTCTAGAACAGGAGGTTCCTGCAGCGCTAGAACTGGGCATCATTGAAGAGTCCCAAAGTCCTTGGTGCAGTTTGGTGCTACTGGTGCCCAAACCAGATGGCACAACCTGGTTGTGTGTGGATTTCAGGGCCTTGAATGCAGCCTAACAATTTGATGCTTATCCTGTGCTCCAAATTGATGAACTTGTGGATCAGGTTGGAAAAGTGAAGTATATTATGACGTTGAATTTGACCAAGGGGTACTGGCAAATACCCCTTAGAGCTGACTCCCAGCTTTGCCACCCCTTTATAGCTATTCTATTTTATAACCATGCCCTTCGGATTGCATAGGGTGCTGCCCACCTTTCAAAGCCTAATGGATCATGTACTTCATCACCACAGGCAATCTGCAGCTGCCTATCTAGACAATGTAGGGGTCTTCAGTGAAGACTGGCAATCATACTTAGTGCATGCAACAATGGTTCTGCAATTACTGAAGAAGGCTGTAAGCCCCAGTGACCCATAAGACATGTAAATTTTGCATGCAGGAGACTTAATATCTTGGGTATCTTGTAGGAAATGGGAAAATGCAGCCCCTGCAAAATAAAACAGAGGCATTGGGAAAAACTCCCATCCCACAAACAAAAAAATACGTGTGGGCCTTTTTAGGCCTGGTCAGCTATTATTGTCTGTTTATTCCCCATTTTGTAGAATTAGCCACACCATTGATGGATCTTACCAGGACATCTGTACCGAAAACAGTACAGCGGACATAGGACTGTCGTGGTGATTCAAAAAATAAAAGACATTTTGGGGAAGCAACCTGTGCTCTGGTGCAGAGATTCTTTGCTACCTTTTACTTTATACACAGACACTTCCATCATAAGTTTGGGGGCCGTAATGTCTCAAAATTTTCAAGGAACAGAGCATCCAATCTTCTGCTTAAGCAGGAAGCTCCAGCAACATGAGACTAAGTACTCCATCCTAGAAAGGGAATGCTGGACAGTAGCGGCACTGCACTGTTATCTCCTCGGAGCCCCATTCCAACTACTAACGGCCCATGCTCCTTGAAATGGACGCAAGCAATGAAAGATACTAACCCATGAATTACATGGTAGTATCTGGCACTACAACTTTACACTTTTACAATAAAGCAGTGCCGAGGCTCCCAGCATGAGAATGCACACTTCTTTTCCCGAACAGAGGGATATCTTGTTCTTGGAAGAATCCTAATCCCAAAATCTTTCAGGAGGGGGAGGTATGTGATGGGGTCCCATGCTGGAGGCCCTGCAGTCATACTCACCCCACCCCAGGAAAAGAGTAGTGAAGTGGGTCCAACAGCCTGCCTAAAATGAGCCCAGCAGGCTCAGCTAAAAAGAGCTGCAGGGCTTTAGCAGGTCAATTCCTGCCTGCAATCAGAGAGGTGAAGAAGGGTGTGTCTCTCTGGCCAAAGCAGGAGCTCAATAGGCTGCATTTATTGGACCTGGGAGAGAGAGGACTTGAGAACCGTAACCCTAAGGTAATGGGTGAAGATAAAAGGACCAAATGGGAAGAGGCCCAGAGAAAACAGCAGCAACTAATTAAAAGAGGCTATTTGTGGCTGTTGTGGATAGGATCTGTTGATCACTTGTATAGTCAATTGCTTGACCACACTTTAGTTTGTTATTTTGTGACTAAATATACTCAAGAAGAGACCAAATAACCAGTGTCAGTCAGGAAAAAGGTTCTATATGATAGCAGTCTCCAAAGAGCAGTCCTGTGAAGCGATGTTACATTTACCTTAAGCAGAAGGTGTGCTTCCCCAAAGTTCCATCCCTAAAGTCATCTCTTTATACCAGAGGTTGGCAACCTTTCAGAAGTGGGGTGCCGAGTCTTCATTTATTCACTCTAATTTAAGGTTTCGCGTGCCAGTAATACATTTTAACGTTTTTAGAAGGTCTCTTTCTATAAGTCTATAATAAATACCTAAACTATTGTTGTATGTAAAGTAAATAAGGTTTTTAAAATGTTTAAGAAGCTTCATTTAAAATTAAATTAAAATGCAGAGCCCCCTGGACCAGTGGCCAGGACCCGGGCAGTGTGAGTGCCACTGAAAATCAGTTTGTGTGCCGCCTTTGGCACATGTGCCATAGGTTGCCTACCCCTGCTTTATACCTTTCTTGTACGTCGGTAAAAGGTCACCTGAAACTAGATTCAATTAATTAGTTTTTTACTGTGTTCGTTTCTGGTACCATGGTGCAACCATTTATCTCTTCTTCTGAACCTATGCCTTCCAGGTCATGATCCACTCTTATCTTTGTTCTGGGTACATGCATTTCAGGTACTAAGGGGTGTGAGACACCTCCTAGACCTGTACCAGGATAAATAAGTTTGTGAAGGTAACACCCTTTTTGTTGCTATGAGGAAACAATTATATGTCCTGATATTGACAGTTTTCCTTTCTTCTTAAGCCTAAATTTACTTCCTCTAATGCTAGATGTTATGGGATACTTAGGATAAGTGAACAGGCTTATGATAAAGGTATAGGCCAATTTGTGCTATATAACGGCTATATTAATCCTTAATAATATGTATAATTATTGTATGCCTGGAATACATATATTGCAGATCGTATTCTCAGCATAATATATATGTATGCTAGTCAGCACATATTAGTCAACGGGTCTCTGGGCTGGAACCTGGAGTAATGAGTGAGCCTAGGTTCCCCCACTGGCAAAGCACCCTAAACCCTGAGCAAAGGTCTGGATTTAAAGGGGCCAGCGATGGGGCTGAAGACTCTGGCAGGGACAGACAATTTGGTGAACACTGCTGTCCTGGAAGGGGTTCGTGTATGTGACTTGGCTGGAGGGCTGAGCCACTGAAAACCAACCTAGTGAGGTTGGCAACCTATAGAGGCCTTTAGGAGTGGGGAAAAGATAGCAGTATCTCACCCAGCCAGTAGGAGGTACTCAAGGGGTGAGTGCCACCCCATCATACACACACTTTCTTTGGGTGATTTTATCTCAAAGGATATTGAAGTAGCACATTACAGTAGCCACAGTTCTAATAATTTCACTCAGTAGAGGGCAATATTGACTAAGAAAAACAAGCAGCAAGTATTTGATGAATAGCTATGAATGTCCAAGTAAAATGTTTGAAAAGTTACTTCTTTGCGAACTGTGACTTTTAATTTGTCAGTGAGCCTTTGTAACATAAAACAGACTGGGCAGTGAGCAGGCTCTTATTTTTTTTTACTTTCTGGGCTCTCTGAGAATTAGATTAAGGATTCAATCCAGTTAACTTTGACACATGAGTAACCTTAGTTACATGATTAGTTCCACTCACTTCAGTGCACAAAAAGTTACCCACATGCTTAAGCATTTGCAGAATCAGGCTCTACATGTGTTCAGTATTTTAGCAAAATGAAGTGAGTCATGCATATGCAAATCTAGGATAACTTCAACTGTATGCCTGGGCAGTATGACATTAACATGCAGGCAGGGTTGTATTAGAATGGTGATGAGGTATCTTTCCTCTACACAAGATTTTTCTTGAAGGTTAGGATGTGAATAGATGCAAGATGGCTTGTATTGGGTGAACCTTACAAGTTTCTAGTAAGCCATATGGAAACTACATGGATGTAGAAATTGGGCTGAAAATTCCATGGAAGAGACTTTGCTGGAAGCTAGCCAGTACTTTTGTGTCAAAAAATACAGTACATGTTTCAGGAATAGCCTCTCAGAATGCAGAGAAGCAGGTAAATTATTTGTAGAGAACATTATTCAGTAAGATTATTTCATCTTCAAAAGTGCTTGAGTTTAAGTTGAACTGTGCATCTAGAATCTTTTGAACTGCACTTGCAGTCCTAACTCTGTGGATACCTGAAATACACTCCCTAGATGCACACACAGTCTCATGTCTCCAGGTGTCTCCTACAGAGATAGCTAACCAAACTCTGACAAACTAAACCCTTGTATTCTTTCTGTATTTCTTTCCTCTTCATTACTTAAGGGATGTGTGTGGATACACACATACTCACAGATATTAGACAATCTCTCCTTTCAAGTGAGAGAACAGAAAAGATGCTAGGTAAATCCTCCCCTAAGGGGGAGTCTGTCCTGAACTAACCTGAAATAGAAAACATGTACATAGCACCGAGGTGCCCTAGTCATGGACCAAAGTCCTTGAATGTTCATGGACCTGGACTCTCTCTCCCTAAGCTCCTGTCCTAAAAACTAACTCCTGGAGGCCATTCTAGGTTAGTGGTTCTCACCCCTCCTTGTATCACTGACCCCTACCTAAGACAGCGATCCCCCCGAACACTCACCCTTGCTTAAACTCTACAATACTTACCCATGGTGGGAAGATGGGACAGGTTTTTCCTGTGTAGCAAGCATGTTGTAATGGAGTGTTTGAGGCTAGACAACGTATTATGTAAAGATCACAAGTGACACCATATCTGGTGTTGATTACAGATTGGGCCTTAACAACCCATTGGCAAAATCAACACTGGCCAAGGGTTGGGTGAGCCTCTCTGCAGTTTTCTGCAAGGAACTAATGTTTCACAAAAGAGCTAATGAGCCAAGCTTCCTGCACACATCAGAGAAAAGTTGGGAGAGCTTCCCCAGTAGGGGAACATTGCCATGTGGTACGAGAGCTGACGAATGTCTACAAACTGGAGGAAGCTCTCAATGCATTTATAGAACTCATTCATCAAGGAGTAGCTACAGGGTTTTTAGGCCCCCAGTGACTCAATGCAAACCCAAATAGCTAAATTAACATATGGAGGCAGGAGAATCTGGGCTCCTCCCTAGGCTTCTCTACATTAGGAAAGGTTTACCCTGCTGTGCTCATCTGCGCTCCTGCCATCTACAAACCACAGAACTAGATGTTTTTTTCAAACATATCCTGGTACACAGCAGGGCAGCCCTTTTAAAAATTAGATTCATTCCATTAAAATTATCATCTTTACTCTATGTCCCATCTAAGCCTGTGATTCATTGCTCCCTATAACCGCTTCTGCTCCCATCCATGGAGGGTGATCCACCATTACCCCATACACCATTAGCGAGCTCCCTACTTGTTCTGCTACAAACACAACTATTTTGGTAGGTGAACAAATCCTTTCAGAAAGCAGCCCAGACCTGCAGCTCTCTCCTGCTGAGCTGAACTCTGCTGTAACCACAGTGTTTTGCCTTGTTCAGAATTCTGGGCTGCCTCTCACAATTCAGGCAAGAGGTGCAGCTGCAAAGGCACCTTTGAATTTTTGGTAGAGGTTTGTGTGAGGGGGCAGGGTTGTTTAAATGGTTAAAAACAGCGTTTGTATTTCTGATATAAAACAGGCAACAGACAGCAGCACAGATTAGACCCCTCCTGTCAGGGTGGGTGCCAGCTCATTACCTACCTGAGGCTTGCCGATTGCCAGCATGTACTTACACAGGAAGCTTTGAGGAAGATAAAGGGGCAAGGTGGGTTCATACCTTTCTTTGAGCTGTGACACAGTTGCACTGCCTGTTAGGTTTGTTTACCAGCAGGGAAGTATTTGTCTAACTCCCCCTTCACACTGTTTATTCTTACTGTGCCTGTTGCCGCCCTTGGTACTTTAATGTATTTGCTTTTCCTTGTGTAAAGAAATTCCACCTTAAGGCCTTCAGTGCTTAACATTTCCTCCATTGCTCCCTTCCCAGTCGTGAGTGCAAGCCACGGAGCAATTTCGGTGCCTGAACTCCAGAGTTAGGTGCCTTTCTCCCCAACATGGCACCACTGCGTGGCATGCAACCCTGCTTAGCTGCAGGCATCTAAACTCACTTGCTGCCTAACTTTTCACTGTAAAAGTTTCACAGGCACCAAATTTTAGACCCCAGAGCATGTGACTACCTCCTTCTCTAGACATCCAGATGCCTCTCTCTCACCCCAGACTCACGGAGATTCATGAACCAGGGGCAGGCAGCTAGGTGTTCAGCTGCCTACATTGTGTGTGGGACCCAAACCAACACCTCTGAGCATGCTGACCACATCAAGTACCATTCAAAACCCATGAGGAAGAGGTGCCCACCTTATAACTTTTAGCCTAGCGGTTAGAGCAACTGCCTAGGGATGTGGGAGATCCACATTCAATTCCTCCTCTCTCATAGGAGAAAAAGGATTCAAACTGGGCTCTCTCACTTCTCAGGAAAGTGCACTAATCACTGAGCTATAAGATATTTGAATGGGGGTGGGGGGGTGGGAGGGCTCCTTTAGTGGAGGCTGTATTAGTGTGGATAAATAATGAAAGCACAGCCAAATGACTGTTCCATTGAAATACTTTTAGTGGAAATTGAGGGCACACAAAATCTTGTAGAATCGGGCCTTTATGCTGTAGAGCTGGACTTAGCTGAGCCACACATCTAGGCCACCTAGCTATTTTATAGCTCTGCTAAATAACAAGTAATGATCAAAAACTTCTCCTCCCATCCCCAAGCAGCAATACATCCCTGCCTCCCATTTCAAACATTAGTTCAATCTCGTGACCAATCTTTACTCATTTATGAGAAACTGTCCTGCAGCTGTCTTTTGCTGTGCAGCAGTCATTGAGCATAAGGGATACAAAGCGACAATAAAGCCTGAACATACTTTTTTCCCTGCTATCATACATGGTTTAACAGGAGTTAATTTCCATGCCTCCTGATTTTTGCTGTATTTTTTTATGGCCATCCCCTTAATCCACTCCATTTACTAGCTGATAGAAGTGTTGTGAGAAGATTTAAAGAAACTTCAGGTCCATTCCAACTTTCCACGATACATGGCTCACCAGCTCCTCATGGTGCCAAAACATAGTAAGAATCTGCTTGTGAATCATGTTGTCAACTGTAAAGGAGAAACTACCCAATAAACAGAAATGTTGCTGCTCTTGGACTGCTTAGCAAACGGTGGCAACAGCAACTTCTCCCCTCTCCATGCTGTAATCTCATTACTTTGATGAAAAGAGCTAGATAAGAGTAAGGCATTATTACCGGATAACATGATCTAGGAATACTCTCCCCTCCCCTGGCCCCCCACCCCAATCATTTTGAAAATGTAACCCAAACAACAAACCCAATGCTACAAAATAGAAAACACTTGCTTTTTAAATTGGTATCTTTCTTTATTCTTGGTACGGGATTCTCCAAGTGACATATCTGATTGGGAGGAGAGAATCGGAGGTGGATTGATTTCTTTCCCCCTCCTATCATATACTGTAATTATCAAAGACGGAAAAGCATTCTCTTTGGGGGGAGACCTAATGCTGATATCACACCACAGACAGAAGTATTTCTGTGTATTGACTGAAAAGCTAATCTGGAACAGATATTAGAAGTAGTAAGTGTCTGCACAACAGTGCTGCAGGGCAAATGTGTGAGGATGTGTGTCTGTGTGTTAGTTACTTCTTGGTAGCAGCAGGGCCACCAAATAGGGAATGGGGAGAAAAACAAGCAAATTACAGTACCTTAGAGTGACCAACCCACTGTCCTGTCTCTGACCCACTTTGGCAGGCTGTCCAAGCAGTACAGAATGTTGCTGTTCAGCTAGGCAATGCACTTAGCATAAAGTGACTCAACAACCCTATTTTGTCAGACAGTTCCAGGGATTTTAGACACAGGTCAGCGGAACTGACTTTTCCCATGTATTCAAGAAGATAAAGAGAAAGCAGAGAGCCAGAGGCAAACCCTCCAGTCTGTCAGCATTGGAAAGTCTAATAAGGATCATAATGTAATGAACTTTAACTCCCCTCCTCCCAATCCCACAATCACTTCTGTTTATTTGACTGGGCATTTTGGAAGAATTCATTGGGCCAGATGCTCATTTGGTATGAATCAGGGTTGCGCTGTTGAAATCAATGGAGCTATGCTGTTTTACATAGGCTAAGGAACTGGCTCACTGTCTCCAGTGAGGCTCTCGGTTACATATTCATACTACTTCATTTTACACTGACAGCTCACTCTTCCATCAACATCCCCTTCTTCTGATAATGGGCCCTACTTTCTTGGATCCCAGCTGTAATCCAGTGCTGCAGCAAAAGCTTTTCTATTTTGAATTAGCCATTTATATTTGGTATGATAGACAAGTATACCAAGGACTAACAGCTTGATTTTTCAGAAGAGCTGCAGCTTCCATTGATATCAGCACCTCTAAAAAAAAATAAAAATCAGATACTGCACTCTTCCCTGGTTCTGCTTTTTATTATGTATGAGAGGGTCAAAGGCTTTTCTCATTCTCATTTTTTCCATTAGAAATATCAGGAATGTAAAGTCTGTTTTTTGGGGATTTTGCGAGAGAAGTTGTTGGCAGTCTCATGCATATTCCAAATTGTTCTAAAACTTGACTGGAGGGGTAGAGGTGTGGAATCGAAGGCTTTTCCCCCTCAACTTTTTGTAGGATATTTGTACTAAGTATGTGTTGATGAAAACAACCTTTATTCACTGTTTAAAACACTTTCCATCTCAACCAGGTTTCACTTTCTTAGTACTTGTTTTGTCACTGTTCTACTAGCTTTCCAGAGATTCAATTATCCAGGATACAAAAAATGTGTATTTCCAATAAAAAAAAAAACAAGAAAAATTCAGGCCTTTGTTATACATCCTTAAAGCAGCAAAAGAGAGCAAAAATCACTTTTCTTCTTACCTTTTGAGGCACCTTTAAATGATCCTCGCCTTTACTTTTGATTTTGCACTCTCAGATCACAAGATATAGATATCCCAAAACCAAATTTTTGGGCAGAGTTGTGTAGCTAGACTACTAAATCCTATAACTTGGAACCACAATTAGAGGCAGGGACAAATCAGAGACGGCCTAATTTTAAAAGGACACATGTATGTATGATGGACATCACTGAACTGGATTAGATTTAGACTAGCGATGTCCATAGAAAATTAAAAATCACATAGTGAGGGCACATTGCTTACTGTGGGGGTGAGAGGAATCTTCACCAACCTAGTCTGAGATAGCCAGAAAAGTGCTTGAAGTAATAAAACTGCCTTTCAGAAGGTTCTGCTGAATGCAAAAAGTGATGTTACCAGTACTTAAGTCTGAAGGCTAGTGGGTTGTAGAGCAGACTAAGGCTTTTCATTGGGGATAGTGCAGGGTGTAGCCATGCTGGAGGGGTTACATTCTTTCTGCGGAGAAATTCTGTACACAGATATCTCCCTCAGGCACTGGGGGTGGAGACTAGAGGACTGGAAAGGTAGTTGTTGGAAGCAGGGACAATTACATTTAAGTCATTTGCGTGCAAGTTTGGCAATGAGAGATTTCCATTCTGCCCTCTTCCGTGTGATATAAGAAGGAGTGAGGAGCTGCAGTACTGGCTCCTGCTGTCCCCTAAAGTATCCCTGACACAGAGCCTCTGTGTTACAGATCACATACATTCCGCAGTCATAGCTGTTCTGCTGGGCAGGGGCCTTCTCCTCTACGAAGGCCACTTTGCCTCCTCTTTTTCCCAGAAATGCCTCCAGCTTCCCTGCCACCAGCTTGGCATGGGCAGAGTTGCTCTTACTGTGGGAGTCATAATGGGCAAAGCAGTTTTTGTCCCGGAAGTAAACCAAGAGGCTCCAATGGGTGCCCCCAGCAGCCTGGTTGGAGTTATCATTGATGGCCAGGAACACAACCTCCTTGTGCGGGAGGCCCAGCGGCTTCAGGAACATGGCTACTTCCTCCTGGCTGGTGGCACACTTGATGAACTGAGCCACTTCAGGGCTGACAAAGCATACTTGTTCGGAAAAGTCTTGGAACTGGTCACTAGCAAAGTACTCAAAAGCAAACCCAATGATGTGGTCATTAAGCCAGCTGGGGGGATCCAGCAAGGAAACATCCGACTGCCTCAGCAAACTGTCCACATAACTCAGAACAACAGGGTCCATTCTGCACAGGCAGGGGCCACAGCAGTCCAAGTAAGGTCAAAAGCTAAGATAAACCAAAGGGGATAAGATAAGTTACTATCCAAATAGGCTGCACCTTTTATACTGTGAAGGAGCAACTATATCGGACATTGAGTCATGTGAAAACTAAGGGATTTTCCCCACCTGTGTTTAAGGAATGAGGGTTAAATAATCGATCACATTTCAAGAAATGTAAAAAGGGAGAGAAGGGAGGTTTGCAAGTACATTCCCCCTACCCAGTGATGTGTGGAGGAGGATGCGTGGGGCCTCCTGGATCCTCAGGCTAATCCTAGAAACTGCATTGCTGTGTTCCCAATAATACATCGGCAAGGAAGGATGGTTCAGTGGTTGGAATGCTAGTCTGGGCTGTGGGAGATGTGGGTTCAATTCCTGCTTTGCCACAAGCACCCTGTGTAATCTTGGGCAAATCACTTGGTCTCTCTCTGCCTGACTTGTAAAATGGGTATAAACAGTAATTCTCTACCTCCCAGGGCTGTTGTGAGAATAAACACATTCAAGATCATGAGGTGATCAGACACTATGGTTATGGGGCCAGATAGGTACCTAAGATAGACAGATGGATGCATGGCTTGTGATGTCAGAAGAACTACTTGGTCCACGCAAAACTGCTTGTCTTCCAGCTTGATGGAAAGGCAGCTGCCTGTAATGGGAGGAATACACTAAAGAAAAACAAGATTACTAACATGATAAAACTCCCCCACATGCAAGCACTCCTTAGGACCCAATTTAGCAACTTTGTTACTTCTTGGACTGTCTAAATCTATATTAAGTATATGTTAATTCAAGATGTTCATTAACCCCAACTGAAATCCTCGCTTGACACACTTCTGCTCAAAGAGAAAGGATTTAGTAGTTATACTGTTTACTGGTCTCCTGACTAATCATAAGGATGGTTGCTCTAAAGAGTGGCCTACCTCAACATTTAGCTCATGTTGAGATTCTTCTCTGGACAGTTCTAGGTATCTATTTGCCCCACCCCTAATTGATCCTTGCTTCAGCAGGCAAATAAAAACAACTGAATAACCCTACACTGCCCCAAATACCTGACCTAAAGAGAGATTCAGGTACCAAATGAAGATTTTATTAAAAAAAGGGGGTTTATAGAAGTTTCTGGAATTCAACAGCTGTTTGGGGATTTAAATTTTCCTCTGTAATGTTGGAAACCAAAACACAAAAGAATTGTGTACATGTATGTATTCTCACCATGGGGTGAATCACAACTCAGCAGGTAGTTATGACCACCCCTCCCTTCCCTTATTGCAAAATACGAAGGAGATTTTGGGTTAGTCCTGGTATAGAAAAAGACTGAGAACCCCTCTGGGTTAGAGCATAAGAACTGGGATGTGAAACTGACTAATAAAGGTGAAATTGACTAATCTAATGTCCAAGTGAAATGCACATTAATGAGACAGCATAAATAATAAAAATGAAATCAGACTTTTAAAATCAAATTTTTAAAAACATATTTTAAAAAAAGTATCAACACAAGGAAGGAAAAGAGCTATTTAATAGTAAATAATAAGCACTGTCTGCACTTTCAAACCCAGATTAGGATTTGCCCAGTAGAAGATTCCCCCTGCTGAGGGAAATTGCTTAGTGGTGTGGGGCTGACAGTGACTTCTATGCCTCCCCATTTCCTCCCCTTGCCCAAGCATCTCCATGCCTGGTGATCCTCAACTGCTAAAACATGCTGGAATCCACAGGCTGCTCTACTTAATGCCGGGTACTGGGCTGACAGATTGATGGCCCCAGAATCAAGGAATTGTAAAGGTGGCTTTAAATAACTTTTGCTCCCACACACTCCCGAGCCATGCCACGTGCAGCACAGAAGCAAGCCAGGATTTGGCCCTATACTTCCAAAGTGCTGTGCAAAAATTAATGTGTCACTTTAGTATGATTCATTGTAACCAAGGCAACACCTATCCATTATGATAGAAAACAGCTCGAGCATGGTTTGTTTACACATTAGGAAGGAGTGGATTTGGGCTCTTCCTCATGGCAACAAAAAAAGCCTTTCCTAGGCTAGATGTATGTAAATGAAGATAAGCCTAAAATTAACCTATCAAATCTTGGCATGGTCCCTTTAACATGTGACTTTGCCAAAGAAAGCCTGTTAAATAGAATAACAATGACATGCATGTTAAATGTGTAATATACTGGAAGGAAGATCCAAGGTAACTTGCATGAAACAGGTTGGATGTGTAATACACAGGAAGGAAGGCCCAAGGTGACATATCTTAACTTTTAAAAGCCCATTATTATTTCTACTGAGCCAGACACAATGGTATCTGGGACAATTTCACATGTTACTTTGGACTCAGATCCATTATTTCCAAATGTAAAGAGCAAGTACAATGGAACAACCTGGAGTTTAGGACAGTAGAGAAAACATGGAGAATGCATTAAGTCTCCAAGACTCCCAAACTCTCACTTAACTGAAATACTGGATAAACAGGTATATACCTCACAATACAGTCTAAAAGTGGGCAGTCTTTGGCCAGTCTGCTAATGAGAAACTTCTCAGATGTGTGCTTCATCTTCTCCCAGAGACATGCAGATCAAAACAGCAAACTTGCCAATCAAGCCTTGCAAGGATTAATGTTTGCATGATGAAGCTTGCATTCTGAACTTTGTTCTTTTTCCTCCCTGTAGCAATGAAACTTGGCTTTCCATTTTTTTTTTAAGTAAATAATTTGGTGGCTTCCCACAAGGACTCTCTTGTTCCGATTATAATGAACAACACTTAATTGCTACTAGCTACTACTTTTAATTTTATTGCCATCTGGTATTTGTGAAACTGCTTGTAAGATCTGCATGATGACTCACCAGATGTATTGCAGAGCTTAAAGAAGAACACTTCACAGACTCTCATTTAATTCCAGAGCCACTCAGCATAAGTGGTACATACTGCACCACAAATAGTAGAGCCGGTTTGGAAAGTGCAGCTTTTTCTCTGTGAAACAGAACCTTCCAATTAGAACTAAAGGTGAACTCTATGTGAAGTTTGGATTGGATCCAAACTTTTCTACAGGTTAGGGGTGTTTCAAGTTCAAGTCACAAAATTCCAATCAGAACTTCCCACATATCTTAAGGGGAGTCTTTTTAAGCTCTCAGTTACAGATTCTTTGTAGAGAATTTCTAACATACCTCATACAAAATCCCTAATAATTTAGAAGAAATACCAATTGGCTACAACGAGGACTACAGCAGTAATCAAGATTATAAACAAGAGTAATGCTCTGTTTTTTTGTCAAGTAGCTGGCTGAACATGTGAAAGCAACATATACTTCTCTGCTTTCCTGCTGGATAAAGCAACTGGGTATTGATTTTGAAACAAATGCAGATGGGCATGCCTTCTTTCTGAGTGGAAGTTGAAGATCCAGAGTATTTGGGGACACAGGAAAGTAATTTAAATAGAAATTTGACTTTTATATTAGTATTTGGGTTTATTCTATCAAGTCCCACTTCTGAAGTTGTCCAGATGGTTCAGTAATTTAAAAGGTTACCTTGCATTAAGATGACTGAATTACCACATTAATATGCCATATTCTTTTTTTCTGTCACATCTGAGTTATTGCAACCTTAATTTTTTTACTGGTTATTAGTAGCACTTAAGACAGAAGTGTGATTCTTAAGTTGATGGTGTCCCTTTGAAGCCAAAATTTAGGGTGGTGGTGTTGGTGGTGTTGTTTTACTAAAATTTTGCAAAACCTGAATTATTTTAATAAAACATAAATGAAGACTTTTTAAAGTTGTGAACACAAACTGTGCCACGCTGTGCTAGTGCATGAGAACCAGGAAGTGAAACTGACTAGAAACTGACACAGAAAAAGTGAAAGTCTATTTTTATCATCTAACCTGAGCAAAAAAGAACAAACGGTGAAAAGTGAATCAGATTTTGTTACACTTCTGTTTTAATAATATGTTAAGAACATATGGATAGAATATTTTAAAATATGTTATTTATTGTGCTCTTTAGTAAATCTACAAAATTTGGAGAAAGCCCAAAAAACCAGCAGAGGAAGATATTATCCAAACCTTAGATACAGAAACATTGAGGAACAGAGACATTAAATGATTTGCCCAAGGTCATATAGGAAGTCTTTGGCAGAGATAGGAATATAAACCCACCTCTCAGCCCCATGATTTAACCACAGTACCATCCTTATAACCAATGTAGTTTTTGATGCCATGTCAGTGCTTTTTCATAGATTCCAGGCCAGAAGAGCCCACTGAGGGTTATCTACACTTCAATACAAAACTTATGGCGCTGAGGTCAACTGACTGGAGCTCATGGGGCTCAGGCTGTGGGGCTAAAATAGCAGTGTAGACACTGGGGTCTGGACTGGAGCCTGGGCTCTAATACCCACTCCCCTCACGGGATTTAAGAGGCCAGGCTCCAGCCCACGTCTGAATATCTACATTGCCATTTTTTAACCCTGCTGCCTAAGTCCCACAAGGGCCAGCTATAGCCATGCCTCGGGTCTTTTTATTGCAGGTTAGATGTACCCTGTGATCATCTAGTTTGACCTCCTATATGGCACAGGCCAGAAGACTTCCCCAAAATAATTCCTAGATCAGATTTTTTAGAAAAACATCCAATCTTGATTTAAAATGGAGATTCCATCACATTGTTCCAATGGTTAATTTCTCTGTTAAAAATGTGCCTTATCTCCCATCTTAATTTGTCTAGCTTCATCTTTCAGCTATTGGATTGTGTTATACCTTTCTCTGCTAGACTGAGAAGCTAATTATTAACATTTGTTCACCATAAGTACTTCTAGTCTATAATCAAGTCACCCCTCAACCTTCTCTTTAAGATAGATAAACTGAAGGAGCTCAACCTATCACTATAAGGCGTGTGATTAGAGGATTAGAAAACATTCTCGTGGCTCTTCTCTGAACCCTCTCCAATCTGTTAAGATCCTTCTTGAACTGTAGGAATCAGAACTGGACACAGTATTCCATCAGCAGTCACATCAGTGCTTTACAGAGGTAAAGTAACCTCTCTACTCCTACTAAACATTTCCTTGTTTATGCATCCAATGATTGCATTCTCTCTTTTGGCCACAACATCACACTGGGATCTCATGTTCAACTGATTATCCACCATGACCCCCAAATCCTTTTCAGAGTCACTGCTTCCCCCAGCCTGTAAGTATGGCCTACATTCTTTTTTCCTCGATGTATACCTTTACATTTAGCCATATTAAAATGCATATTGTTTGTCTGTGTCTGGCTTACCAGGCGATCCAGATCTCTCTGTGTCAGTGACCTGTCTTCATTAATTATCAGTCCCCCAATTCCGGTGTCATCTGCAAAGTTTCAGTGATTGTTTTTTTCCAGGTTATTAATATTAAATAGCATAGGGCCAAGAACCAACCCCTGCTGGATTTCACTAGAGGAACACATCCATTCAATGATGATTCCTCATTTACAATTACCATATGATAAAATGGATTTAAAAATAGCTAACTGATGTAACAGTAATGTGTCATGTTCATTTGATATCTTTCTGATTTTTTAAAATCAAAATGCCATGCAGTACCAAGTCAAAGTCTCATTTTCAATGGTATTGAAATTTGATGGGATATTGATTTCTACTTTGTCATTGACTGTCCTGGACTACTAGCATGACTACCACCAAATTGTTGTTTGCAGGACATTGTTAATTTAATCTACATCTTCATATATGTCAGAGCTGCTAATATATTATATTACTTAATTCCAGCACAATAAAACATCCTTCCAAAGTTATGAAAATTTACCAGCCCAGGCACGAGGTTTACTCATCCACCGCTTACAATAAGTATGATTATTATTTACAAAAAACGAATGCTATTTGAATAACTTGTCAATTAAAGGTTATGCACTGTAGGGTAAGTCGAATGTCACAGGGCTTCAGTTAGGTTCTAGATGGTAGAAGTTAAGGAAAATTTTCACAGTTCTCACATGCCTACATACAGAAAAGACCGCATCCACAGACAATGCCTAAGCCTTCCAGTTTGTTACCAAAGCTCAGAGACCAGCCTGATCCAGCTGCAAGATGGAATAGCATTTTTGGTATTTACATATCAATAAAGCAAGCTTTAGAATTCTACTTTGTTTCAAAATCCTATATGGTAATAAAAAGTCTTTGAACTTAAATAAAATTTACACAGGCCAGGACTGCAGCCATGGGCTTATATTTTACTCAAGGGTGGGAGCAGGGAGAAAGATGTGAGATCAGCAGAGTACAGCAATCTGATCTGGGGGAGATGAAGCTTGGTGAACAGAAGGGGAAAAAATCACCTCAGATAACATCAGAATCTGGAACTTAAGTAGAAAAATCAGAAAGCAAAGTGGATCACTATTCACTTATTTTTCAAGCAGCATTTATTCAACAGAATATTGAGAAGGCCTAAAGAAAGAACATACTTAAATCAAAGTGTGCATCTTCCTCCTGAAAAAGAATACCATTCCGTATGGTGGAATTTAGTCATAAGAATTGCTTTGGGCACTATGTTGTTTGATCTTTTAAAAATAGTATCCGCTGTAACTGACATGATAACATAGCTATCAGGTGACATGGCTGATCCCAGTGTTTTTAGTTGGTATAATCTGAGCATTTACAAATGTAGTTATATAATATTAGACAATAAGAGACTGTCACAGGATTGCTGTACCTCTCTGGGTGAGTATGCTGCTATGCCTCAGTTTTCCTTCTTTTGATGAATCAAATGCCACTCCCCTTCTGAGGTCTGAAGGCCATTCAGCTCTTCACATCCTTGTGTGTGGGCTCCCCAAATTCTTTCTGGACCTCTTCCCAGGGCTTCATAGATAAACTTGCATCACAGCTTTGCTATGCATCCCTAACAAGGCGTCACAATAATCTTGCTTCTGCCCTAACTCCCTCTATATCAGGAGCGCTATTGATCCAGCCCTCCTCCTGTGAGGTGGCAGATTCCTGTTCACGTCTCCTTGTCATGCAGAGGAGGTGCTGAAGCCTGGGGTCTACCACATGCACCCCAGGTGGGTGCTCTAAGTTTAACCACTGTGGTAAAGATGATAAAACTGCTGATCCTCCTCTCCCACCCAGCTGTTTTGTGGAGTTAAGTATTGGGCTGCCTAAGCAGTTTGTGCGGCCTGATCACAAGGCAGGTGTGGTCACAAGCTGCCTATATCCCCCTGGTTGGTGGATCACCAGCAGATAGATGCCAAACCCTAAGAGAATGGGGTTCATCACACTCCCCTTGCCCCACATCTCCTATGAGCTAACGTGGGCAGCTCTCCCTTTGAACTGAAAGAACCCAAAGCTTTAGACTGCGGGCGGGGCATGCTGCAAGGCCCATGGGTAAGGCTCAGGCAGGGCATACAGGTAGGGTGACCAGATAGCAACTGTGAAAAATGGGACAGGAAATGGGGGTTAATAGGCGCCTATATAAGAAAAAGTCCCCCAAAACGGGACTGTCCCTTTCAAAACGGGACATCTGGTCACCCTACGTACAGGGGTGTGGCAGGGCTGGCTAGTTTATGGGGTAACAGAGACGGGGGTGCTTCTCGCATGAAGATGCTCCCAAGGGCACAGAAACACGCCCGGTTTGTCCAAGGCAGGCAGCTCTCCCCGCGGGGTGCAGCAGGCACTGGCCCCTTCTGCCCGAACAAGCCCCCACTCGGCTCAGACGCTGCAGTTACGAGCGCAGTGTGCAGACCTGAGGGGATAACGGGGGCTCCAGCGGGGCGGACTTTGCCCACTGAAGACAATTTGTGGGGCTCGAACCCCCCGGGAGGAGCCAGAGCGGCCCCGACCCATGCCAAGGAGGGGCCCTTTCCACACCGCCGCGCCTCACCTGCCACCTCATAGCCCGGGCACCACCTAACCGCAGCAGTCCCGAGCCAGCAGGCCCCTGTCGGTTCAGTTGCTAATGACAGCCGTAAAGGTAGAAAAAACACTGTCGTAAACCGGCATTGCGCTGTACAACGCCCGTGGCGTGGACAAGGGAACGGGAGGGGGGTCAAACTGGCCCCGCCCCTAAAGGGGGCTAATTAGCATAGGGCTCAAAACGAGGTAGCGAAAGCGACGCAGAAAGCTACAGCGCAGGCGCAAAAGAGAGCGCGGAAGCCGCAGATGGTTAGAAAGGAGCGCGGCTGGAGAGCGGGACCTGGCCTAGTAGGGGGCGTGTTCTCTCGAGGCTCTGGGGGAGGGGCGTATCCAGTGGCCTCAGGGGACTGGCGGGGGCGCGGCCGGAGGCGTGTCTAAGTAGCGTGGCCGCGCGGGCTGGGCGCGAGTCAGTGCATCTGTCGGGCACGCGCGCCGGTGTGTGTCGCGCGCAGGCTAGTTGGGCAGTGTGAGACGCGCAGTATCTGTGCGAGCCAGGGCGGGAGGGAGTTGGTGCCGGAGGAGCCCGGAGAGCGACCTCTCTGCCAGTGCCTCCGAGCGAGTGGTTGGGGCGGCGGGGAGTGAGCTGAGGGATGCGCCGCGTCCCTAACACCCAGGTGAGAGAGCGGCCACTGCTGAGGAAACCTAAGAGACCTTCCCCACCCCATCCCACGCGGGGCGCGCCCCGCCACTGCCCCCCCGCCGGGGCCCGCCCAGCTTTCTCTTCCCTGCGTCCGGGTGGGGGCGGACAGCCCCGCCCCCCCGTCCCTGCATCCCCCGGGTGGGGGGGACAACAGCGCCGTCCCTGCATCCCCCGGGTAGGGGGGGGCACAGCTCCGCCACGCCCCCCGTCCCTGCATCCCCCCAGGGTGGGCGTGGGGGACACAGCCCCGCCACGGTCTCCCCGTCCCTGCGTCCCCCCAGGTGTGTGTGCGCGTTTGTGGGGGATAAGCCCTGACACTGCTGTTCCTTCCGTCCCGTCCCTGTATCCCCCCAATGGGAGCGGGGAACCTGACCTGCCACTGCGCCCCCTGTCTTTCTCCCTTAGGCGGGTTTTTCAGCATCTGCATTCTTCCTCTCTTCAATCCTTTTTTTATAATATCGACCATTGCCTCCCCAATAAGTGTAGTGTCTTTAGCTGCATCCTTGATGTTGCTGGGTCTCTTGCATGCATGCCTTGTGGCTCCCTCAGACAGAGAAGACAAGCCTTTATTGGAGTGGGGTGAATAAGACCATGCATTTCAGATGGGTGGGGTTATGCCCTGTATGTTTTCTTTGCTCTCTTCTCCCCCACCCCATATTCCTGTGTTGGTGCCATTGCAGCTTTTATTAGGGGAGGGGTATGCTGGGGCCCAGGGCCTCGGATGGGGAAGGGAGTATAAGATGCCTGGAAATGGCCTCTGCTCACAGTTCACTAAGATTTTCGAACTTGGGTGTCTAAAGTTAGACCCCTACATCAATATTTAGCTAAATAAATACCTTAGAAATAGGTACCTAAATAAATGTGCTGATTTTCAGAGGTGCTGAGTACCCACACCTTCTGCTGACTGCAAAGCTGTTCCATTGAAGACAACGATATTTGCGGGTGCTCAGCACCGGTAAAACATCTGCCATTTATATAGGTGCAAAGTTGTGTGTTGTCTTGGGTATCTGTAGGGCATGGTTTTGTGAGAACTAAATGGCAATGTTGTATTCCATCTTTTCATTTGGTTATTGTTACAGAAGGTAGTATGGCCTTGTAAAGCAAAACATTTAGTGTTATGGCCCCATCTGCGCTATAAAATCTACCATATTAGATACCTGGTTACAACATTTTGATCTTCCAGCATGGTTAATACAAGGTTTGGGCTTGCAAGCTAACTAAAACTGACAGATATTTTAACTGTGTTCCCAAATTGTGCTACAGCTTTGGACAAATCATACCTCTGTAAGACGATGATAACGATGCTGGTCAATTGCTGAATCTGTGATGAAAAGAGTAAAATTAAAGAGCGAAGGGGGGAAGCTATTTTCAATTGGCAACCCATAGAAGAGGTCTCATTGTTTTTCCATATGTCTTTTATTAGAGTTGGATAGATTCCTTGTTGCATTAAGGATTTTCTCAAAACATTTGGTTTCTTTTACTGTCATTTTACACTGGATAGGAAATAAGGTAAGTTACTTTTTGGCATGTCAGAATAGTGGCAGGATTTGTTGCAATACCTAAACACCTATGATTCATGGTCAGTGTTTTGGTGATATATTTGTTTGTGCTGATGCTTCATTCTCTCGGTGTTGCTCAAAGGGGAAAGTGGAGAACACTGCAGTGTAGACTACTATCTATTAGCAAGTTAGTAAAATTAGTGTCGTCAGTACAAGGCTAGGAAATTACTCCAGGCAATAAATGCTTCAAATAATATTTCAAATGGTTATTAAAGGATGCAGTATCCTGATTAATTTTTTTATAGGAGTACTTTAAACTATGGCATAGTGTGCATAATATACAGTGGACAATGTTACCTCTTTAAATTTATAATCAATTATTTTATTTTGAGTCTTCATTGAGCGTTATAGTTTTTGTGAAGCAAGCTTAAGTGATGAGTTTATTTAAGGTAAAATGATGATGCAGACTGAAAAAATAATATTTTTGCCTTTAATGCCTTATCAAAATATTAGTCTTTTCAGCCATACTTAAGGGTGGGAGGAGGATTCAGTGTTTCTTTTTTTTCTGACTTAACATTAGTGTTTACATAATGTATTTTCATTAGGGCATGGTTAGTATAGAGGTGTGTGATTTAAATGTTTTTTAAAACTGTAAATAGAGGCGTAAAATGTAGATTTGTGAATAGAATGTGTTCTCAATGAAAAAAGTCAGGACTTTTCTACACGAATGTTGGGTTTTTTTGGGGTGTGTGTGGAGTAAGGAGAATTCCCCATAATTGGTAACACTAATAGGAAAGCTACATAGACAAGGAATCAGGTGAATGCTGGTATTATAAATACTGTGTCATTAGATCTGTTTTGGATGGGGTTCGATAGGATATTAAACACTGTTGCCTGTGGGGAGTCTTGTCCTAGGGTTTCCAGTGTTGCTGCCACTAGTGGACCTGTATAATAACAGCAATGGGGGAAATGTTTGCAAAACATCTAGCATAGACATAGCTCTGGTGTCAAACTTCAATAATACATATTGTGATCGCCTTTGCTATTATTCAGTTTAATTATTTAGCAATTGCAATAAAATAGACTGTAATGCTAATAAATAAGAGCTGCATTTAAACCTCTTTTAGCCTCTAATTTAGATATATCCTGATTTTCAATAAATGCAATATTCTTAATGTATAGTACTTAACTCTTAGCATGAAAGGTGCCTTAACACTTCACCAAGGTTTTGAGTACTGTTCTTCGAGGTTTAAAAAAAAAAACAAAAAAAACTATTCTTTTCATTATTCTAGAATTTTTCTTACGTGTAGAAAAATGTCTACTTTGCTTTAGGAAAAAAGAATCTCCAAACAGGATTTGCTGTAGTGTCATTCTAACTTAAGTGATATAGAGGAGTTTTTACAGTATCTAGCTGTCCTTGTCCTTTTATTATTGGAACAGTCTTGCTTATGAATATTTTTGGCAGCCCTCTTTCCATATAGTTACATTTCATACCCTGAGGTCATGTTGAGACTAGTAATTTAGAATATGACCAAAAGTAATCATGGCTTTCAGATGGTTTGCTGTAGTGTGTTATTGTGACTGTCAGACTAGTGGGCAATGTCTGCTCTATAGTGGTACTACACAATAGAGTAGGGTGGCCAAACTTACTGACCCTCTGAGCCACATACAATAGTCTTCAGAAGTTTGAGAGCTGCAAGACACGCACAACCTGCCCGATGGGGCAGCATCTACCGGGGCGCGGGGCTAAAGCCCGGAGACTCCCCTCCCTGCAGGGCAGAAGCCCCTATCTCCATCACCCCACAAGAGGGCAGAAGGTCCGAGTTCCCCCACCCGAAGTCTGGTAGGTGGAGAATTGGAGAGAAGCATGATGGGGATCCGCAAGCTACACTTTAACTGTAAAAGAACCGCATGCGGCTCACAAGTCACGGTTTGGCCACACCTAGAGGTTAGGAGCAAGTGTAGTGAAGAATGTTATGTAAAGATAAGTATTGGAGAAAGTGAATTAAAGCTCAGTTATAAGAAGAAAATTTAATGCTCTGTTTTAACTTGTGAAGTTGATTACTGAAAGTCACTGTCTGCAGTTAAGTTCAGTGATATAATTAGGAGATTGTAAAACTTTATTTTTCAAAATATAGTTCAAACCTTTGTTTCAGTTTTCACAGTGAAGTGCTAGGAATTGGATTGTGAATCTTTTCTTCCTCTCAACTCCAGCAAATTTTATATAGCAAAGGGGTTTTGCACATCCTCAAGATGATGACTGGAATAGACTAAGGCACCAATCCTGCACTTGCCTGTAATTAAACGGGTGCTTATGTCAGTGAGGCTGCACCATCACCCTGTACTCAAGTGTAGAGCATCCCTCCTTTAGTGTTCGAGTATAGAGTTAGATGACTAAAATTTCCTTTACAGATCATAAATGTATGTATTCATTAATCTTGCTTACCATGGTTTTTTTTCTAACTAATACTTGAGAATTAAACTTGCTCTTGTTCCTAGGGACTGCTGCTGTGTCAGGCTACATAGACCTGACTCTGAACTGCCCTTCCACAGTTCCTATTGTAGCAGGCATGCAGAGCAGCCTCTTCCCAGGTTTCTCCCAGTATTCTCTTCTCCAGACTAAACAAACCCAATTTTTAAAATCTTTCCTCGGAGGTCATGTTTTAATCATTTTTGTTGCTCTCCTCTGGACTTTCTCCAATTTGTCCATATCTTTCTTGAAGTTTGGTGCCTGGGATTGGACACAGAGCTCCATCTGAGACTTTACCAGTGCTGAGTAGAGTGGAGAATTACTTCTGTGTCTTGCTTATAAAACTCCTGCTAATACATCCCAGAATGATCATCACTTTTTTTTTGGCAACAGTATTACATTATTGACCCATATTTAGTTTTTGATCCACTATACCCCTCAGATCCTTTTTTGCACTACTCCTTCCAAGCAGTCATTTCCCATTTTGTATTTGTGCAATTGATTATTCTTTCCTAAGTATAGTACTTTGCATTTCTACTTACTGAATTTCATACTATTTATTTCAGACCATTTCTCATTTGTCAAGATCAGGATTAGAATTCAAAATATCCTCCAAAGTGCTTGCAACCCCTACCAGCTTGATATCATCCGCAAACTTTATAAGTGTACCCTCTATGCCATTATTCAAATCATTTATGAAGATATCGAATAGAACTGGACCCAGGACAGATCCTGCGGGACCCAACTATATATGCCCTTTGAACTTGATTGCGAACCATTAATAACTGCTCTGAGAGTATGGTTTTCCAGCCAGTTGTGTATCCACCTTATATTAGGTTGGTCTAGGCTATGTTTCTCTAGTTCATTTATGAAAAGGTCATGTGAGACAGTATCAAAAGCTTTACTAAAGTCAAGATGTATGACATGTACTGCGTCCCCCCATTCACAAGGCTTGTTACCCTGTCAGAGAAGTATCTTAATTCTTGGGTTTAAATGTACTCTGTATGTACTCGTGTTTCCATAAATATTTATTTAGTTGCTTATTTTCAGTAAGGGCAGGTGAATAATTTATGAACTTTGAGACCTAGCTAATGAGCCTATATCCCTCTAGTTTTTTGCAGTGTTATACGGATAGCAGTCACAATGGAAGTACAGTAAAAGCTTTTTATCCGGCACATTGAGGGAATGATAAACTTCCAGTTAACTAAGAAGGAGGGAGTTTGAGTGTGGGGCTGGGGGTTAGGGCATGGGAGGGGGTGGGGTCTGTGGGCTCTGAGAGGGAGTTTGGGTGCGGGAGAGGGGTTAGGGCACGGGAGAGGTTTCGGGGTGCTGGATCCGGGGGGCACTCACCTCGGGTGGCTCCCTGCAAGCGGCGACCAGTCCCTGCTGCTCCTAGCCGGAGGCATGGCTACGTGGCTCTTCGTGCTACCCCCGCCCCGAGTGCTGGCTCCGCAGCTTCCATTGATTGCAATCCTGAAACCTCTCCTGCGCTCCAACCCCTTCCCCGCATCCAAACTCCCTCCCAGAGCCCATGCCCGTACCCTCTTCTGTGCCCCAATCCCAGTCCCGCATTCTCTCCTGCACTCCGAACCCCTCATGGCCGTTCCTCCACGTAGGAGCAGCAGGGACATGTCGCTGCTTCCAAGGAGTCACGTGGAGCCAGATAGGGAGCTTGCCGGCCCCGCACCAAGCGGATTATAGTCCAGACCTTCTATGAAAATTAGAAATTCCGGTTTATAGAGTTTACCAGTTGGTACAGCTTTTACTGTATAAGGCCATCCCTTGCGAAACTTCAATCCCCTGCTGCAAAATATGGAGGCACAAGAGCTTTTTAATGCAACAGTCTTAAGAACTTGTTTTTAACATGGGCAAAAGAAAATATTTTGCCTGATCTCGTTCTCAAAAACAGCTGAAACACTTGCTGAAATTTTCCTCAAAAAAAAAAAAAAAACAGCCATAGGCAGACACTCTCTGGCATGGAAAATTTCAGCTCAAATGGTAAGAATTTGGCAAAGTTAGAAGCAACTGAAAATTGGGTCTTATAATTGAAAGTGTTGGGCAATCTTAACTGTCGGCCTCTCTACCCAAGCTGCCTTTTATTCCCTTTCTAAATGAGCTGGAATTGTAATTAAAATTAAATAGGAAATATTTTAAAGCACAAATAAATTAAGTCTTTTTCAGTGCTTTGGGAATGACAGCTATCTGATAAAACAATCAGAGAAATTTGTTAGCTCTTACATGTGATTGTGGTGTATCTAAGTATTGAAACACTTATTTGGTATATGGTTTGTGTGACTTGCATGTTTCTTACCAAAAGTTAATCTTCCAAAATGGTGCATAATTCAACCTCTGAGTTTCAGATCTTTATTTTGCTTAAAAATAAAAAGCCTTGTATTTCACTTGCTAAAGCCTCATTCCTGCAAATGTGTATTTGCATAGCATTGTGCATGTGACCACTTCCTCTGAAGTGAATGGGACTATTCCTGCGGCTAAATTAAATACACCTCTACCTTGATACAACGCTGTCCTTGAGAGCCAAAAAATCTAACCGCGTTATATCGAACTTGCTTTGATCCACTGGAGTGCGCAGCCCCTCCCCCCCGGAGCACTGCTTTACCGCATTATATCCGAATTCGTGTTATTTCGGTCGCGTTGTATCGGGGTAGAGGTGTATGTGCATACATATTTGAATTAGGGCTTAAAATTTCAATTTTATGATTTCCCCTGGCATTCCTCTAGGGAAAAACAAAATGATAGGTTCTACTTTTAAGCAGATGGTTAATGTACTCTGAGATAAAACTTGTTAATTGTGTGATCTTCCTGTTACATAGTGGTATAAAAATACGTAGCTGTAATTTTCAGATTAGGTGACTCTGGGGTATCACAGCTCATTACACTAGTTTCGGGTGAGTGAGTTTCTTATTGGGCTATTAGAGTAATACTTCTAAGCATACATATATAGAATATCAGAAACAATGTGATGAAATTGTTTCCAGATTGAGGTAATTTTTATGGTCAGTCTTTTGTCTTATTTATACTAAATTTTTCCACAAAGTTCATATATGTGGTATCTTATAAGAACACGTGTTCAGGATTTAGATTCCATAAATAAAATAAACATGCACAGCTCATGCCAGATGATGGAGAGGGGAAAAAGGGGAATTGAATAGTCTTTTGTAAAAGTTCTCTGCATACGCATCTCTTATATCTTAATATTGTCAAGTAATATAGTAATAAGAGAGTTGACTCTTTTGGTGTACTTATAAATTAAGCATTGTATTAATATTTCACGTTTATATTTTAGGAATCTTTGATATAGGTCAAATTAAAATTAGATAGCGGACTTTGTGGAAGATGACAAATTATTAGATCTTATATGAATATTGAATTCCGACTGAGATTATTAGGAAGAGATGTAATACTGCTGGCTTAATAAGTGTAAAAACATTTTAAGAGTTATGTTTCTGTATGTATTTTAAATGCAAATTATTCTGTTAGAATTTTTTGTAGTGGGGTGGGATTATCTGACAGGTAGCCATAAAGCAGTTTTAGAAGTAAAATGAGAACTGGCTGTCCTTGCCACAGATACTTTTAATTAAAAAAAAAAAAATAGCGTATCCTTTATTACTATCCAGTAACAAAATCCCACCTCTGTTTTTTTACCTTAGGTTTTTTAATTTTATTTTCGGGGAAGATAGTTTTATTAAGACATCATTAATAGGTGCAAACACCTAGTAAAATGCTTATTTGCCTTTCAAGCAGGTTATCAGAATTCCTTTAGTCTCAGCAGGGAGGCACTTTCCCCTTTTAATCCTTTCCATCATGATTTTACTTTACAGGTACCCTCATTCTGGCTGAAGATACCTGATATGTCAGTGCTGCTCCTTTGCCAGCCAGAGGTGTTGCTATGAGCATTATGAGGCTCGCTTTCCCCTACAGGGGCTGAGAGTCTTTTTGTCAACCTCATCTCCTGCAGGCTTGAGCAAGAGACAGAGACCGGAAACAGAATCCAGATTTCCCACATTTCTGGTAGTGCAGAACATTATAATTAATAAGTGCATTTAACGTCAAAGGAATCTGAGGGTGTACAATGTCTGTCACTAGCACCACACAGAACCTATTTTGGTAGTCCTTGTGACTCAGACACTATTACTATATTTTACTATAGGGGAGGCTGTTAGTGGCCCCTATATTTAGGTTGTCTGACACTTTCCATTATGAAAGATTCTTGTGAGATTCTTTTTGAGAATCTGTAACACCTCCATTGTTTGCAACAGGTCTTTGAGATTCAGCAGGGAGAAAACCTTAGGGTCAGCAAAATGCCTTTTCTATGTCCAATCAAATTCTATTGAGATTTAACTGAATTATGAACTGTTAAAAATCACAGTTGCCCTGCTGCGATTTGCATTTGTCAGGAAAACTGTACACTTGTATTCTAAAGAGCTGGGCTCCCGCTGCTGCCTCTACCGCAGCAGTGCATATTGCACTGGGAATGCTTCGGAGGGTGTGCTGGAGCAGGCTACTCCTGCTCCAATGTGGCAGGATTGGGCCACCTTCTTCCCCTTTATCTGATGCATGGGCCAAATCTCTGGGGACACCACCCCACTTCCTGCATGGTAGTGTGTGAAGACGGGGGTGGTACTCTTGACTACCTCCTGCACCTAGCACATGGCACCAGTAGTTTCTTTCCCCTTCTCTGGGATAACTGCTTTCTTCTGCCAGCTAATGTAATTAGTCCTTTAGCCCAAGTCGTAAAAGTCTCTTCTGTGGTGCTGAAGAATCAGGATTCAGATCCTGATGGTGCACGATGTGATCAGTGATCATGTAGTCCATCATTCCCTGTGAGTTGGGGAAGAGACACTTTATGTTCTCATGTGTAGCTATAAGAATGCAAATTAATAAATTATATATAGATTACAATATAGTTAGTTGATGTTGATCATCATAAAAATTAAGCAAATGGTTCAGATGTTCTCTATACAACTTATTAGTAAAATACGGTTCTTGAAACTCGAGGTTTGGAATGGGTGGGGGGGGGGAAGGGAAGGGAGGGGTGTGAGAGGGAGAAATAAAAAAAGTCTTCCAAAGATTGCATTCAGTTTTATTTCTAACTCTGATATATAGGGAATACAGTTTTCAAAAAGTGAGAGATTCTTTCTGCTTACTCGTTTCCTTTGTGTTGTGTTCTTCTCCTTCACTGTCTAGCAATGGCTAAAAACCACAGTTTTTCAATGCACTTCGATTTTACCAGTTAATATAGGCTGAGTAACAACCCCCATCTTTCAAAGTGGGACATAGCAACTGCAACTACAGGATTTTAGGCATGGTCCAGCTCAGGCCACCTCTGCTGTTTTGCCCTTTTTTCCATCTCTCCCCAATTTTACTTTCTGCCTTTGTAAACTGAAAGATGATGTTGCACTAACCGTATTCTTTGTTGCATTCATTCTTTGAAGCCAAATACTTTGAGTGTTAAGACTTCTATAATATTTTAATCTACGTTTTCATTTTTCTTCTGTTCTGGAAATGGACCCCAAACCTTGTAAAAGGAGGGTAATGACGGTAAATGCCCTTCTTAAAGTCACAGTGTTGCCTATGTCTCAGTTTTTTTCTGCCCGACTTCCTCAAAACTCATGTGAGCAGGTAGTGGCTTCCAGCAGTCCTTTGAAGTCTGAGAGTGGCTTCCTCTCTCTGCAGCTCCCTGCCAAGGTCTATACTGATGGACATTTACAGTATTTGATTCTGATTTGTATAAAAACATCCCTCCATTACTCTGGGTGCTTTCAAGCAGTTAAAATACACTAATATGTATATCTCCACAATAATAATCATAACTTAATTGTGACTTATCTTCCATCCCACTTACTTCATCACTACCTCTATCAAAATATGGAAAAAAGATGGTATTCACATTGTCTTGAAGGCTCACAATTCTAGGCTCTGGGCCAAAGAGAGGTAGGGATTGAGCTCAAAAGTCATAGGTGTGCTACAGAAATGGTCCCTTTGGTTTAAAATAGGGAAGCTCAAGTGCCTCTGAGGATCACAAATGCAGAAGGAAAGATGTTATTTTGAAGATAACCAGGTCCCTTATTATTCATCATTGTGTTGTATTAGTACTCAAAACCCTAATCAGGATTGGGGCCCCTATTATGCTGGATGTTGTACAAACACATTAAAAGACCCGAAGAATTTATCTGAATAAAGATGTGATGTAACAAGTGAGTATAATAGATCGAGAGCAAAGGGGAGAGTGGACAAGGAGAGCGGTGATAGGAACATTTGGTTACATATACTAGCCAGGTGGTAATGATCAGGTTTCAAATGAGATTTTTTTTTTTTTTTTTTAAATAGAGAAATTTGAAGATGTTGATGTCAGTAATCCCTGCTGGCCACCTGCCTCATCATTATTTGTTGGCAACATAGTTTATACCTTTTGATACAAGTTCGACTCAAGTAGAGGGTTGAAGGATAGTTTTAGTAGCTTTATGAATTACTTGAGAGAGTGCATTTCACAAAGTATGGCAGGAAAAATTGAGAGTATTTGTGGGAGAAGTGGGTGGGTAGATGGTGCAGGTTGGTCGTTAGTGGGATAATCAGGGTGAGGGGTCATGTATGGTTTTTATAGATTAGTTTCCAGACAGAATTTAAGATGTTGGTTTTAACAGGTTGTCAGGGCAGATAGTGGAGCCACTAGTGTAATATGGTCTTGGTCAATGCAGTTGTCTTTAGTTTCAGCTTCCAAGTGGTCTCAAGTGCCAGGCCCACGGCAAACATGTTAGTCAAACTCAAGATTAGGTGATTGTTTTGATCACTCTGCCAACATGAGTATCCAGGAACAGTCTAGTATCTACAACCCATGTTTCAAACAGTGACTGCACTTCCTTAATCAGGGTTGCTGACCTAATTTTCCGGGTTTTTTTTTTTGTTTTTCTTCCAGCCTATCAATGTTACCTTAGTCTTGTCTTGATTTGAGATTGTCTCACCAAGCTCTAGTCTCATACAGACACTGGTTCATTTGCCCTACTGCATCCAGGGGATCAGACATAAGAGACATAGAACAAGATATTGACATATTGAAGCCTTTGCTCATGTTTCTTCAGTAGCCCTCCCAATGGATTTATATACATACTGAAAGGGCCTCTGCTAATTCCTTCTCTCGGAATAAGAATTATGGGAAAGAGTCCTAATTATAGTTTCTTCTCTTATTCCACTAATCTGGTAAAAGGGAGAATTCAAATAGAAGTTTGGAGTTTGAAAAAAATGATCATTGACTTCTCTGAATTCCTAAAGGAAGCTGTATTTCACAAAATGTTCCTTTCCCCTCCCAAAAACATAATTTTTTCAGTACCAGTCTTTAGAGAGAGAATTTTTCCTGCAAGTAGTGCATCTGCTCTTTTAGATGTGAGCCATCATCAAAGTGCTAAAGGAACAGGAATTCTCAGAAGTGGACTCCCAACTGTTCCCTATCTTCCAAGAGATCAGGGAGCATTTAGTTGTTCTTAGATCTGAAGTGGCTGTATCTGTTCATTTTTACCACCAAATTCAGCACAGGGTTATTCAAATCCATGCTTGCATTTATGACAAAAGTTGCCTTTTTAGCATCTGTGGACGTGCAAGACACATCACTATTTACCTCTGCCATTAGAGGTGCTTATGTTTCTTGCTGGGCCTTCTTTATTTTCAATAATTTTCACTTCCTTTTAGGTCTACTTATTCCAGGATAAGAAGTTCATTCTGGCCTGATGAGGCTACACACAAATGTACTTCACAGTTTTAGGAGTCCTTGTGCTCAGACCATCTTAACTGAGTCTTCAGTTTTCAAACTTTTTTTAAATGAATTATACTGGGGTGTTCAGCTTCTCAGAGGGAATAAATCTTGGTTTTTTTACAAAGCGTATGAGGTGACTAGCTTGTTCAGTATCTCTGTTGCTTCTTTCTCTCCATTTCTCTAGAATTCTCAGGAACTTCTGCAGACATGTGGTAAGGATGATGTTTAAACAAACATTAGTTCTTTGACAAATGGTCTGCAAATTGCATTTTTGCCTATGAAGAGACATCATAAACTTAAAACTGCTTTTGAAGTATTTTTAACTTTCTAATGTTTCATGTAACACCTAAGGTTACTGTAAGTGAAAGACCAGAGAACTCTCTCTTTTTCTAGTGTTGTCTATATGTGGGGATTTTTCATACTTCAACAGAAGAGAAAAATGTTTTTAAAAATATGATTGTAAAACTACAAAAATTTGCAGGGAACTCGGTAGCAAGTATAATATCTAAAACCACTTCTAATTCAGCTTTGAAAACAACTTGATTTCAAGTTGATGCCATACCTTTAAGTGAAATCTTGATCTAGTAAAATTTCATGGTGTACAGTCAACTGCTATTCAACATCTCTATCTTTCCACCGGTTTGTGTCTTTTATATAGGGCGTGAGCCTAAAGATACTATGGTGATGTAGACAATCAGTGTTTGCTTGTGACTCAGTGGTACATTAATTAATATGAGAACCGATGTAATGTTTGACAAAACAAATACATTCATTTTCACCAAACTTGGATTTTATTTGCTGATAACACACTTAGCTTGAATCATTAATTGAGGATTTGCAATGCTATTGCCGTTTAGCAGGTCTGTGTGTGTGTTCAGGATCTGTTTGCTTTCATCCATCAAACCCTGCAACAAGTAATTAGAATTACATTACTCACTTTATTAAAGGGACATTAGCCAGTTGTTTAGGCTCCAAATTTAATATTTTTAAATGTTGGATATTATAGTGCTAAGTGGCTTCCTAGGGTTTCTTTTGACAGTTAACTGCAGTATTGAATTAAAAAACCACTCTAACGACTAAAATATAGTTCTCACAACTGTGTGGAATTATGACACTTGCTATTATAATATGCAATTTGTAATCTACTATATGCAAAATTCAGGGCAGAAACCACTTGATAGAATCCTTTCCAAAATGCAGATTTTATGTCATTTACACAAATTTGTCAGAAATTTGGTATTCATAGGAATGAACAATATTTAAAATGCTGTGTTATTGGACAATGGGAATTGGTAATAAAGTACAGAGTCTTTTTACTGCTGTTCTTTGAAGTTAGTAAATTTCCCCCCATTTTACATGAGTTGAATTTTGCCAATTATCAGCTGGATGTTCAGTGACCTGTGGGTAATGAATTGATATTAACAAGTGTAAGAGACTGTTGTGAGGGCCACGTCACAAAGAAAAAGGTACTTCTAGACAGCGATCAAGTAATTTTTTAATCTTCTAGTGTATAGTCTAAATAGACTGAACTTCTTTAGTCACTATAAGACAGGTTTTTCCAAATCTTAAACCATTCTTGTAGTTCTTTTCTGAACCCTTTCAAGTCTAACATCTTCTTTTAAAGTATGACTACAAGTATTGGACACAGAATTCCATTAATTATCTCATAAATGCTGTACGCAGTAGTAATTATACTTCCTGCTCCTACTCAATATTCCCTTCCTTATAAATACAAGGATCACATTAGTGCTGAGTCACCACATCACACTGAGACCTCATGATCAGTTGGCTATCCACCCTGACCCTTAGGTCCTTTCAATAGTCACTGCTTTCAAGTACATAGTTCCCCATCCTGTAAGTGTGACCTGTGTTCTTTGTTCCTAGATATATAGCCTTGCATTTGGCTGCATTAGAATGCATGCTGTTCAAATAAGTCTGCCTTACTAAGCAATCATGGAGCAGGTCCTCAAGGAATCAATTCTTAGAGGAGAGGAAAGTGATCAGGAACAGTCAGCATGGATTCACCAAGGGCAAGTCATGCCTGACTAACCTAATTGCCTTCTTGAGGAGATAACTGGGTCTGTGGATGAGGGGGAAAGCAGTGGACGTGTTATTCCTTGACCTTAGCAAAGCTTTTGATACGGTCTCCCACAGTATTCTTGTTGGCAAGTTAAAGAAATATGGGCTGGATGAATGGACTATAAGGTGGATAGAAAGCTGGCTAGATCGTTGGGCTCAACAGGTAGTGATCAATGGCTCCATGTCTAGTTGGCAGCCAGTATCAAGAGGAGTGCCCCAAGGGTCGGTCCTGGGGCTGGTTTTGTTCAATATCTTCATTAATGATCTGGAGGATGGCGTGGACTGCACCCTCAGCAAATTCTCGGATGACACTAAACTGGAAGGAGTGGTAGATACGCTGGAGGGTAGGAATAGGATGCAGAGGGACCTAAACAAATTAGAGGATTGGGCCAAAAGAAATCTGATGAGGTTGAACAAGGACAAGTGCAGAGTTCTGCACTTAAGGACCGAGTGGCTAGGCAGCAGTTCTGCAGAAAAGGACCTACGGGTTACAGTAGACGAGAAGCTGGATATGAGTTGACAATGTGCCCTTGTTGCCAAGAAGACTAACGGCATTTTGGGCTGTATAAGTAGGGGCATTGCCAGCAGATCGAGGGACGTGATCATTCCCCTTTATTCGACATTGGTGAGGCCTCATCTGGAGTATTGTGTCCAGTTTTGGGCCCCACACTACAGGAAGGATGTGAAAAAATTGGAAAGAGTCCAGCAGAGAGCAACAAAAATGATTAGAGGGCTAGAGCACATGATTTAGGAGAGGCTGAGGGAACTGGGATTATTTAGTCTGCAGAAGGAAAGAATGAGGGGGGATTTGATAGCTGCTTTCAACTACCTGAAAGGGGGTTCCAAAGAGGATGGATCTAGACTGTCCTCAGTGGTGGCAGATGACAGAACAAGGAGTAATGGTCTCAAGTTGCAGTGGGGGAGATTTAGGTTGGCTATTAGGAAAAAGTTTTTTCTAGGAGGGTGGTGAAGTACTGAAATGGGTTACGTAGGTTGGTGGTGGAATCTCCTTCCTTAGAGGTTTTTAAGGTCAGGCTTGACAAAGCCCTGACTGGGATGATTTAGTTGGGGATTGGTCCTGCTTTGAGCAGGGGGTTGGACTAATGACCTCCGGAGGTTCCTTCCAACCTGGATATTCTAAGATTCAATCCAGATCACTTTGGAAACTGACCATTCTTTATCATTATTTGCCACTTCACCAATTTTTGTCATTTGCAAACTTTACTAGCAAAGATTATAGCAGAGTGGCAGTTCTGTACAGTGAAGGTTGAGTGCTGCTTGCTGTTTAAAAGATGACTATACTAGGTGTTCTAAAATATATATGCTTATTCAGATTGTCTAGAAATTTGTTGCGCCTATTAAGGGTTTATAGTAGGGTGATTGGTACAATTTTTGGGGTCATTTAAGTAAAGTTTTCCCAAGATACAACCCTTCTAAAATGTAATTTGTCTACTAAATCAGCTGGTTCTTGTAGTTTTGCACACACTTGGAGCTCAAACTATGGCTCTCATCCTCCTCAAAATGATCTCACTGCTTAGGATTCGTCTCAGCTAGTGTCATTTTGCAGAAGCAATATTTAAAATGCTACTTAGAGTTAAGTTTAAAACTCAGGCCCAGGTTGAGTCTAACTCATGAGCCAAAGACCGTGAAATGCACATATGCGGCAAGATGAGAGCTTTGTTGTTAGATGGATTGCAGGCAGACAATAGCTGTTATAGCTTATGTGGCTGGCTTAGGTGATGTTGTGGCTATTGAACCTGATCAGCACCCATGTATTCCTATCCTTAACAGCTTTCTGGGAATCTGTTCTCTCCCTGAATTATTCATGGGTGCCTTTTGGAAGTTTTTCGTTTGAGGCAATATTTTAAAGTGCCCTAAAATCCACATATAGGCTCTGATTTTAATATTATGGTGTGGTCAAGGACGTTAAAGACTCCAGTAAGTAGTTAGGGTGATGTAATCATGACTCATGCCCCTCAATCATTTCCTACACAATGGAACTGAGTGTGATTAAAGGAAAGCAAGTCATGGGGTCCTTAGGTTAACAGGTTAACTGAAATGCAGCTGCCTAACATGAGTTGCTCATAACATTTTAAGATTGTTATAATTTCTGGTGCAGATCTAGGGAATGTGAGTGGTGCTGAAGCAGTAAATAGGGTGTGGGGATTGGGATGGTGCAGGGAAGGAGTTATACCTCTTTGACAAACTTCACCCTTTAGGATTATATTCTGGTAGAACTACACCTCTACCTCGACATAACGCTGTCCTCGGGAGCCAAAAAATCTTACCGCGTTATAGGTTAAACCGTGTTATATTGAACTTGCTTTGATCCGCCAGAGCGTGCAGCCTCGCCCCACCGGAGCGCTGCTTTATCGCCTTATATCCGAATTCGTGTTATATCGGGTCATGTTATATTGGGGTTAGGTGTACTTAGGGGTTAGCAAACCTCTAGATAGTCCTTATTAGTGTAAAGGATCATCCAAACACAGTTCTTGAAAACCCAGTGTGATGGGGGAGAGGGGTAGCTCAGTGGTTTGAGCATTGGCCTGTTAAAACCAGGGTTGTGAGCTCAATCCTTGAGGGGGCCATTTTAGGGATCTGGGGCAAAAATCTGTCTGGGGATTAGTCCTGCTTTGAGCAGGGGGTTGGACTAGATGATCTCCTGAGGTCCCTTCCAACCCTGATATTCTATGACTAGAGTTATGATGAAGAACTGCATTTCCAAAAATGTAGTTTTTCCTATGATCCCTCAACAAATAAGGGATCGTGATCAAGGGGACCTTTGCTCTCTGGTAGATCAGAACCACTGACAGCAGAACGATTGGAGGGGAAGGGAAATTGGATATTATAGGGATGGGTGTGTACTTGAATTCTGTATTTCCTGGTTTTCAGACATTTGAATGTAGCTGAATTCCATGTTCTGGAAAAGCATGAGGCACCACTGGGCAGCCTTAACTCTGTGTTAATGATATTTTTTGGCAGCTAAATTTGTATTAACTTCTCTGTCATTGATAAAGGTTGAATAACATTGGCTGAGAACAGATCCTTGTGGGATCCCATTAGAATCCATGCTGGATGATGATTCCTCATTGACAATTACTTTTTATGATCCATTAGTTAGCCACTTTTTTACCCATTTAATATGTACAATGTTGATTTTTCTGTTGTGCTAATTTTTCAGTCAAATGATGTGGTTCTAAGTCAGGTGCCTTACAGAAGTCTAAGTACATTATGACAACATAGTTTCCTTTATCAACCAAACTTGTGATGGTGTCAAAAACCAATATCAAATATGACAAGCCTATTTTCCAGAAACCCCAGTTGATTGTCATTAAGTATATTGCCAATTATAATGCCATATTTTAATTCTTTACTGATTCCATATTGTATCAGCCTTTCCATGATTTTTTTGTCCAGGACCAGTATTGGACTAACTGGCCTACAGTTACGCGGGTCGTCCTATTTACCCTTTGGCACAGTGTCCTTTTTTTCACATCCTCTGGAACTTCCTCAGTTTTGCAAGATATTTTTTAAATTTAAAATATAGGATTCAGAGATCTCAATGGCCAGTTCTTTTAAAACTCCTTGATGCAGGTTATCCAGTCCTGTGGATTTAAAATTTTTAACTTAGTGTAGTTGCTGTTTAACATCCTCCAGGGTTACTGTTAGAAGAGAAAGTAATGAACCTATATCATTGCTAGGATTTCTTTTTTCTAATTATATTAAAAAAATCTGTCTTGTTATCCTTATCCCTACTGATTATAGATTTTTTTTCCCCCACTGACCACGTTAGTTTCTTTTATCAATTGTCTGCATTCCAAAGCTACTCAGTCATTGCTGTCAATTTCTCCCTTTTTCTCTCTCTCTCATATATTTAATTATTTATTTATTTAATTAATTAATTAATTAATTAATTACTGTTTTCACTTCCCTTTGAACCAGGAAAGATTTTAATCAAAGAAGTCTTGCTCAGTTGTAGAATTGTTATTTTTGGACATTTAGTAAAATATTCTTAAATGACTCCCAATTATCTTTCACATTTGTTAATTTTTTTTCTCCCATTAAATTTTGGGCTCGTTACAACTTTGCTAGACCCTAAAAATCAGGTCTTAATAAAGCCATTGGATTTATGAGTTCATTACAACAATCTGTAATTCTCTACCCCTCTGCCCCCTTTCGTTCTGTGACTACAGGCATGTTAACTGGTCACTTCACCTTGAATGGTCCCATGGAATATTTGTTATCTGTTCAACCTTGTATTTAGATGTGACATTCTGAGTATCTTTCCCAGACCTGAGGAAGAGCTTTGTGTAGTTTGAAAGGCTCTCTCTCTTTCACCAACAGAATTTGGTTCAATAAAAGATATTACCTTATCCACCTTGTCTCTTTGATATTCTATAGGAAGCCAATGTAAAGAGCAGAGGACAGGTCTGATATGCTTGTAATAGTTATGTGGCTGAAGAGCAACAGTGCAGTGTTCTATAATAGTTGGAGTTTCTTAAGGACTGATGTCTTCATTCTCAACTATGTTGCATTGATGTAGTCCAGCTGTGAGGTGATAAAACCATGTGTAATTGAGGCCAGGTCATCATTCACCGGGATGAGATGGAGTCTTGTAGCCAGCCAGAAATAGCAGAAAGCATTACTCATGGATGCTGCTATGTGAGGGCTTAGTATCAGCAAGAAATCCAGGAGCATTCTGAAGCTGTTGACTGAATTGACCAACTGTGGGTGTGTACCTTCGGTCCAAGGAGACAGTACTGTGAGTGCAAACTCTTCATTTGCCCACCAGCATAACTTTTGTGTTGCTTAGGTTCATTTTTACCCAGATATTCTTCATTCATGAGCTGATCTTGTCCAGACACAGAGGTCATATGCAGCGAAGGATAAATAGAGCAGTGTATTTTCAGAGCATTTCCAATCCAGTGATTGGATCAAGAAACTTCCATTAACACTGAGAGCTGAGCAGTAAAGTTTTTTCACAGGATTGATATTGTCTGTCAGAAATTCAGTTAGCAAGGAATATTGCTTAATAGTACCCCCCACATCCCTTGCCAATTTCCCCCCGCTTTCCTTTTTGATACTTTATGGAAAGGACATTATAGTGAACATTTACTTGTTTTACACTTAAATTTACTTTTTTGTATTATAGTAAAATAGCTGAAAGCCATTCCTGTAAAATAAAAAAATATTGTAGTAGTATGTTAAGAAATTATATACTTTCTGCTTTTTTCCTCATTCATAAATAGTGTAAATTTATTTCCAGGGCAGTTGTTACTCAGCTGCAAGAAACAATACAATAACTAATAGAGAAATGGTTAAATGAACACGTCAGAGGACTGAGGAACAGCATAATCATCTTTAAAAAAAAAAAAAAATGAATGCAGAAGTACACACCTTTGCTGTAATACTGAGAAACTTTCATTGCATTTAAAATTACTTGCCTCAGGTAAACAAGTCTCGAATTGAAATTGAGGAAAGTGTTGCATAAGAAGTTTTTTCTTCTATTTTGTATGCTTCTAAAAAAGTTCTGGATCAAATTGCTTTCTGGCACCTTCAATGTACGAATTTACTGATGGTTTGTTCCAAGTGGTAGAGCCAACTATGACTTAGGTTCCTTGACAACTTTTCCTTCAGTCTCTGTGATTTCATTTCCCCTATTGTTTTCTGCCTTAAGCTAGGACAATTTGCAGTGAAGCAAAGTTCTTGCCACCTTCACTTTATCTTTCATTCAGGAACCTCTGTGACTTTTAAATTTAATGCTGCAAGAAAATGTATGCTAGATATCTCTTCAAAAAGTATGGCCAATAACAAAGCTGTGATGTGAGCCCTCTGGCTCTACACTTGGGCTGAAACTTCTTCAGCTCAAGTTTTAAAGACTATTTTTTTCATGAGAAATTACTTGAACTCCCTAACCAAGTCCTCAGTGATACAGATTACAAGTCTTGGCTGTCTTACTTTCAAAAGACCACCTCACTCCTTTGATTCCACAGAGGGGACATAATTCTTTTCAGAAGTGTCTTTTGAGGATTTTTGGTCCAGAAATAAATAGAGCCGGCAGTTGGGCATATTTGCTACTAGCATTTGTGGATGGGTTATATGCCACTGTAGGCAATTTAATCATTCCATTCTCCAATAAACTTATCAACCTCACTCTTAAAACAAGTTAGGTTTTTTGTCCCAACTACTCCTCATGAAAGGCTGTTCCAGAACATCAGTTCTCTGATGGTTAGAAACCTTTATCTAATTTCAAGCCTAAACTTATTGATGGCCAGTCTATATCCATTTGTTCTTATGCCAGCATTGGCCCTTAACTTAAGTAACTCCTCTCCCTCCCTAGTATTTATAGATATTGATGTTTTTATAGAGGGCAATCATATCTTCCCTCATCTTCATTTTGTTAGGCTAAACAAGCCAAGCTACTTGTGCTTACTCTTGTAAGGTAGGCTCTTCATTCCTTTGATCATCCTCGTAGCCTCTTCTACACCTGTTTCAGTTTGAATTCATCTTTCTTAAACATGGGGAAACCAAAACTGCACCCATGGCAAGCCTCAGCTATTGTTGATTCAAGTGATTTATGGGAAGGAATAATGAAGATCCACTAACAAGCTGTGGTCTCCTCGATTGATGGCTTAACGGATTTTGATGACTCCATATACAGGTGAGGTTTTCTTTTTGTTTTTTAAACTGCAAATTGCTTGAGCTACTTCAAATCTGGAATTGGAGATTCTCTTATGTACACTTCTTCAAAAACTCTATTTACAAGTGAATGATGATATCTGCAGTTGTAGGTCCTCAGCACTTCAGAAAATAAGACCCTAGGTGTTTCAATCTGGGCACCTGTAGAATGAGGAGCATGCAATTTGTGGCCGTTTGCAAAAGTTGTCCAACGTTGCTTAAAGTCTGTGAAGGGGCAGAGCTGAGTTCTCCTGGGTGGCATTCACCTACCTGTACCACAGGACCATCCTTTCTTTTTTTAGTAGTTCCCTACCTCATTCTTATGGAAGACAAGATAAGTTGATAATAATGAATATAAATCAGAAGCTAGGAATTGTAGAAAATTGATAAATGAAGCAGAGGAGCATAAATAAAAAAGTATGGTCAGCAGAGTTAAGGACAAGACATTTTTTTTTAAAGAATATTAGAAACAAAGACTCTTAACAATGGTATTGGTTCATTATCAGATGGAAATGGTGGAATTATCTATAATACAGAAAAGGCAGAAGTGTTCAGTAAATATTTCTGGTCTGTCTTTGGGGAAAAAACATGATGTAGTCTCATATCCTATGATGATGCTCTTTCCATTTTACTAGCATCTCAGGAAGATGTTAAACAGCAGCTAGTAAAGTTAAACACTTCTAAATCAGCATCCAAGTGTTTTAAAAGAGTTGGTGGATGAGCTCACTGGATTGTTAATGTGGATATTTCAATAAGTCTTAGAACACTGGGGAAGTTCCAAAAGTCTAGAAGAAAGCTGCTGATGGGTCAATATTTTAAAAGGCTAAACAGGATGACTTGGGTAACTATAGTCCTATCAGTCTCAGGTTGATTCCAGGCAAGATAATGGAATGGCTATTTCAGGACTTTATTAATAAAGAAGTCAATGATGGTAGTGTAATTAATGCCAATCATCATGGGTTTATGGAAAGTAGACCCTGTCAAACTAATGTGATATATTTTTTGGATGTGGTTACAAGTTTGGATGACAAAGTTAATAGTGTTGAAGTAATATCGTTAGGGTTCTGTAAGGCATTTGGCTTGGTATCGCATGACATTTTGATTAAAAACTGGGAAGATATAAAATGAACATGGCCCAGGTTAAATTGACTGGCTAAGTAAGAGGTCTAAAAAATTGTCCTTGTAAACAGTAAATCATCATTGAATGATGTGTTTCTAGTGGGGTTCCGTAGGATCAGTTCTTGGCCCTATGCTATTTAATATCTTTATTAATGACTCTGGAAAAAATACATAAAATCATCACTGATAAAGTTTGTGGATGACACAAATTTGGGAGTGTTAAATAATGAAGAGGACAAGTCACTAATGTAGAACAATCTGGATCTCTTGGTAAATTGGGTGCAGGCGAACAATATACATTTTAATATGGTCAAATGTATACATCTAGGAACAAAGAATGTAGGCCACACTTACAAGATGGGGGATGCTATCCCAGGAAGCAGTGACCCTGAAAAAGATTTGGGGGTCATGATGGTTAATCAGCTGAGCATGAGCTCGCTGAGCACGACTATGGCCAAAATGGCTAACACAATCCTTGGTTGCAGGGCTGGCTCCAGGCACCAGCGCAGGAAGCAGGTGCTTGGGGCGGCCAGTAGAAAGGGGCGGCATGTCCAGGTCTTTGGCGGCAATTCGGCAGCGTGTCCCTCAGCCTCTCTCGGCGGGAAGGACCGGCCGCTGAATTACCGCCAAAGAATGAAGTGGCACGGTAGAGCAGCCACCGAAGTGCCACCGATCGCGGCTTTATCTTTTCTTTTTTTCTCCCCTCTTCGCCGCTTGGGGTGGCAAAAAAGCTGGAGCCGGCCCTGCTTGGTTGCATAAACAGGGGAATCATGAGTAGCAGTAAAGAGGTTATTTTGCCTCTGTATTTGGCACTACTGCAACTGGGAATAGTGTCCAGTTCTTGTGTCCTTAATTCAGGAAGGTTATTGATAAATTGAAGAATCTTCAGAGAAGAGCCACGAGAATGATTATGAATTAGAAAACATACCTTACAGATATAGACTCAAGGAGCACCCTCTGTATAGCTTAACAAAGAATAGGTTAAGGGGTGACTTGATTAGTCTGTCAGTACCCACATGCAAACAAATATTTAATAATGCGCTCTTCAGTGGAGCAGGGAAAAGTATAATACAAGCCAACAGCTTGAAGTTGAAGTTAGACAAATTGAGACTGGACATAAGGCATAATTTTTTTAACAGTGAGAATAATTAACCATTGGAACAATTTACCCAGGGTCGTGGTAGATTCTTAATCATTGGTGATTTTTAAATCAAGATTAGAAGTTTTTCTATAAGATCTTCTCTAGGAATTAGTTTGGGCAAGTTCCATGGCCTGTTTTATACAGAAGGTCAGACTAGATGATCACAATGATTTCTTCTGGCCTTGGAATCTATGAATCTATGCCTTCCCATTTTCAGAGTAAGTGAGACCTGGGCTCTTCCTAGAGACAACAGCCTCATTTGCTCTGTAAACCTGATTTGTTCTCTGCATTTTATACATTAGAGAAATTTCCACTAGAGTGAATTGTACACAAGTGTAGTTATACCACTTATACGTTTTCTTGACATAGACAAGCTCTAAATATTTTTCTGTAATAATTTTTGTGAATAAACACAAGCAAAATGTGAAATTGTTCAGTTTTCTAGATTGTTATATTTCACAAGATGTGTTATTGTTGACCCCATCCCCAGAAATAACAGAAGAAACACATTTGCCTTTGACATCTCAGAATCTCAGTTAGGAAGTATGAATGTTATGATTCCTGATGTCAGATTTGTGTCCATTTATTCTTCTGCGTAGAGACTGTCCGGTTTGGCCAGTGTACATGGCAGAGGGGCATTGCTGGCACATGATGGACAAACCTAACTTGTTTTAAGAGTGAGGTTGATAAATTTATTGGTGAATGGATGATTAAATTGCCTACAGTGGCATATAGCCCATCCACAAATGCTAGTAGCAAATATGCCCAACTGCCGGCTCTATTTATTTCTGGACCAAAAATCCTCAAAAGACACTTCTGAAAAGAATTATGTCCCCTCTGTGGAATCAAAGGAGTGAGGTGGTCTTTTGAAAGTAAGACAGCCAAGACTTGTAATCTGTATCACTGAGGACTTGGTTAGGGAGTTCAAGTAATTTCTCATGAAAAAAATAGTCTTTAAAACTTGAGCTGAAGAAGTTTCAGCCCAAGTGTAGAGCCAGAGGGCTCACATCAGAGCTTTGTTATTGGCCATATTTTTTGAAGAGATAGCAATCCCTCCTTGAGAAAGAACATGAAGGAAGAGTATACCGGAAGCACACATGATGGCATCATGTGCCAGCATTGCCCCTCTGCCATGTACATTGGCCAAACCGGACAGTCTCTGCACAAAAGAATAAATGGACACACATCTGACATCAGGAATCATAACATTCAAAAACCAGTTAGGAAGTAGTTAATCCTGAAGTATATGCTGATGTGGGGAAACAATATGAGCCAGTTGCTGTGGCTTGTAGGGTGTGGTTCAAAAAAGACCAGTTTCTGATGCTGTTTACTGGCTGAGCTAGAAAGGGCTAATTATAGAGACAAACTGGGGAAGGAAGAGAACAGGGTCAATTAGAGCATCCAGCACTGTTTCCTTTAAATTAGTAGTTGGGTTGAATAGATAAAAAAGCAGTGAGTGAATTTTCAAATGTACTGACTTAGAATTGTGCCAGTGGCTATAGCAAATGAAATCTTGTAACTTTTTTCACATTGATTTTTAAGTAAATAGTGTTATCAACTTTGTAGTTTTATTTGTCAGTCCATCCAAATTTAGTTTAAAAGAAGTCAGTAAGGATGTTACCGCTTCCCTTTTTCTTGTGATTCCTCTTTTTGAGTATCTGTTGTTGAATGTCAGTAAATCATAGGAGTGAAGTCTATATGAAAAGAACCAACATAACATCCTTTGACATTATTTAACAAAATGGATCTTTGATACGAAAGAGTAATTGAGCAAGTATTTTAAAACTTCATTTATATAAAGGTATTAAAAGAAGCATCTTGAGTGTATAACCTATATAATCTATACTGTACATATTATATAAGTAGAAATATAAAACCATTTTGGCCATGTTTTTCTCCCTGTTTTGGGGGTGATCATTTTCTTCAATATATCAAGATTTGAAGTTAAGCTTTTCTGAATTTCTTTCCTCTACTTTGAATTAGCTAACATTTGAAACTCTATGAACAGATGCTTAAGTGCTGTGTGTTTCCGGATCTCAGTTCCATTGGAATAGAAGTAGAAATAATAAACTCGTATGCAGACTAGACTGGTTAGCAGCCAATAATTTATTTGGTGCCATTCAGCCAGCTGAACTCCTACTCTTATCTCTGTTTTTCTCCTGTCTTTCTAGTAAAAGGCAGCATTCTGCAGACTTTGCCTTTTTGGAAGTAAGTTTTTGATTTTCTTTTCTGTCTTCCAGCATGTCCAAAACTTGGAAGCATTTTGGGCAAATGAATGGAGAAAAAGGAGAGGGGAGAAAGCCCACAGTTGCAGTCACACTGTTCAGCCCACACTGGCAGGTTCCTTCTGGCAGTCCTATGACTCAGCCCTAGGCTTGCTTGCTTCCTTGTGGCAGTTTCTGGCAGCATATCAAAGGAGTGCCCTGTGCTTTCAAGCCATGTCTGAAAGAGGACTTTCTTAAAGTGCAAGCTGAGTCTGTGGGATATTCTCTCCTTAGGAATCTTCCATGTCTGCACCCCTGTAAGGTGCATCATTTACCCTCACAAAATCTGCTACTCTTGTGGGCAGAAAATGTTTTTTCTCCAAGTTATTTTAGCATAAGAACGGCCATACTGGATCAGACCAAAGGTCCATCCAGTCCAGTATCCTGTCTACCGACAGTGGCCAATGCCAGGTGCTCCAGAGGGAGTGAACCTAACAGGTAATGATCAAGTGATCTCTCTCCTGCCATCCATATCCACCCTCTGACAAACAGAGGCTAGGGATGCCATTCATTACCCATCCTGGCCAATAGCCAATAACGGACTTAACTTCCATGAATTTATCCAGTTTTCTTTTAAACCCAGTTATAGTCCTAGCCTTCACGACCTCTTCAGGCAAAGAGTTCCACAGGTTGACTGTGCACTGTGTGAAGAAGAACTTCCTTTTATTTGTTTTAAACCTGCAGCCCATTAATTTCATTTGGTGGCCCCTAGTTCTTATATTATGGGAACAAGTAAATAACTTTTCCTTATTCACTTTCTCCACACCAGTCATGATTTTATATACCTCTATCATATCCCCCTTAGTCTCCTTTTTTCCAAGCTGAAAAGTCCTAGCCTCTTTAATCTCTCCTCATATGGGACCCGTTCCAATCCCCTAATCATTTTAGTTGCCCTTCTCTGAACCTTTTCTAATGCCAGTATATCTTTTTTGAGATGAGGAGACTACATCTGTACGCAGTATTCAAGATGTGGGTGTACCATGGATTTATATCCCGGCAATAAGAGATTCTCCATCTTATTCTCTCTCCCTTTTTTAATGATTCCTAACATCCTGTTTGCTTTTTTGACTGCCTCTGCACACTATGTGGATGTCTTCAGAGAACTATCCACGATGACTCCAAGATCTTTTTCCTGATTAGTTGTAGCTAAATTAGCCCCCATCATATTGTATGTATAGTTGGGGTTATTTTTTCCCATGTGCATTACTTTACATTTATCCACATTAAATTTCAGCCATTTTGTTGCCCAGTCACTTCGTTTTGTGAGATCTCTTTGAAGTTCTTCACAGTCTGCATTGGTCTTAACTATCTTGAGCAGTTTAGTATCATCTGCAAACTTTGCCATCTCACTGTTTACCCCTTTCTCCAGATCATTTATGAATAAGTTGAATAGGATTGGTCCTAGGCCTGACCCTTGGGGAACACCACTAGTTACCCCTCTCCATTCTGAGAATTTACCATTTATTCCTACCCTTTGTTCCCTGTCTTTAATCAGTTCTCAACCCATGAAAGGATCTTCCCTTTTATCCCATGACAACTTGATTTACGTAAGAGCCTTTGGTGAGGTACTTTGTCAAAGGCTTTCTGGAAATCTAAGAACACTATGTCCTCTGGATCCCCCTTGTCCACATGTTTGTTGATCCCTGTTCCTTTAAAACAGTGGTTTTCAAACTAGAGGATGCGACCTCTCGTCAGGAGCATGTGAGAAAAATCCTGTAATGGCAAATAACGCATTTTATTTAGTAAGACTTGGCAATGTAATCATAGGTATATTATGACCGTATCTCAGATGGGGGTACGCAGTAGACTACATTATTTGGAATGGGTACACAACCTATAAGGTTGAAAACCACTGCTTTTAAAGGATCATGCCTGTCTCAGGATAAATTAAATATAGCCCTCGAAGATATTTCAGATCACAAAATTGTTCTGTTGGGGTGGTTCACCCCCAAGTTCTTTGTGCTACCGTATGTCCTCTAATGAAGGGTCTGCCCTTTCCTTCGGGTTTAGTATTTCAATTTTGGAAATCCCTGGTTAAATACTTGGAGTCCTGGTCTCTCCATCGGAATTTGCTATTTTGTAATCAAACATCCAGGATGTCACAGAATAAAGATCAGGATAAACCTTCCTTCTGATAGTGTCTGTTCTCCCTCCTTAATGGGGCAGATTGGGATACACGGGAAGGGAGGATTTCCTTGTTTTTCTAAGGAGTGAGCAGCAATTACTTGAGGTCCTGCTAGAAGACAGTTTGCTTCAGAAGATATAACTGTTGTGTGGGAACTGGATGCGGTATGGAATTCTATAAAATATCACCAGGTGACTTGACTGAAGTATCTCCTCTGTATATGAATTGTTTTTCCCTGTTCTTTGTTTCATGTGCTTATCAGGAGTCTGTTCACTTTTTTTTTTTTTTTTTTTTTTTTTTAAAACAACCTCAAAAAAGCAAGTGAGGGAAGTAGCTCTTCTGTGTTACTAGTAGGACTGTGAAGCAGTTACAAAGATTAATCGCACTGTTAAACAATAATAGAATACCATTTATTTAAATACTTTGGATGTTTTTTTATATTGATTTCAGTTACAACACAGAATACAAAGTGTACCGTGCCTACTTTATATTTATTTTTTATTACAAATATTTGCACTGTAAAAAACAAAAGAAATAGTATTTTTCAATTCCCCCATTACAAGTACTGTAGTGCAATCTCTTTTTTATCATGAAAGTTAAACTTACAAATGTAGAATTATGTACAAAAAATAACTGCATTCAAAAATAAAACAATGTAAAACTTTAGAGCCTACAAGTCCACTCAAACCTATCTTTTGTTCAGGCAATCACTCAAACAAGTTTGTTTACATTTGCAGGAGACAATGTTGCCTGCTTCTTATTCATAATGTCAGCTGAAAGTGAGAACAGGGGTTCACATGGCACTGTTGTAGCTGGTGTCGCAAGGTATTTACTTGCCAGATGTGCTAAAGATTCATATGTCCCTTCATGCTTCATCCACCATTCCAGAGGACATGCATCCATGCTGCTGATGGGTTCTGCTCGATAACCATCCAAAGCAGTGAGGACTGACACATGTTCATTTTCATCATCTGAGTCAGATGCCACCAGAAGAAGGTTGATTTTCTATTTTGGTGGTTCGGGTTCTGTAGTTTCTGCAGCAGAGTGTTGCTCTTTTAAGACTTCTGAAAGCATGCTCCACACCTCATCCCTCTCAGATTTTGGAAGGCATTCAGATTCTTAAACCTTGGGTCAAGTGCTGTAGCTATTTTTAGAAATCTCACATTGGTACCTTTGCGTTTTGTCAAATCTGCAGCGAAAGTGTTCTTAAAATAAACAACATGTGCTGAGTCCTCATCAGAGACTGCTAGAACATGAAATGTATGGCAGAATGCGGGTAAAATAGAGCCAGAGACGTACAGTTCTCCTCCAAGGAGTTGAGTCAAATTTAATGCTACAAAAGTCCCATGCGAATGCCTGTTCTCACTTTCTAGTGACATTGCAAATAAGAAGTGGGCAGCATTATCTCCCGTAAATGTAAACAAACTTGTTTGTCTGAGGGATTGGCTGAACGAGAAGTAGGACCGAGTGGACTTGTAGGCTCTAAAGTTTTACGTTGTTTTGTTTTTGAGTGCAGTTATGTAACAAAAAAAATCTACATTTTTAAGTTGTATTTTCATGATAGAGATTGCACTACAGTACTTGTATGAGGTGAATTGAAATAGTTTTTGTTTATAATTTTTACAGTACAAAAATTTGTAATAAAAATACAAAGTGAGTAGTGTACACTTTGTATTCTGTGTTGTAATTGAAATCAATATATTTGAAATTGTAGAAAAACATCCACAAATATTTAATAAATTTCAATTTGTATTCTGTTGTTTAACAATGCGATTAAAACTGGGATTAATCACTGCCTGAGTGATTTTTCTGGCATCAGTAAACATGAAGGCTGTTTATCTGTGCATTCTCATGTACCTGAGTCAATAGAATTTTTTGAAATTTATAGTTGGATGCCACAGATTCCAACCAGTCCATGTCTTTGACTTGGCAAACTCACCAAGAGTTTTCAACAAAGAATTAATGATGGCAGCTCTTTGGAAGGAGAGGAATCGCCGCCCATGATCCCCTCCCTTAACAACTGATTGGTTCGGGCTCAGGCTGCACAGAACAGTAGTTATTCCATTCTCTGGGATTGACTGCCAACAAAGAGAAAAGCTCTCTAGTTCTTGCCTAACACACTTCATATCTGGGAGCTCTCATGGACTGTCTGCAGGGTTCGAGATCTCTCAAGAGGTATGAAACTGAAGGCTCTTATTCTGTTAGTATTCAATCAGGAGAGATTCCTGGCAAGAATTCTTGCATATTTCTGGTAGCCTTGTCAGGCTTTATTCCCCGGGCTTGAATACACCTATGACCTGTGAACTTTACAGCAGTTTCTTCTGACTTCAGGGAACAATTCAGTAAGGTGGAAGAAATATTTTGATCCATAGTTGCAGTAAAGGCTCTTCCCTCCGTTTGTGAATAAACAGGTCAAACACTCTTAAGGGGATGTCCTATCAACTTCTTAGTACTCTGGGAGCAATGAAGTCTGGGGGCTTGTGTACAAGGAGATGTCATGCAAAGTAGGTACCTTTGTCATTAATCCAAACTAGGTACATTTTAGAATGCACCAATAGGATGTACATGGGGCAGTTAGAGCACAACACATTAGTGCGCTTTACAGATCACACCCTTCTGGCATGCTTTGCTGCACTGTGAGGACAAGCCCTGCGACCCAGAAAGTAAGGAAACAAAAAAGTTCTCCTTTCTCTTCAAATATTAATTACACTTTCTCCTATATTTGGCTACCTTCTTACACACCTGTTTATGGTGTGAAGTTGGAGAATGCTTATCTTAGTGCTATACAGGGTCACAGACAGTGATGTTCAGATGTTGCTGTTCTGTCTGATTATATCTCTGTTCTGTCTGATTATAAGTGAATGCTTGTCATTTCTTAGTAAGAGAAGAGGAAACTTCTACTTCATACATATTTGTAAGAGTCTTAGAAAGGCCAAAGTAGAATAGATTACATTTCCAGAAGTGCCCTTGTGTAGGTATCTCCCTTGTTTTTCCAGCGCTTCCTCTTACTTTGTGGACAGCACCACCATCTTTTCACCCACCCAGGCCCATAATCTGAGTACCATCCGACTGTCTTTTCCTCAGACCTACACCCCCTAGGCTGTGATTAAGTTTTGCCAATTCTTCCTGTGCAACATCTCCAAAACCCAGGTTTTCCTCTTGTGCTCACGAGCAAGACCTTCATCCAGTCATCCATCTTGTACCTTAATTACTGTAACCTCATCTTTGGTTTTGCCTCCTCAAATGCATTCAAAATGCTGCTGCTGAACCATTTGTCACTTTGCTTCTCCATTACGTAAAACAAGCTTTTGTTCTTACCTTTTAAGGCTCCCCTCCTGCAATTGTTTCATCTACCTATTGCAGCGGTTCTCAAATTGTGGGTTGGGACCCCAAAGTGGGTCGCAACCCTGTTTTAATGGGGTCGCCAGGACTAGTGTTAGACTTGCTGGGGCCCTGGGGTCGTAGCTGTAGCCCGAGCCCCACCACTTGGGGCTGTAACCTGATACCTGCCGTCCAGGGCTAAAGCCGAAGCCTGAGCCCTGCTTCAGCCCTGTGTAGCAGGGCTCAGGCTTCAGCTTTAGCCCTGGACGGCAGGTATCAGGTTACAAGCCACTTGCCCAGAGCTGAAGACCTTGGGTTTTGGCTTTGCCCTCCTCCCCCACCTGGGGTGGTGGGGCTCAGGCTTTGGCTTTGGACCCCCCCCCACTGGGGCAGCAAGGCTCAGGCAAACTCAGGCTTTGGTCCCCTGTCATGGGGTCGTGTAGTAATTTTTGCTGTCAGAAGAGAGTCACAGTGCAATAAAGTTTGAGAACCGCTGACCTATTGTAACCTAGATCATAAGCTCTTTACGGTAGAGATGGTCTCTTTAAATGTTTGAAAAGTGCTTAGCACAATGGGGCCTCAATATTCCTTGGAGCTTTTGTGTTATGCACAAATAATAAATATCAATTTTGTAAACTGTTTGACAGAACCCAGGGATGAAAATTTATTTGTTACTTAGGGATGCTTTAGAGCAGATAGGAAATTTTTACACTAAGACACTTATTCAGTAAAGTTATTTTCTATAAAGTCATTAGCACTTCAAGTATGTACCTGCTGTCCATATAAAACAGCCTAATGCTTGGATAGGCTGATTTTTAAGAAGATTGGCAGTGATGGTACTGTTTGATCAAAATCTACAACAAATGCAAGATAAATATAATCATTCAGCACAACTGATGTACAGTATTTAAGCCAGTGAAATTTCACAGCATTGCTCTTAGTCAAATTATTTTTATACTGACTGTAGCAAGTGGCTAAGTACAGCATTCATGCTTATTTGTAAACTTTAAATGGAACTCAGGGTTGCTTTCACCCTGGTGCGTGTGTGTTGATGTAGACACTTAAAACAAAATAAAAAAAAAAACAAATTTGGATGTTATAGAATACCACTTCCCAGAAGTAATTTGAATATTACCATATAATTCACTAATAAAGTGAATTAGAAAAATACACGCTTTCTGCCTTAGAGTTTGTGGCCCTTTAAAAATACCAGGTTAGAATTAGCCATTCAACTGCAAGTATTTCATTGAAAGTCATTGGGATCTGTAAGTGCTAAGGACCTCTGAAAATCAGACCAATTTCATCTGGGTATCTAAACAAGGATTTAGTTCCCAAACTCCAGATATTCTAAATTTGAAAATTATACGCAAGTGTGTAAAATGTCTATAACTAGATGCTGAACAGAGTACAAAATGGGAATAATTTTACCACTTAGATAAGGATTTGGCATTTTTAGTTTATACAAGATATTAGTCTAATTTTGTGTAGTCTTCACACAATTGTAATATTTAACCACCACTCTCACGAAAAGCGACAGAGTCCTGTGGCACCTTGCCAGTCGCATTTTACAGATCCAGACTAACATGGCTACCCCTCTGATACTTAACTCTCACGAAGATCATTGTTTCATCTACTACGTGTTTAGCCTAGTAAAAATTTCATAACCTGTTTTAACTTTCTCCACCACCTATAATTCTCAGTAAACTTTGTATTCAGGAAACTACACTGGTTTCCTGTGGACTATTTCTAGTTGCTCTTGGCTAAGAAAATTGCAAAGGTAACTGCATTGAAATATAATTATAATTAAAAAAGCCCACTAAGTTGAAAAAATTAGTTTTTCCTTTCCTAGGATCAGAATTAATGAATTGAGTGTTATAGTATTCTAAGGCCAGTGTGAAGTAAGTAATTTTATTCTGACTCTTGCCACTGTTGCAGAGTGCTGTGGTTAGTCTTCTCTTTGGTTGACAATAATGCAGGTGGACTGGTGATCAATGGGATTGCACAGGTCCCATGATCTTCAGCTGATCAGATTCCTTTTTTATATGTAACAGATTTGCTTCCTGCTGCTGACAAGGAAAGTCAGAACACAAGTGACAGTGATAACTGCTAGGTTAGATTATTTTAGTTAGTGTGGTTTCAGAGTAGCAGCCGTGTTAGTCTGTATCCGCAAAAAGAACAGGAGTACTTGTGGCACCTTAGAGACTAACAAATTTATTAGAGCATAAGCTTTCGTGGACTACAGCCCACTTCTTCGGATGTATATAGAGTGGAATAAATATTGAGGAGATATATATACGCACATACAGAGAGCATAAACAGGTGGGAGTTGTCTTACCAACTCAGAGGCCAATTAAGTAAGAGAAGAAAACTTTTGAAGTGATAATCAAGCTAGCCCAGTACAGACAGTTTGATAAAAAGTGTGAGAATACTTACAAGGGGAGATAGATTCAATGTTTGTAATGGCTCAGCCATTCCCAGTCCTTATTCAATCCTGAGTTGATTGTGTCTAGTTTGCATATTAATTCCAGCTCAGCAGTCTCTCATTGGAGTCTGTTTTTGAAGTTTTTCTGTTGTAATCTAGCCACCCGCAGGTCTGTCATTGAATGACCAGACAGGTTAAAGTGTTCTCCCACTGGTTTTTGAGTATTATGATTCCTGATGTCAGATTTGTGTCCATTAATTCTTTTGCGTAGAGACTGTCCGGTTTGGCCAATGTACATGGCAGAAGGGCATTGCTGGCACATGATGGCATATATCACATTGGTAGATGTGCAGGTGAACGAGCCCCTGATGGTATGGCTGATGTGATTAGGTCCTATGATGATGTCACTTGAATAGATATGTGGACAGAGTTGGCCTCGGGCTTTGTTACAAGGATAGGTTCCTGGGTCAGTGGTTTTGTTCAGTGATGTGTGGTTGCTGGTGAGTATTTGCTTTATGTTGGGGGGTTGTCTGTAAGCGAGGACAGGACTGTCTCCCAAGACAGACCTAATAAATAAAAAATTTGTTAGTCTCTAAGGTGCCACAAGTACTCCTGTTCTTTTTTAGTTAGTGTGAAGTCTTTTAAAATACCTGCTTTGACTCTTTTCTAGTTTAAGGAGCTAGAGATGGAACCAGAGAGGAAAAGCTTGTAATATTCTATCTGGAGCAACTCTTAAGGTCTCCGCTGCCAAATCTTTATGTGCAGTCTGTTCAGCCTGGGAACGTATTCACTGAAGCTGTAGCTTCTCTTATTTCTGCAGCTGAGCTGCTAGCAGCAATCTGCACTTTGGTTGATGTTCAGCCACACGCCATCCTCCACTCAGCAGCATACTCTGGACAGGAGATAAAAGGATGAAGTATTTCAAGGCTCGTAGATTGATGCAAAAGGTAAAGAACAACAGCTATGTTAGTCACTAAATAAGGTAAAAGTGTAAATGGGAGAAGACTGTCTCAGTTCAGAGATAGCTGCCCCTTAATGTTCTAGGCTCTCTAGGCATACCTGTTAGTGTGATTCTCCCACTCTTAGCCAGGGCCTGGGACACTATTAGACAGGACTCTGTGTACCAACTATGAATGGTCAGCAGGTCCAACTGGGTTTGGCTACCTTCAAGTTTTCCCTTTGAGATCTTTGGCTAGTGGTGAATACAGTGATCCAAAACAGCCTTTTCAAAACAAAGTATTGTTTAATTTTAACAGCAGGAACACCGCATAATAAGAGAAAAGGTTTTTTAACATTACCAGGTTTACACACACACATCAGTCTTACTGTTTTGGGCAGTCAGTAAGATGGACTATTATACCATCACGTAAGTTTATCTGGTGTACAGTTGGCTTTCTGTGCTACGAAAAGAGTTCTATAACTTAAAGAAGTTGCCTGCAGTAAGGGTCAGAGATGACCTTTATAGCTAGCTCCATGTCTGAACAGCTTTTATAATTCAGGGTTTATTATTTATTTTGAGCACTAACAGTGTATTGAAGACTATGCATAATGTAGGGTTTACATAGTTTCTGTACTTTAATTAATAAAAACTCACTTTGATTCTTTTTGATCACCTTGATCTGTTTTGAAACTTTTCCCATGTTTTCTGAGAACTGATTCACATATTGTCTGTCTGCAGCAACCAAAAATGTTTTATGATAAAAATATGGTAGTGTACTTGCACAAACTGATCATCTTTGGTCTGACTTATTTCTTCTGTTTAGTACCAGCTCAGATAAGGTTTTTTTAAATATTTTCAGGGACCTACAATTTGTTGTACAGCTTAGCAATGGTAACATGAATCATATTTATTTGCTGCCTTATTTTTGAGGCCGCAGAAGTACAACTGTTAATTTGATACCAGTAAATAATTTTAGATTTTATTATTGTCCAAGATAAAATGACTTACCCCTACCAAAGACAAATTCTATGTTCAAGAGTATGTTCTCCTCTCAGTGGGTGAGGATTTATTTACCTAGTTTCCTTGACAATATATTTCTCAACATAGAGTGTCTATCCTGGGAAATGGAGACTCTGAAAACTGGATAATCAGCTGAACATGAGCTCCCCGTGTGACACTGTGGCCAAAACAGCTAATGCGATCCTTAAATGTATAAACAAGGGAATCTCAAGTAGGAGCAGGGAGGTAATATTACCCCTGTATTTGTCACAAGTGAGACTACTACTGGAATATTGTGCCCGGTTCTTGTGTCAATAATTCAAGAAGGATGTTGATAAATTGGAGAGAGTTCCGAGAAGAGCTGTGAGAATGATTAAAGGATAAGAAAACATGCCTTATAGCGATAAACTCAAGGAGCTCTATTTAGCTTAACAAAGAGAAGGTTATAGGGTGACTTGATCATTTACAAGGGAAGAACATATTACTCCAAAAAGTATTTCCAAAGCTTAAATCTCATCCTCAATTAATACATAACCATATTATAGTGTTCTCTATGTTGTGAATATGCCAAAGGAACATTAGATAAAATGGTTGAATAAGCAACAGTGTCTTGCTTAGAGTAGCTTTCTGGGTCCTGGGTCACTACCCCTGCTCTCAAATGCTGTATTGAAGTGTCTCAAAGTACTTCTGTTGTCAGTTGTAACCTTCAGGTTTGATATTGATCATCTGATTTAGGGTGGTTTGAGGGCATTCCTGGAGGGCTAAGCTGTTCTGGAGCCTTGTCTTACGCTTTGCACTAGATCCTTTTATAAAACTAATTCTAAATGGATTGCTTTATTTTACAGTAAATTACTTTTTATAAATCTCCTTTTTGTGCACCTGTTAAGATTGTTGAGTAAAATGTCGTTTCACTATATTCTACCTCTAACTTGTTTTCTCAGCAAACACTTTTCTCTCTTCTTACATACTTCGCTTGGATACATTCCACTCCATACATCTGATGAAGTGGGTTTTAGCCCATGAAAGCTTATGCCCAAATATATTTGTTAGTCTCTAAGGTGCCGCAAGTACTCCTTGTTGTTTTTGCTGATACAGACTGACAGGGCAACCACTCTGAAACATTTTCTTCACTGTTCTTCCTGGAAGCAGCACATCTGCTCTGACAGTCTGAGATCACCAACGCTTCAAAATTCCTCTCAACATAGAGCCTTCTCTTTTTCAGCCCTTGATGACTATGGCCACATCTACACTAGAAAGTTTGGTCCATGCAAGTTACATTGGTGTACAGCCGATGAAGTTTATATATTGTTTGGGTGCATGCAACACTGGGGTGCTTCTGTTGGCACTGCACGTACTCACCAGGAGTGCTTGCATCAATGTAAAATGCAGTGCACCATGGGTAATGTGACAGGTTGCCCACCTTCAAGATGCCACTTGATGTACTGGGATACTGCTGAGCCTGTCTGTTCTGCCAGCCTGGCCACCCTTTTTACCTGACTTGTTGAGCCAGGCTATTAAGCCTGCTCCAGCACACACACAGGCAGGGCCACACCCAACTGCAGAACAAAACAGACACTGAGATCAGTTCTGGGAAGACTCATCTTAAGGGACTTGCCCCAGCACTCAGGTGTCCACCTCTCTTGGAATGCAAACCCAAAGGTATACTATGAAATCCGCCGCTTCCCTCAATGCACAGCCTCTTCTCTCCCCTGCCCCCATTATGAGTTGCACAAATAGGGTTATATTATAAACAAGAAATAAATTTAACTACAAAAGGTGAATTTTAAGTGGTTAAAGAGATAGCAAGCAGATTACTAAGCAAATAAAACAAAACATGCAAACTAAGCTTGTTTAACTAAAGAAATTGGTTACAAATAGTAATTTCTTACCCTATATATTGTTGCAGGCAGATTACAGAAAGTCTTGAAAGGCAGCTGCACTGGTCTCCAGCTTGAGACCTCAGGTGGCATTATTCACAAGCTAGATGCCCTTCCAGCTTGGGCTCAACTCTTCTTCCCCCAGTTCAGCTCTTGCTTCCTGGTGTTTTTCAGTCTCTCTTTGGGTGAGGAGGCAGAGGAGAACTTTGATGATGTCACTCTCCTGCCTTGTATAGCTCTTGTGTAAGTCGGGAACCCCTTGTCTTCTACTGGAAAAACACTGGGATTCCAAAAGGGGAGGAGAGGTGTCCAGCACCAGATGATTCAGACCCATGTCTCTGCAAGGCTGTGGCAGCCATTACTCGAAGGCTGTCTCCAGCTTCCACAGAAAGACTAAGCTCTTTTACAGTACATTGTCTTTGCTAATGGGCCATTAGCACTGTCTGGCTTTTTCAGTGTTGTATCTGAAGGGCTAGTTGGGGATGACCCCCAAAGTAACCCATTTGAAATACAGTTACATAGTCAATATTCCTAACTTCAGATACAGAAATGATACAAGCATATAAATTGGATACTCACATCCAGTAAATCATCATCTTTCCAATGATACCTCACAAGACGACTCTTCCATAAAGTACATCTTAGTTATATCATATCCATATCATAAGCATATTTCCATAAATATGGAGTGTAATCTCACAGGTAGATATCCCAGTGTGATGCCATCTGGCTCTGTGTGTCTTGTGAGACATTTTTGTAGTGTTTTGTGGGCTACTGCTACATTCAGGATTCCAGTGAGGAAGAGACAGATATTTGAGCTCAACAACTGGATGCTGATGGTCATAGTAAAGTCATTGCTGGTATTCACTGAACAGCTCCCCATGGAGGATTGCTGCCAGTGTTCCTGAGAAACTAGCACTGATTGGTGTGATTGCATCGTAATGCAGATTTGGGATTTTGGATGCAAAAGGCCATGTTCCTTGATCTGTGTGCCAAGCTTGGCTCAGAGCAGTGCAGGGACATGAGAACAAGAGCTGCACTGAAAGCAAAGGGTGATTGCGCTCTGGAAATTTGCAGCGCTGAATTGCTATTGCTCAGTGGGCAGTCAGTGGAAAATCCACAGTGGGAGTCATTGACACCCAAGAGTGTAAGGCCATTAAGTGTGTCCTGCTACACAGCACTCGGACTCTTAATAATGTACAGAACACTAGTGGATGGATTTGCAGCAGTGGTGGGTGATAGAGGGCATGCATCTCCCTATTCTAACAGCTCACCTTGCCAGTGAGTAAATCAACACAAAGGGTTACTTTTTCTTGGTTATGCATGTGCTAGTTGATCACTGGGGACACTTCACTGAGATCATGAGGGAAAGGGCATGATGCTTGCATTTTTAAGATTATGGGACTGTACAAAAAGCTGCAAGCAGGGACATTCTTCCCCAACTGGTGGATAACTACTGGCAATGTTGAAATGCCAATAGTGATTCTGGTGGATTCAGACTATCCCTTGCTCCTCTGACTCATGAAGCTGTAAACTGGAAACCTGGACAGCACTAAGGAAAGATTCAGTTACTGGCTCAGCAAGTGTAGAATGACTGTTGAATGTGCTTTTGGTAAATTGAAGGGATGCTGGCAGTGTTTACTCACTAGATTAGATCTCAGCAAGAAAAACATTCCCATGGTTATAGCTGCCTGTTATGTACTGCATAATATCTGTGAGATGAAGGGGAGAAAAGCTGCCACCAGTGTTGAAGGGGTGAGGTGGACCAGCTGTCTGCTGACTTTGAGCAGCGAGATGCGAAGACTATTAGAAGAGCTAACTTGAAGCTGTGCAGGTGAGGGCAGCCTTAGAAGGCCATTTTAATTATCATCCACAGTAGTGTTGTCTATTAAGTCTGGTTGGGGCTTTGTCTCCTGCTTTGAATTCTGTAATGTTTTGTGTAAATTAATAAATATATCCTGAGTTTCCAAAATTGAACTTTATTGTGATCAAAGAAGCATAGAACAAAATTAAAATGCAAACAAACACATGGTTACAAACTTCTACCAACACTGTAACATGATGAACCATACTTTAAAATCCAAAATGAAAATGGAAGTAAATAGTCAACATTTATGCCCATATATCTAAAACCTACTATAATGTAGTAGATTACACATACACTGATCTGTGGCTTTTACAGATCCATGCATATGTGGCTATTGTTCTCCTTGTGCAGCATGGAATGGTGGGGTAAGGATACACACCATGGTTCCATGTGGTATATTTGGGGAGTAGTGGGTAGGAAGCAACGATCTTGGAGTTTTCCAAGAATTGGAAAAGCTGCTGAGTCTGGGATCTTTGCATGTAGAACAACACTGCTCTGCAACTTCTGAGTTTGTTGCCTGAGAATTCCACTTATGTCCTGGTGCATTTCCTGATGCACCTCAGTCCTTTTGCCTCTCCTGCAGTAACTGTTCTCTCCATTTGTAGTCCTTCTCTATGGTCATATTCAGATGAGCCCATCAAGCCCTGTGTTTGTGGATCATGGCTGTAGTGGATTGGAGGATCTCACAGAACATCTCTTCCATAGTCCTCTTCTGACTGCTCCTGTTCAGGGTCAGATGTTCAGCAGATCTTCAGATTAAAATAGACAGATACACCTTTAGATTTACCATCACAATGGAAAGGGAAAGATAAGTCTCAAAACTCCCTTACATTAGTCCCATATGTACCTTTAATAATAATAATTAATAAAAAAGGCTGACACTTTAGTTTTGGAGTGCATCGCTACAGCACCATGGGATGAGGGGCTGGTGTTCTGTTTCATGGAAGCATTAAACATTGGATGCCCCTCCCTGGGTACAGGAAAAGTGCAGTGAATAGTGGCACTATTTTCACAGGCAGTGATGAGTTTGATAAGATCTCCCTTCTGAAGGTGACAAAGGCATGGAAGACCCAGTTACAGTCCTGAGCCTGCCTGGGCCACTATGCCACAATCCTGTTTAGTGCAATGGTGCCAGCTGAACTCATCACAGAGTGATGTGTGAAGATCTTCTATTGTGGTGGAAGAAACGAGGCAGGCTGCCTTCTTTAGAAATCTGCAGGAGAGGATTGCAAAGTATCCCATGAAAGTTTCATCGAGATCTCTTGAGGACAAAAGGGTCATCCCTATTCAGGTAAACAAAATTCTCTGCATGGCCCTCCCTGCCTAGCCCAATAAACCAAAGAAATTAAAAGTGGATGCTGACTCTGCCTCTGTTTTTTCTCTCCATACCTGAGCACAGGACACTGATGTGGACTGTGTAATCAGGCTTCAACACTAAACTTTTTAAAATTTATTCCCTAACATTTTATTTTGTAACATTATACCAGTAAAGCAATCAAAACTCCAATATCTCTGTTCTCTAAACTTGCAGATGGAATGGGCACCATTTTTAAATGGGGAAGAAGGATGAAGAGTGGGAGCAATGAGGTTTCAGGGAAATTAAAAGGGGGGGGGGGAAAAAACTTAGAGTAATTCGTGTACACCCTTACCTTGCGTGCCCTTTCCCTTAATCAGTGGACTCATCTTCTGGGACTCGCTTGACTCTGGCAGAGTTTGACAGTAGATTATGGAGATGTACCTTTCTCATAGAACTGAAAGGTCATCAAGTCCAGCCCCCTGCCTTCACTAGCAGGACAAAGTACTGATTTTTGCCCCAGAACCCTAAGTGACCCCCTCAGGCATTGAACTCACAACCCTGGGTTTAGCAGGCCAATGCTCAAACCATTGAGCTATTCCTGGTTTGCAGCATGTTTGAGTCACCTGCTGCATCTTGCCCTACTTCCTCCTTGCTGTTCATGCCAGGGGTCTCCACTTCAGGTTCCTTCATAGAGTCCGCAGTTGTCTGAGAGGTGCTGGTGGGGTCACTCTGAAGTATGGCATGCAATATGTTGTAAAAGTGGCAGGAGTGTGGGGCAGCACCACATTTCTGGTTGCCCTCCCTCACCTTGTGGTATGCCTGGCAAAGTTCCTTCACTTTCATGTGGCACTGCTGTTCATCCCTGTTGTGCCCCTGTTGCACCATCCTCTATGGCTGTTCCATAACAGTGCTTGGACAACCCAGCTTCTTCACTCCACGGGGAGAGGCTATCCATGACTTCTTGCCTGCTCCAGGCAGAGTGCGTGTAGTAGTTCTCTGTGTGGAGATGGTCAGATGCACACAGCAAAGGTGAGCTGGTACGTGTGCTTGTCAAGGTGGGCAATCAGAAAAAGGCATTTCAAAAACGTGGAAGGCTTTTGGGGGGAGACGGGAACAGTGAACTTCTAGTCTCTGTGATCCCTGGGTAGTGGTGTTCAAAATTATGATTCGACCCGTCACTGACACCGGGACCAGGGCATTGTGGGACAGATGCTGCAAGACTTCTTAGGGTCATCACAACTATTACTCCTGAAGGCATTCTGCACCAAAAAAATAAAATTTCTGCACACAATATTTTAAAATTCTGCAAATTTTATTTGTCAAATAAATGTGGGGACTCCAGCCTGGCATTGGGGAGCACAGGCCACTGGCTGCACGGAGGTGGGAGATCACTGTGCAGCTTCCTCCTGGGACACGGACTTAGCGGTGAGGCTGCACCCAACCCTAACACAGTGCAAGGACTAGGCCTGCCCCAGAAACACCCCAGGGCCCTGCCCCTCTCTGCTAGGTGCACCAGGTGTGGGCAGGCAGCCTCAGCAATGCAGGATCCAAGTGTGGAGGGGCTCTGTGTTGGGCAATCTGGGTGCCGCCAGCTCAGTGGGGTATCTGGATGCACAGGGGCTTGTTGGGGGAGTTCTGGGTGCAATGGTAATGGGATTCTGCAGGGGAAGAAGTGGTGCAGGAAGTGAAACCAGATATTATAGGGATAACAGAAACATGGTGGAATAGTAGTCATGACTGGAGTACAGGTATTGAAGGGTATGTGTTGTTTAGGAAAGACAGAAATGAAGGCAAAGGTGTTGGAGTAGCATTGTATATCGATGAGGTAGACTGTAAAGAAATAAGAAGGGATGGAATGAACAAGACAGTCTGTCTGGGCAAAATTCACATTGGGAAAGAAAGCTACTAGAGCCTCCCCTGGGATAGTGCTTGGGGTGTGCTACAGACCACCGGGCTCCGATTTGGATATGGATAGGGACCTCTTTAATGTTTTTAATGAAGTAAACACTAATGGGAATTGTGTGATCATGGAAGACTTTACCTTCCAGATATAGACTGGAGGACGAGTGCTAGTAATAATAATAGATTTTTCTGGATGCGATAGCTGATGGATTCCTTCACCAAGTAGTTGAAGAACCAGTGAGAGGGGATGCCATTTTAGATTTGGTTTTGGTGAGTAGTGAGGACCTCATAGAAGAAATGGTTGTAGGGGGCAACCTTAGTTCGAGTGATCATGAGCTAATTCAGTTCAAACTAGATGGAAGGCTAAACAAAAATAGATCTGGGACTAGGGTTTTTGATTTCAAAAGGGCTAACTTTAAAGAATTAAGGAAATTAGTTAGGGAAGTGAATTGGATTGAAGAACTCGTGGATCTAAAGGCGGAGGAGGCCTGAAATTACTTCATGTCAAAGTTGCAGAAACTATCAGAAGCCTGCATCCCAAGAAAGGGGAAAAAATTCATAGGCGGGAGTTGTAGACCAAGCTGGATGAGCAAACATCTCAGAGAGGTGATTAAGAAAAAGCAGAAAGCCTACAAGGAGTGGAAGCTGGGAGGGATTAGCAAGGAAAGCTACCTTATTGAGGTCAGAACATGTAGGGATAAAGTGAGAAAGGCCAAAAGCCATATAGAGTTGGACCTTGCAAAGGGAATTAAAACCAATAGTAAAAGGTTCTATAGCCATATAAAGAAGAAAACAAAGAAAGAAGTGGGACTGTTAAACACTGAGGATGGAGTGGAGGTTAAGGATAATTTAGGCATGGCCCAATATCTAAACAAATACTTTGCCTCAGTCTTTAATGAGGAGCTTAGAGATAATGGTAGGATGACAAATGGGAATGAGGATATGGAGGTAGATATTACCACATCCGAGGTAGAAGCCAAACTCGAACAGCTTAATGGGACTAAATCGGGGGGCCCAGATAATCTTCATCCAAGAATATTAAAGGAACTGGCACATGAAATTGCAAGCCCATTAGCAAGAATTTTTAAGGAATCTGTAAACTCAGGGGTTGTACTGTATGACTGGAGAATTGCTAACATAGTTCCTATTTTTAAGAAAGGGGAAAAAAAAGTGATCCGGGTAACTATAGGCTGTAGTATGCAAGGTCTTGGAAAAAATTTTGAAGGAGAAAGTAGTTAAGGACATTGAGGTCAATGGTAATTGGGACAAAATACAACATGGTTTTACAAAAGGTAGATTGTGCCAAACCAACCTGATCTCCTTCTTTGAGAAGGTAACAGATTTTTTAGACAAAGGAAATGCAGTGGATCTAATTTACCTCAATTTCAGTAAGGCATTTGATACGGTTCCACATGGGGAATTATTAGCTAAATTGGAAAAGATGGAGATCAATACGAAAATTGAAAGGTGGATAAGGAACTGGTTAAAGGGGAGACTACAACAGGTCATACTGAAAGGTGAACTGTCAGGCTGGAAGGAGGTTACTAGTGGAGTTCCTCAGGGATCGGTTTTGGGAGCATCTTATTTAATCTTTTTATTACTGACCTTGGCACAAAAAGTGAGAATGTGCTAATAAAGTTTGCGGACGAGACACAGCTGGGAGGTATTGCTAATACAGAGAAGGATTGGGATATCATACAGGAAGATCTTGATGACCTTGTAAACTGGAGTAATAATAACAGGATGAAATTTAATAGTGAAAAGTGTAAGGTCATGCATTTAGGGATTAATAACAAGAATTTTTGTTAGAAATTGGGGACGCATCAGTTGGGAGTAACAGAGGAGGAGAAGGAGCTCGGAGTATTGGTTGATCATGGGATGGCTGAGCTGCCAACGTGATATGGCCATTAAAAAAGCTAATGCGATCTTGGGATGCATCAGGTGAGGTATTTCCAGTAAAGATAAGGAGGTGTTAGTACCGTTATACAAGGCACTGGAGAGACCCCATCTGGAATATTGTGTGCAGTTCTGGTCTCCCATGTTTAAGAAGGATGAATTCAAACTGGAACAGGTACAGAGAAGGGCTACTAGGATGATCTGAGGAATGGAAAACCTTATGAAAGGAGACTCGGAGCTTGGCTCGCTTAGACTAACCAAAAGAAGGCTGAGGGGAGATAAGATTGCTCTTTATAAATATATCAGAGGGATAAATATCAGGGAGAGAGAGGAATTATTTAAGCTCAGTACCAGTGTGGACACAACACTTGAAATTAGACGAAGGTTTCTAACCATTAGAGGAGTGAAGTTCTGAAACAGCCTTCCAAGGGGAGTAGTGGGGTCAAAACATATCTGGCTTCAAGACTAAGCTTGATAAGTTTACGGAGGGGATGGTATGGTGAGAGAGCCTAATTTTGGCAATTAATTGATCTTTGATTATTAGCGGTAAATATGCCCAATGGCCTGTGATGGGATGTTAGATGGAGTGGGATCTGAGTTACTACAGAGAATTCTTTCCTGGGTGCTGGCTGGTGAGTCTTGCCCACATGCTCAGGGTTTAGCTGATTGCCATATTTGCGGTTGGGAAGGAATTTTCCTCCAGGGCAGATTGGCAGAGGCCCTGGAGGTTTTTCGCCTTCCTCTGCAGCATGGAGCACGGGTCACTTGCTGGAGGATTCTCTGCACCATGATTTGAGGACTTCAATAACTCAGACATAGGTTAGGGGTTTGTTACAGGAGTGGGTGGGTGAGATTCTGTGGCCTGCATTGTGCAGGAGGTCAGACTAGATGATCATAATGGTCCCTTCTGACCTTAAAGTCTGAGTCCAGGTAAATGTGGTTGCTGCTCAGTGCAGGGGGGTCTGGGTGTGGGGGGGATAGAACTTGGTGGAGGTTATGGGTGTGGGAGGTTGTGTGACGGTTCCAGATGATGGGGGAATGTGTCTCAGTGGCATGGGGATCTGGGTGTGGGTGGCTTGTCGGGATGGTCCAGGTGCATGGGGTTCATCTGGGGTGGGCTGGTTCTGGGTGCGTGGGGGTGAGGCTCGGCGGGAGGGTCTGGGTATGAGGGGGTCTGAATGCATGGGGGGTTGGATGGATGGGGGAGAAGCTCCCCCTGCAGTTGAGAGTGATCCCTCCCCCTGCAGTTGAAAAACGACGGGCGCAGGAAGTACGGCTGGGGGGCAGAGGGGGTTAAGAGTTTGCAGAGTTTCCTTCAGCCCAGGGAGAAATCTGGAGATGACTCTGACACGGCCCCGGATGCCGTGCAGAGGAAATCCTGTCCTCCCCAAATCCTGTCCAACTGGGACTAGCAGCTGAGCCCGGCGCAAGGTAGGAGCCACTAGCTGGGTCTTCTCCAGTCCTGTCCCCGCCCCATTTTACTGTGATTTACCTCTGCCACCTGCCCTGACCGCCCGAAACATACTGCTGGGGAGGGTCGTAGGATTGCTCTTGTGGCTTCCTTGTCAGAAAGTCATTTTTCTGCAGGGAAGCAAAGAAATCTGGGGGGGGGGGGGGGAAATATAAATTTCCCCAGGAGTAAACTATGCAGCATCTACCCTTGAACTGTGTCGAATTAAGTACTATGGCTCATCGTTTTTCAGGGAGATGTTGCGTTGCTGTAACGGGTTACTTGCATTGGTAGGAGACAACATTTTGGGGAAGACACGTGCATAATTTTGTTGATTCAAGTTGACTTACTTTGACATAATTTTGCAGCGTTGACCAGGCCTAAGTATTTACTATCTCTGTACCTTATAAAAGGGGCTGTATGTGGTTGATCAGGGCTATAGCAGCATTACACACTTGAAAATCAAGCAAAAACAGCATGGAAACAAAATAACCTATTCTCTTTAATGTGCCTGTGTCCCAGCATACTCTTTCCGTTCTGGCCAGTTTACAGGGATCAAAACCAAGATTTTCCTCCATCTGGTACCAGATGGAGTACACAGCCAGCCTATGCTGCTGGCTCATGTCAGTGACAGAAAATCAAAATGAAAGGAAAATAAATAGTCTTATCTGAGAGTCTCCAGTGAGAATTTCCACTCATCTTCCAGCAGGGTTAAAGCAGTCTGTTTCCTAGGTTGTCTGAATGCCCTAATCAGGCATGGTTTAGGAATCTCCTGGCTTTTAACACAATTCTCTGGTTATGAATAAGGCAGTGTCTGTTATGGAATTTTCAATCCACTTACTTTTGAACAGATTTGGGATCTGCCTGGCTGTCCCCTAGATTGGGAGAAGAAAGACAGTCTGCTGCTTGTTTTCCTCTAAGCGTGCCCCCCACCCCAGCCATTTCCTTTCCCAGTCCTGATGAGCACCTCATATCCGAGCAAGTTCTCGGGGGTGGTACAGGCCCTCTACCTGGCTCCATCTGCAGGGAGTTAATTCCTTTGATTCCTGATGTACTGCATTAAAATATAAATAGTACTTGGGCTGAAGAGACATAATAAATAACATAAATGTAAAGTGCTGTGCTTGGAATTCTGAGTGCTTGCACTAGGAACTCTTTTTATGACAAGTTGGACCACCAATCTCCACATCTGGAGTTCTGTTCGGCTCATGTCATATCATAGAATTGAGAGAGAGAGAGAGAGAGAGAGAATTCTGACTAGGTCATTTTGTTCATCCTCTGACAAACAGATGGACGAATAAGGCTCTGACTGTCTTCTGAGAAACAGAGGAGGGAGTGCCAGAAGAAGCAGAAGGCAATACTGCCTTTTGAAATGATGAATTTTTGCTAATGTGGCACAAAAGAGCACAAATAATATACTTTCATGAGAACAAGTCTTGAATACTTAAAAAGCGTGTTAAAAATAACAATATACAATGGTCTAAATTACAGCAGATAGCAAAATGGCCTTTTAGGCCAAGATTTGCAAAAGGGGCTAGTGACTTTGGTTGCTTCCAGTTTTTCATGTCCAACTTGAAGTCCTTAGGTCTGTACACACCTGCCCTGATCAAGAAGCACTATCAGCCACAGCAGGCACACTGATATTTTGATCCTTCTTTTTGGCAGGACCTATCAACAAAGAGATCCAGGGGTGGTAGGCATAGGACTCCCCCAGCTGCTCCTTCGTCTCTGGCTCTTGGCCCCTCAAAACACCCGGGAACCGTAAAGTAGGAGTTTTGTTGGGTCAGTTGAGGTCAACATACCAGTCTCCATCTCTCCTGTCCCAAGCCCCCTCACCTGTGCAAACTGTGTGCCCCACTTCTGCAGTGCTTGATCCTGGTTTACTTTGGACCAGTGGACCTTGAGCACTGTGGGAGTGGAATATACTTTGCAGTGTGGTGCTTCTCCTCCCTCCTGCTTGTCCATCTTAAGGGACCACTGTCACAAGAAACTCCTTATCCAGGAAGTTCAATAACTCTTTCACTTGGCAGCCATAGAGGAGGTTCCATTTGGTCTTAGAGGGAAGGGGTTTTATTCTTCATATTTCCTAATCCCAAAAGCGAAGGGGGTCTCAGAGCAACTTTAAACCTGTGTCAACTCAACAAAAACTTAAAAAGGATAAAGTTTCACATCATCACCCTAGCTTCTGTTATCTCTTCCCTGGATCCTTGGGACTATTATGCTGCCCTCGACTTAAAAGATGCCTACTTCAATGTGGCAATCAAACAAGCTCACAGGAAGTACCCCTGATTTCTGCCAAGTCAAAATCATGACCAGTTCGCTGTACTACCGTTTAGCCTGTCAGCAGCTCCCAAGTTATTTAAAAAGGTTATGGTGGTAATAGCTCAGGGGTGGGCAAACTTTTTGGCCTAAGGGCCACATCAGGGTACGGAAATTGTATGGCGGGCCATTAATGCTCATGAAATTAACAATTCAGAGATATTCAAATAAACTTTATTTAATAAAGATACATTTTAGTGGAAATAAACATTAATAGCCCACCGTAACTGATTACTCTAGTTATAGTTAGTATGGCAACACCCATTTTTTTGTGTTCTCTGTGTGTGTGTGTGTGTGTGTGTGTCTCTCTCTCTCTCTCTCATATATAAAAAATCTCTTCCTACTGTATTTTCCACTGCATGCATCCGATGAAGTGGGTTTTAGCCCACGAAAGCTTATGCTCAAATACAAGTAGCAGGCACATGGGCTTGCACATTCCAGGCTCTGATGGCGTGTGAGGTGCATTTGGTAATTGGGTTGTGCAGCCACAGTAACATGCGTGCCCTCACGCAGGTCACACCTGAACATGTGGGAGCATCGAGTGGGCAGAGCAGGGCAAGGCGCCCCACCCCCTGCTCCCTGGCTGCAGTGGGGTAAGCCCCCAACCCTGCTCCCCAGCTGGATTGCTGGAGTGGGGCAAGCCACCGACCCCACTCCCGGGGGGCCGGTTCAAAGGTCTGAAGGGCTGGATGCGGCCTGCTGGCCGTAGTTTGCCCACCCCTGTAGTAGCTCCATTCCTTCAAAGATCAAGAGTTCCATTTTATCCTTACCTAGATGATTAACTTGTCAAAGACTGGTCCAAACTTCAAGTGCAAAGTAGTGTTGTTCTGATCCAGTCAATGTTCAGTGCTCTGGGACTGTTAACCCAGAAAAATCTCTCCTGTCCCTGTCCAAAGAGCAGAGGTTATAGGGGCTGTATAGGACTCATCTCAAGACAGAATCTTTCTTCTGCACTCCAGGTTCCAGGCAATTTATCGATTTGAAGGCTTGCCCAATTACAGCATGAAACCGTTTGAGGTTTATGGGTCACATGGTTCAATATACGAGACTGCATTTCAGAACTGTGCTGGCTGACAGTCTACTTGCCAAGATGCTGTCAGTTAGACTCAGTGGTAAGAGTGCCCTCCCATGTCTCAGTGTATGTCTAGGCGTTCTGTTTGCCCACCCACAACCGACTCTCACAGTAGTAACAGATGCTTTGGCTCTGGGATGGGGAACCCACCTGGGTTCTCTACAAAGGCAGAGTCTGTGGTCCTCAGAGGACTTAGCTTTCAGTTCTCTGACATTGATGTGTAAAGCGATCAGACTGGCATGCCAAATATGCCTGTTGCAGATTAGGGGAAGCAGCCTGTTAGTCTTCACAGACAAAACGGTGGCAATGTTTTACCTCAACAAGTGGGGGGAGCCTGCTCTTCTCCAGTCTGTCAAGAAGTGACTGTACTATGGGAGCTCTATATTGCCCACTCAATAGATCTAGAAGCATCTTACCCGCCAGGCATGTAGAACAACCTAGCAGACCACCTGAGCAGATTATTTATGGGTCACCACATGTGCAGATGTAGCCGGATGCATCTTCCAGCCAATTCTTCAGTTCAACGTATTCTGGACTACTTATTGTACCTGAAACACCAAGGTTTGCCAGATAGTTCCATTAAAGTACATCTGGTTGCTACTGCAGCATTCCATCCTAAAGGGAGCAATTGCTCTATTTTCTCCAATGACCTGTCCATAAGGTCTTTAAGGGCTTAGTCATATTATACCCTCGATTGCAAGACCCCATTCCCCCATGGGATCTAAACTTAGTATTGTCAAGACTTATGGGTCCCCATTTTAACCGTTGGCTACCTGCCGGCTGCTGCATCTATTACTGAAAGTGGCATTATTGGTTGCCATTACCTCGTCCAGAAGAACAGGGGCGCTGAGGGCATTAATGTTGAATTTTTTTTAAAGGATAAGGTTTTACCTGTGTCCTCATCTGAAGTTTGTCTCAAAGGTGGTTTCCTCTTTCCACATCAACCAGCCAATTGTTTTGCCTGTATTCTACCCAAAACCACATTCAACCCGGGAAGAAGAGCGTTTGCATACCTTGGACCTCAGAGGAGCCTTGGTGTGTTGGACAGAACCAGACACTTTCAAAAATCCTTCCAGCTGTTCGTAGCAGTGGCAGAAAAAGCAAAAGGTCAATCAGTTTCCACCCAGAGAGTTTTTCTTCTTGGACATATCCTGCATACCCATGTGCTATGACTTGGCTAATGTTGCTCCACCTGACAGTCACAGCTCATTCAATGAGGTCACAATCAGTGTCATTGCCTTTCTGGCACAAGTTCCAAATGCAACATTTGTAAAACAGCAGCCTGGTTCTCAGTCCACATGTTTGCCTCCCCCTATGCTGTGGCCCAAGACTTCAGAGACGATGCTAAAGTTGTTCTCCAATCTTTCTTAAAATACTCCAATCTCACCTCCAATCTTACAGCTTGACTCACCAAGAGTGGAAAGCACATGTGCAATCACTTGAAGAAAAAATGGTTACTAACCTGTGCTGTAACTGTTCTTCAAGATGTGTGTTGCACATGTCCATTCCATGACCCACCCTCCTATCCCATCTTCATTGGACTTACGGCAAGATGGAACTGAGGGAGAGCTAGCGGCGGCTCTGCTAGGGTGCCCAGACAGCAAGTGTGAAAAATGGGGATGGGGGGGGGGGTTATAGGCACCTTTATAAGACAAAGCCCCAAATATCGGGACTGTTCCTATAAAATTGGAACATCTGGTCACCCTAGGGTCTGTCCTTTACACCCCCATGCAGTGGTGCACAGCAGCAGAGGGAGCTTGAGCTGCCCATGGGGTACCACTGAGGAAAAAAAGTTTTCAGTGGCTATAAGGTAGGGCCACCAACACTGAGTGGAACTGAGGTGCAACACATCTCGAAGAACAATAGTTACAGACAGGTTAGTAACCATTTTTTCTTGTGGAAAATTGAATTTGCTGTGATAGAGGATGAAAATGGGGGAATTCAAGGAGGGGCATGAATTGGTTAGTGATTAGAGAGGAAAATGGTATTTTGACAGACAAGAGTCAGACAGTGAGCCTTGATAGGAGAAGGTTACAGTAATGAAAGTGATAGATGACAAGTTTCAGTTGTGAATGCAGTGAGGACAAAGGAAGATTTTGGAGTTAAGGAAAAAGACACAACATGATATGAGGGAGGAGAGTGAAAGATTACTCCCAATGTTTCTTATCTATCAAGCTTGGAATATTGAAGTCAGTGGATACAGATGTGGGTTTAAGAGGAAATATGTTAAATTAGGTTTTGGAGAATGCTTGAGATTAGACTATTATAGGATAGGAGTTGGTGGGTAGAGAGGTACATTTGTCAATTGCAGAGGTAGATTTGAGACAGATTGTAGTTGAAGCTCCTAGAAGAGAGGAGGTGATCGTGTGTGTTTTGAGAGAGAGAACACAAATAAGAGGAGAGCAAGTGGAGGATTAAAAGATATGCTTGAAAGAACCATTTGTAAGGTGGTAGAAGAAACCAATAAGCACAGTATGAGAGGAGAGCGAGCAAGCTGTGTAGTGGTGGTGAAGCATGATCCCCTATCCCAAAAGCAGCAGCCAGATCAAGGAAAATGAGGATGATAGTGGTCTGTAGCTAGGCTGAGTCTAAGGCCTTGTCTACACTGGCAAGTTTCTGTGCAGTAAAGCAGCTTTCTGCTTTGTAACTCCAGAAGTGTACATACTACCAAGCCACTTAGTGCATAGTTGCAGCACTGTAAAAAAAAAAAACAAAAAAAACAAAAAAAACAAAACCCATCCTGATGAGGCATACAGCTTTCTGCATCGGGGGTACAGCGCCATGGTGCCAGTGTAGACACCCTGGCAATTGACTTCCAGGAGGTGTCCCACAATACCTGTTCTTGCCTCTCTGGTCATTGGTTTGAACTCTACTGCCCTGTCCTCAGGTGACCAACTGTTATCCCCACCCTGTAAATTCCTTTGGAATTTTGAAAGTCCCCTTCCTGTTCGCTCAGTGATGCGTGCAGTGTCTCAGTGCATCTTTTCAGGTGGCCATGCCTGCTCCACGCACCAGGCAATCCCCCGCTTGGAGCAATGCCGAGCTGCTGGACCTCATCAGCATTTGGGGAGAGGAGACTGTCCAGTCCCAGCTGTGCTCTAGCCGTAGGAATTATGATACTTATGGACAGATTTCATGATGCATGATAGAAAGGGGCCATGACTGGGACACACTGCAGTACAGGGTCAAAGTGAAGGAGCTGCGGAATGCCTACCACAAGGCGCGGGAGGCAAACCGCCGCTCCAGTGCTGTGTCCACAAGCTGCCTGTTCTACAAAGAGCTGGATGTGATAATTGGTGGCAACCCCAGCTCCACTGCGAAGACCACTGTGGATACTTCGGTGGCTCATGTGCTAGTTGAGACTGGACCGAGCCAGGAGGAGGAAATCTTGGGTGAGGATGTGGAGGGGGAGGAGGACCCAGAGGCAACCAGGAGCTCTTTTCTACCCTGGAGAAGGCTAGCCAGTCACAGCTGTCGGATCCCCGCCCTCCCCTGCAGCCGCTGTCGCAAAACTCTTTCCAGTGCACACCCCAGACACTGCCAACACACTCTTAGCAACCTCCTGGCTCCAGTCTGTACCCATGGCATTCCACTCCTCCCCTGTCACAGTCCAACACTGCGGACTCCCAGTACCCACTGCACTCAACACCCATCCCTCTGCAGTTTAGCCCTGTTGAAGTACAGTACCCGCTGCACTGTACTCCAAAGGAGAAGGTTGGATATGATCCCTGGACATAAATCTTTAGCCATCTAGGACCCCACCTCCTCCTGGGACCTTCCTCCATCCCCCTCAGTGTTGACATTTTTTTTTGTTGGTCTCTCTCCTATGGTTGTTGTTTTTTAATAAAATAATTGTGTTGGTTTGAAAGCAATCTTTATTCTATTAATTGAAAGCAAACAGAGCCCTGCAAAACAGACAATTACCTTAAACCATATTGCATCGTTTGCACCAATCGCAATCACCTCCTAGCATTACAAGGACTGCACTCCCAAGCATAGCAACAAATTTTAGTGGCTTTCAGCTTCAAATTTCTGCCTCAAGGCATCCCTAATCCTTATGGCCCCGCACTGCGCCCCTCTAATAGCCCTGGTCTCTGGCTGTTCAAATTCAGCCTCCAGGCGTTGATCCTCAGTGGTCCAAGCTTTCACCCTTCTCTTCACAAATATTATGGAATGTAAGCATGCGGCTGTAAGCATAGGAATATTGTCATCGGCCGGGTCCAGCTTCCCATATAGGCAGCGCCAGCGGGCCTTTAATCGGCCGAAAGCACACTCAACAGTCATTCTGCACTTGCTCAGCCTCTTGTTGAACTGCTCCTTGCTGCTGTCAAGTTGCCCCATGGATGGCTTCATAAGCCACAGCATTTAGGGGTAGGCAGGATCTCTCAGGATCACAGTGGGCATTTAGACTTACCCTATGGGGATCTTCTGGTCTGGAAAGAACATCCCTGCTTGCAATTTCCTGAACAGCCTGCATTAATGTCCTTGAAATGCCCCTGGTGATCCACAAGTGCTTGGAGAATCATAGAGAAATACCCCTTCTGATTGATGTACTTGGTGGCTAGGTGGTCTGGTGCCAGAATTGGAATATGCGTGCCATCCATCGCCCCTCCGCAGTTAGGGAAGCCCATTTGTGCAAAGTCATCCACAAAGTCACACGCCTTGCCCAGAGTCATGGTCTTTCGGAGCAAAATGTGATTAATGGCCCAACACGCTTTCGTCAACACAAGTCCAACAGTAGACTTTCCCACACCGAACTGGTGAGCGACAGATTGGTAGCAGTCTGGAGTAGCCAGCTTCTACAGGGCAATCACCACACGCTTCTCTAATGGCAGGGCAGCTCTTATTCTCATGCACTTGCGCCACAGGGCTGGGGCGAGCTCATCACGCAGAATGTGGCTTTCCTCATCCGAAAGTTCTGCAGCCATTGCTCGTCATCCCAGACGTTCATGACGATGTGATCACCACTTGGTGCTTGTTTTCCGAGCCCAAAAGTGGCGTTCCACTGTGATCAGCACCTCCGTGAATGACGCAAGCAATCTCGTGTCGTAGCTTGTACATGTGGCGAGATCAATGCCTTTGTAATGTAAGGAATAACTCCACTGCCACTCATGACGTGTTAGAGCGATCAGCATACTGGTCAACAATTCGGGATCCATTCCTGCAGACCGAAGAGGCAGAGCATGCAGTACGCAAATGGTTGAAAGATGGTGCCAAATGCAGAAGCATAGGGATTGCTGGGATGCAAAGCAATGCACCACGGGGCATTGGGACAGGACCCTGGATGCCCCATGATCCCCCTCCGCCTTCCCACAACTCTTAGTGGCAGAAGATGAAGAGATGCTCTATGGGATGCTATCCAGAGTGCACCACTCCCAATACAGTAACTCCTCACTTAACGTTGTAGTTATGTTCCTGAAAAATGCAACTTTAAGCGAAACGATGTTAAGCAAATCCAATTTCCGCATAAGAATTAATGTAAATGAGGGGGTTAGGTTCCAGGGAAATGTTTTTCACCAGACAAGACTGTATTTTTTATATATATAAACACACACACACACACACACACACACACTATAAGTTTTAAACAAACAATATAATACTGGTACACAGTGATGATGATTGTGAAGCTTGGTTGAGGTGGAGGAGTCAGAGGGTGGGATATTTCCTTTACTGCTAAATGATGAACTAGCAATTGGCTGAGCCCTCAAGGGTTAACACTCTACACAAGGCAGCAGGAATGAGGGAGATATGCGCATTTCCCTTAAGTACACTGCCTTGTTAATTAGATCAGCTTGCTGATAGACAGCTGCTGCAAGCTCCCTCCATCCTGAGTCCTGGTCTGTCCCCCTTGCTCTATGGAAGATGGGGGTGAGCGGGTTGCAGGAGCAGGGGGGAGGGGGACACCCTGACATTAGCCCCCTTCTTCCTTCCCTCACCCCCCGCACAGCAAGCAGGAGGCTCAGGGAGCAGCTCCAAGGCAGAGGGCAGGAGCAGCACATGGCAGTGTGCCAACGATGTGCTCCTCGCAGTTCAGGACCCAGGCGACCTGGTGTGGGTGGAGACCTACCAGGCCGTTTACTCGGCGGCCTCCTCCGCCTGGATCAAGAGCTCTGGCCTGGTGGTCGGAGACGGGTGGCAGGCAAGCTCCCTCCCACCCGCGCTTCAAGCTATCTGGTGGAGCGCGGGTCTGCTCCTCTATCTTGGCATTTATTTATCCGCCATGCATCCTTCTCTGCCGGAGAAATGGCAAGATTTGAAGGCCAGGGTGGTGAGCGGCTGCGGAGATGGACAGGACTGCTCCGGTGTCTTTCCCTGAGAGGGAGGGTGCTGGTGCTGAACCAGCCAGTCCTGTCCATGCTCTGGCACCGGCTCAATACCCTGAGCCCGGCCCTGGGGATCCTGGCCAGGCTCCAGAGGACAGCTCTGGAGTTCTTCTGGCCAGGGCTGCACTGGGTCTCTGCAGGGGTTTTGAGTCTTCCCCTGGAGGAGGGAGGGCAGGGCCTAGTCTGCCTTTGCAGGCAGCTCCAGGTCCTCCACCTCCAGGCCCTGCAGAGACTCCTTTACAGTGCAGGTAGTCCGGCGTGGAGCATGTTGGCGCATGCCTTCGCCGCCTCCGAGGGCTCTGATATGACCGGCAGCTCTTTTTTCTCCACCTGAGGGGTCTTCCGTGAGACCTCTCAGAGCTGCCGGTCTTCTACCAGGACCACCTCCAGACTGGAAACTCTTTTCGGCGACCAGGTCCTTTGTGGCCACCGAGGGGGCGGACTTCCTCGCGGTCCCCTGCTACACATCGCCACCTGTGCACGTAGATCAGGGGAGTCTCCCTCGGTGCGCCGGAGGTTGGTCCTGGCAGAAGCCACTAGGGTCGGAGACCTCCTGGACTACAACAGGGGACTGGATGGATCCCCACGTGCTCGGTCGGCGCATGGGGCTCACCCCTCTGCACGTACTCCAGAAGGTGGAGACCGCCTTGTCACCCGTTTCTCACAGGGCCCGCTGCAGGAAGACAAGAGAGGGCGCTCCCCGCCCACCCCTCACGTGGGCCCTCCAGACCTTTTTATTTGGCTCCTGTTACGTGAACCCCCCCCGGCCTCCCAGTTCTCACACCCCGAGTCGGCTGCACACCCTGCAGCCGGTCCAGTTCCAAACCGTGCCTAGAGACCAACTGTACACGCTTGTGCTCCACACACTGCATTTCCTCACCCTTGCGTCCTGCCTCGACACCAAATGGCAGGACTATCTTCCACCTATATAGGGTGAGGAGCCCCTGTGGGCCAGCCTTTATTCCACCTTGGTCCCACGGCCCGCTGGGGACATCGGTTGGTGGCTCCTTCACGGAGCCATGAGCATGGGCATGTACCTGGCGTGGTTCACACCCATGCCCAAGGCCTGCCCCTTTTGCAGCGTGAGGGAGAACGTGGTGCAGGCCTATCTTGAATGCGCCAGGTTGCAGCCCCTATTCTGGCTCCTCCAGAACCTCTTGTTGCGGTTCTGGCTGCACTTTTCCCCGCACCTGTTCCTTTTTGCACACCCCATCCGTGGTCCCATGAAGTCGCGAGACCTCCTCGTCAACCTCTTCCTGGCCCTGGCCAAACTCTCCATCTATCCTCCCAGGAGGAGGAGGATGGACGAGGGGGTACTCTACGACTGTGGGGTCTATTTCCATTCCTCCCTAGTTTCACGCATCCGGGCAGCGTCCGCTGGCTCCCTCGACACCTTTGAGGAGCAGTGGGCGCTGTCCGGGGTTCTCTGCTCATTGTCTCTATCCGGTACGCTCGTCTTGAACCTATGACCTTCACCTCAGTCCCTGTTTTTCTCATTTGTTGTCCCCTGTATTCACTTGGTCCCTGGGTCCAGTGGTCCATCCCGCTAGGCTGGGGGAAGGGCCTTTAGAAGTGGGCGGGCTTGTGCCTGCCCACTCCTGGGTTTTCCAATAAGACATGGCAGTGGGGGGACGAACACAGTTGAACTGCAGGCAGCTGCTGCACAGGGAACTTAGGGGGCTGCCGGTCTACCCTGGTTCCAAGCCCCCACCAGGTAGCTGCAACAGGCTGCTCTTCCTGCAAGCAATAGACAAAGCAGGCGGCTGCCAAACGACCTTAGAAGGGAGCATTACACAACTTTAAACGAGCATGTTCTCTAATTGATCAGCAACGTAACAACAAAACGACTGTAAGTGAGGAGTTACTGTACTGCTGCAAGTGTGAACACGCCATTGTGCAGGCAGCTGACAGTGTGAACACACAACAGCGGTTTCCCTTCAGCGCGCTCTCAGTGGTGCTGTAACTGTGCCAGTGTATACATATCCTAAGACTTAGGCTGAGCTTGTTAGCAGCTTGCTAACTCCTGCAGTCTTATCTTTTTCCTGTAGCATTTGCTCTTTTGAAAGCCCCAGCTCCTGGAGTTTGATGGAAGTGAAAATCTCATCTTTCATTAAATACAAAATAATCTAGAGATGTAAATAATGTGTAAAAACAGTAACCGTGTAATCGAGATTAAAATTCTATTGGTTACACAGTTAAATGTTCAGCGGCTGGTAGCCTGGAGGGACCATGGGTGAGCTGGGATGGCGGGATGGCAGCAGAGCCCTGGCACGGGATGGAAGCTGGGATGCTGAACGCGCCGGGATGTCAGGCGGCAGCAGAGCACAAGGTGCGGCGGCAGCCCAAAGGACCCCGGCCGCTGGGACTCTGGGCAGAGTTTAATCGTTAAGTTTGATGCTTATCAGTTTCAGTTATCGGTTAACTGGTTAAACTCTTACATCCCTACTATAATTCACGTGATGTGGAGAAATGCTTGAAAACAAGACCAGAGTGTGCCGTGAAGATCAAAAACCAGATGGCAAACAATGAATCCCCTTTTTAAAAAAAACAACCCTCATTATTTTTTTTTTTAAGCCAATCCCATGACTTTTTGGAGCTGCTCTCATGACTTTTAATTTGGTGGGGATTTGGTGATAATATTTTGCTAAATTTAACCATGTAAGTTTTTCAGTGACTAGTGTGTGGAAGCCTTATTGAAAGAATTCCAGGGGAGAGTAAAAAAGCAATTCTGCTAGAAACAAGAATTAAGTGAGATATTCTCAGTTTCTGCTTGAATGGTTCAGAATTAACAGGAAAAACAAATCTATTGTGCAGACTCCAGATTTGAAACACTCACAACTTTAAAACTACTAAACTAATTTTCTTAAATGTGTGATAATTTAGATCACTATCTAAAGCCAGGTTTGAACTTTCTGCATGCAACTGAATTTGAGATAACTAAAAAAATGGTTGAAATGTATTTTCTAAAAATACCCCACCTTTGTGCCGAGACCAAGCATAGAAAAATTAATCACCAGAGGATTTTATTTGTGAAAGTTGATCGGCGCTGTTTTGCTATTTGTCAGATATTCCAGAATTTCCTGCTATATTCGGGACTCACATGACTTCTTTACGCTGCTAGGGCCTCTTGCGGAGGGGAGAGGAGGACAGGGAAATAGTAGAGCAGTACAGATTCTTTTTGAAAAAGTCATTTGAATCAGAAATCTAATGGTGTTACGTGTGTGTGTGTGTGTGTGTGTGTGTATATATATATATATATGTGTATATATATATGTCACTATATCTGCATATGTTTATAGTCTTTTGAACAGGTTTGGAAATCTTTCATTTCTTCTCTTTCCTTGCCTTTTTGGAAAATTAACCAAACATGTAAATTGCAACGTAAATTCAGAAGCAACCACATTTTAATTTAGAAGTATTTGAGAAATAGCATGTGTGTAATTTATTGGTATCTTCAGGATCGTTTACACTGCTCTACAGCCAAAATGCTTCTGAAATAAATGTAGGCTACCTTTCATAATACATTTTATTTATATAACCCTTTTGCTGATTTTTAAAGTGTTACATAAACAGGACAGGTGAAATATCATGTGAAGCAACCATAAACACATGAAAAGACCTAGGTTTACAATTTATGATTAAAACTCTCTACTATCTACACAATATACATAGACATAAAATGTAAAAACATAAATATCTTAGAAACAGTAGCCAATCAGTTGTTTTAATTGTCATATTTGAATTCAGCACATCAAAATACATAATAAATAGCACATTTTATCTCTGAAGCAGACGACTTCTCAAAAATTGTAGACCAGTGTTATCAGCATCTGTTTTTTAATACTTATGCTCAGTAGAAAGTGGAAATATATTGGACGTGACAGTTACATTACTTTGAAATATTAATCCAAGGGTCTTTGGAGATACCCAACTGCACAGTACTTCCATCCTCAGTTTCAAATACACTTGTTAGCAGCAAATCTTTGAGCTCTTTTGTAAAACTGACAAATAACAAATCGTCATGCATCTGATTGAAGCTGAGAGGTAGCATCTGCTCTGCAACTGACCCATTATTACTGTACTGTGACTGAACAGGCTGCAAGTTGAATGGATGGTTTGTTGCATGTTATGGCCTCAGGCAGCTGCCTGTTGTGTCGAATGCTGCTGTCCTAATGTTTCTAATTCTGCCGGTGAAATGGAGTGCAAATAATTTCAAAAAGCAATAGGTTAAATCTCCCAATGCCTTCTTTTTCTCCCCCATGCTGCTGTTTTCCCTGTCATTTCATAATGAACTTGCTTTGCCTGAAGGGGAAAACATTGAGCTAATTTTTGTTTGCTCATCTTACTTGTGTTGCTGGATGCCCCTGATTTTTCTTTGACATGGAGGTTCTGTCACTGCTTGTTTATCTGAATGACTAATGTGGGTCATATGTAATCTGAAAGTTGTTTTCAGTTTTAATTTTTAAGTATCCTTTTTCTCCTCCTCACCCTTCCACTTAAATTCCATTTTAAAATAAAATGATTGTTTGAAACTAAAAGCAGGGAACTTGATTTAATTGAACAAGTAAATATTTAAATGAGATTATTTGTATTACTGTAATGCATAGGAACTCTACTCATGGGCCAGCAACCCATTGTGGTAAGTGCTGTACGAACACAGAACAAAGATGGTCCTTGCCTGGAGGAGCTTGCAATGGGGGAGTACCATGAAGCAATGAGACATTGGTCACAGCACACCAGGAGCCCCTAACTGTTGTCAAGTGCGTTTTTGTAGGCATCACCCCAAAGGAGGAGGCATTTGCAAATGGATGATGAGCCGGCTTTTGTAGGTGACAAATCTGAGGAATTGTCACAGATTGAGGTGTCACTAGAGGAGATTTTGGAATGAATTGATAAACTTAACAGTAACAAGTCACCGGGACCAGATAGTATTCACCCAAGAGTTCTGAAAGCACTCAAATGTGAAGTTGCGGAAATATTAACTATGGTTTGTAACGTGCCGTTTAAATCGGCTTCTGTTCCCAATGACTGGAAGATAGGTAATGTAACACCAATATTTAAAAAGGGCTCTAGAGGTGATCCTGGCAATTACAGACCGGTAAGTCTAACATCAATACTGGGCAAATTAGTTGAAACAATAGTAAAGAATAAAATTGTCAGACACCTAGAAGAACATAAATTGTTGGGCAAAAGTCAACATGGTTTCTGTAAAGGGAAATCGTGTCTTACTAATCTATTAGAGTTCTTTGAAGGGGTCAACAAACATGTGGACAAGAGGATCCAGTGGACATAGTGTACTTAGATTTCCAGAAAGCCTTTGACAAGGTCCCTCACCAAAGGTTCTTACGTAAATTAAGTTGTCATGGGATAAAAGGGAAGGTCCTTTCATGGATTGAGAACTGGTTAAAAGACAGGGAACAAAGGGTAGGAATAAATGGTAAATTCTCAGAATGGAGAGGGGTAACTAGTGGTGTTCCCCAAGGGTATGTCCTAGGACCAATCCTATTAAACTTATTCATAAATAATCTGGAGAAAGGGGTAAAAGTGAAGTGTCAAAGTTTGCAGATGATACTAAACTGCTCAAGATAGTTAAGACCGAAGCAGACTGTGAAGAACTTCAAAAAGATCTCACAAAACTAAGCAATTGGTCAACAAAATGGCAAATGAAATTTAATGTGGATAAATGTAAAGTTATGAACATTGGAAAAAATAACCCCAACTATACATACAATATGATGGGGGGCTAATTTAGCTACAGTGAATCAGGAAAAAGGTCTTGGAGTCATCGTGGATAGTTCTCTGAAGATGTCCATGCAGTGTGCAGCAGAGGTCAAAAAAGCAAACAGGATGTTAGGAATCATTAAAAAGGGGATAGAGAATAAGATGGAGAGTATCTTATTGCCTTTATCTAAATCCATGGTATGCCCACATCTTGAATACTGCGTACAGATGTGGTCTCCTCACCTCAAAAAATATATATTGGCATTAGAAAAGGTTCAGAGAAGGGCAACTAAAATGATTAGGGGTTTGGAACGGGTCCCATATGAGGAGAGATTAAAGAGGCTAGGACTTTTCAGCTTGGAAAAAAGGAGACTAAGGGGGATATGATAGAGGTATATAAAATCATGACTGGTGTGGAGAAAGTAAATAAGGAAAAGTTATTTACTTGATGCCATAATACGAGAACTAGGGGCCACCAAATGAAATTAATGGGCAGCAGGTTTAAAAGAAATAAAAGGAAGTTCTTCACACAGCGCACAGTCAACTTGTGGAACTCCTTGCCTGAGCAGGTTTATAACAGCGTTTAAAAGAGAACTGGATAAATTCATGGAGGTTAAGTCAGTTAATGGCTATTAGCCAGGATGGGTAAGGAATGGTGTTCCCTAGCCTCTGTTTGTCAGAGGGTGGCGATGGATGGCAGGAGAGCGATCACTTGATCATTACCTATTAGGTTCACTCCATCTGGGGCACCTGGCATTGGTCACTGTCGGTAGACAGGATACTGGGCTACATGGACCTTTGGTCTGACCCAGTACGGCTGTTCTTATATTCTTAGGGTTCCTGAAATAGAAGGGGATGGGAATGTGGCTCAAAAGGATCTTGGAGTGGAGGGAGAATGGAATGGAGGAATCCAATGTCCTCAGCCTATGGAAGGATCAAAGTGTAGTAGTTTTTCCTAGCTAGACGATTGAGATAGAACACTATTGTCTAGACCAGGGGTCGGCAACCTTTCAGACGTGTAGTGCCGAGTCTTCATTTATTCTCTCTAATTTAAGGTTTCACGTGCCAGTAATACATTTTAATGTTTTTAGAAGGTCTCATTTGTATAAGTCTATAATATGTAACTAAACTATTGTCGTATGTAAAGTAAATAAGGTTTTTAAAATGTTTAAGAAGCTTCATTTAAAATTAAATTAAAATACAGAGCCGCCTGGGCCACTGAAAATCAGCTCGTGTGCTGCCTTTGGTACCTGTGCCATAGGTCGCCTACTCCTGGTCTAGACTGAAGTCATGGATGTGGCTTGACCTTGAGCTCACCTATCCGAGCTAACTTGGGTCCTGGAACAGTGAAGCAAGATGCGACAGCACAAACTTGAGTGAGAGCTAGCCTTATGAGTAACCATCCTGGGTTCCAGGTGAGCTTTTACAGCACGTGTTGCCAGGACTTCACTGTTCTGGGACACAGGCTAGCTAAATTAAAGTTAGTTCAGATACGATTTCTCAAGCTGCAGTCACACCCAGTGTATGGAGTCTAGATGTACCCTAAGACTTCTGATGATGAAATACCCTTGACTATAATGGTCTAATAATTTTTCGGCCTTCGTTAGAAGGCTTCAGAAATAGTACCAAACAAAATATTTGACACGTTCCTGCAATAACTTAACAAATACCTTTTTAAAATCCATGGCAATCTGAACATATTGGGGACTCTACATTGAAATGCTCAGTAATAAAACAGACACCCAAATCTTACCCGGAGAATGTTTGGACTTGTGTGGAAAATCTCAAAGAAAAAAACTAACAGATACGGGAAAAATTCTTCTCTCTTTAATCTTGTATACAGTTCAACAGTTGGCACCTACCAAAGAAATGAGTCACTATGGTATGGGCATCCTTTAACTGCCTGAAGCACTTTCTGCACATGTCGCAGCTGAATATTCTTGTGCAAATCTATTCTATAATGGTTGACTAATGCACGAGCAGAAGCCCAGGAAGTGGCTTTGAAAATATCATTTAAAGATGCTTCTCCTCTGTCTGCCCTTGAAGGTTCTATTGAGCATACAGAGTGAGCGTTAAAAGTCTCTAATTTTTCTCTTTTGCTGCAACATAAACCTCTCTGACCACTTCCTTAAGCCATCTAACAATGACAGATTTAGAGGCTGCTTGACCTTTAAGTAATGTTGCTGGCTGAAAAGTCAGACTGCCTAAACTGATATCTTTGTATGCAAAGTCTGTAGGGCCCTGTGGACATCCAAGCAATGTAGGCTTCTTGGATTTGAGACAGAATATGGCTAGTGTGATTTCTAGGTTCAGGTAAAAGACCATTTTGGGGGGCCTGAATTCTAGCACAATCCTTAGCCTGACCTTCCTCTGGTAAAAAATCATATGGCTGTGTATGGGAAAGGGCCTACAATTCTCCTGTTCTCGTTGCTGAATATACTTCCACTAGAAGGTCCAGGGCAACTTTTTTCTTAGAAGTTCAAATGAGGGTACTATGAGAAGATTCAGCATCAAGTTCATGGCCCATTTGTGAACCAGGGAACTAGTTCTAGTTTCAGCTTAACTTCTGCTTCTAGATGCCTGGAAACATCAGGCTGCCAGTCTGAGACTGTCTGTGGCGCCTCTGAATGCTGCAGTTGTTGCTGCTTGAATTCAAATAGAACTAGCACTCAGGTCTAAGATTAGGTCATCTTGCTGAAAATATGGTATGTCTTGCACCATGGTCTTGTTCAGCTTTATCCTCACTTTGTCACGCCAGCTTACAAAGGTTTTTGAAACCCTAAAGTTTGCTTTGGAAGTGATTGGCTTACTTGACAACAGCAGCATAGTAGAGATCCTTTCATCTGGTAAGCCTCTTTTCAGGCTCATGCACTTTACCGCAAGGCCAACAACATGCAAGCCATGCTGGATCCTACCTTGCATGAACAGGTGTCAAATTAATAGCCTGAGACGTGGGGCCACAGGCATGATCACTAGTTCTGGGTACCGTGGCTGCCTTGGCCAGTCTGAAGGTACAAGTATGAAGGTTCCTTTTGACTGGGGAGGTGTTGTGGAAAGACCTCTGGACTGGGACTCAAGAAACCTGTGTTCTATTCATGGCTCAGCCCCTGCTGGGTGACTTAGGGCAAGTTACTTCACCTCTCTGTCTCTGTTTCCCCATCCATACATTAATAATATTAAATCCGACTTCTCTTTCTAAAGTAAAGGTCTGCTGATGAAAAGAGCAGTTGATATTATCTGGCAGTTTTCTATAGAACATGGGTGGGGGTGAGTATACATTAATTTAGATGCTCTAGAAATTCTATAGCTCTTGTTCTGCATGTAGCTGCTGAAGAATCCTTCTCTCTCCCCCCCGCCTCCCCCGAATGCCTGGTTAGATGACAACCTTAGTTTGTGTCTACTCCTGCTTTGAACAGAAGAAAGACCACTTGTGCAAAGCAAAGCAGTCTCACTAACCCATAGTATCTTGTCTTACCCTAAAGCACTAGAGACAAGGATTATGTTTACATGGGGATTAAAGCCCTCTAGCATGGCTGTGGCTGGCCTCAGTCAGCTGACTCAGGCTGCGGGGCTAAAAATTGCTGGGTAGATCTTTTGGCTTGGGCTGGAGTCAGAGTTATGGGACCCTCCACCCTTAAAGTCCTTACAGCCGTTCTACCAGGACTTAACAGCCCTCCCCAACTGAGGCTTTTCCCTAGCTGTCTCCTGCTCCCTGCAAGTGTCTCCCTCTCTGGCCTTCTGCCAGACCAGGTGTGGAGAGCGGCTTCCTCACCCCACTCCTGTCTGCTTTCCTGCTTAAGAGTATGTCGACACAGTAAAGAAAACACAGCAAAGGGTCAACTGACTCAAGGTGTGGGGCTGTTTCATTGCCATATAGACTTCTTGGCTCGGGCTGAAGCCTAGGGTCCTGCAGAGTGAGAGGGTTCCAGAACCCAAGCCTGGAAGTCTATACAGCAATGGAACAGCCCCACAGCTCAAGCCCTGTGAGCCTGAGTTGGCTAGCACTGGCCAACCACGGGTGTCTAGTTGTGATGTAGACCAGTGTTTCCCAAACTTTTCCTCTCGTGCCTCTGCTTACCAGTAATGGAACGTGCTCACGTGCTCCTCCCCTCGCCCCACCAGGCCAGGGTCTGGGCTGCAGCAGTGACCGAGTCGGGAGCGGGGGCCGGGGAGCAGCCAGAGTCAGGAGCAGGGCTGGGTGGCACTCCTGGACGTTTCTCCATGCCCCTTAGGGGAGAGGTGGATTAGCCACTGGGCCCAGGGGCCCAGCCAGTTGGCGGGGCCCCCCGGAAAAATGGGCACCCTGATGTCCCGATCCACTCTGTCTGCCCGGCGCTCCTGTCAGGGAGCGGATTCAGGGCTTGGGGGTTTGCCCCGCTCCACCCGGCACTCCTGCCAGGGAGTGGGGATGGGACATGGGCTTCCCCCCCTCCCCAGCAGGAGTGCTGGGCAGGGCAAGCCCCCATGCCCTGATCCCATTTCCCCGGTAGGAGCGGGGGGAAGGGAAGGAGTGCAGGCGGAAGGGATGGGGATGGGCCTCCACTTGCTGTGGTCCAGGGCCCCACAAACCCCTAATCAGTCTCTGCCTAGGGGGGTGCACCCCACAGTTTGGGGACCACTGGAGTAGACACACCCTAAGAGAGTCAGGAGGCTTTATTTACAATTTCCTGTAGAGACATGACTGGTGGCAGGCATGTGACCCACTATTACAGCTCGTTGTTTTCAATGCCCAAAAGACGTACCCTAAAGCGCAGTGCCCTGTTACAGGCCCCCTTGTACATATGCATTGCCGTACAGCCTTCAATTACATGATCACATGCTCTTTGTTCCATAAGAGCACGCAGATGAAGTGTCAGTGGGTCCTCCTGACCCCATGTGGCAATTTACTAGCATCAGCCTGTCCAGACATTGGTCAGCTATGAAGCTTCACCAAGAAAGGTAATGACAAGTAACATAACAGAGATGACTAGTAGGAGGGAGAGGAAGTATTGTCCACTGGTTAGGACACTGGCTTAGAATGTGAGAGACCTGGGTTCAATTACCTGTTCCACACTGGAATTACTGTGTGACCTTGGGCAAGTCACTTAGTCTCTCTATGCCTTAGGTCCCGATCTGTAAAAAGATGATAATGGTTCTCTACCTCCCAGAGGTGTTATGAGGATAAATACCTTAAAGATTAAGTGCTTTGAGATCTACTGATGAGAAGCGCTATATAAGAAATAGGCATTGTTGTTGCTTACTAAATTCAGTGAGAGTTGGGTGCCTAACCCCTTGAAAATCCCAGTCTTCATTATTTGTGACAGTATTCGCATAACATGAAAAGACTATCAGATTATTTTGGGATGTTGTCACTGATCTCCTACAGGACTTCCTATAACTCCTCTCAAAAACATCCTGGGGATTTTTCTCGCTCTTTTCACCTACTCTTCTCTAGAGGGCAACCATTGCTATTGTATATTGGTATCTCATATTCAGTTTTAAATTAAACAAATCCAAAAATGAGTCATCCAAAGGGATGATCCAATAACTATATGCAATTTAGGCTTTGCTGTGTGTAATGAACTAGTTAATTAAAAGCGTAAGAGGTGAGCCTTTCATAGTGCCCTGAATTTGGCCACGCTCTAACAGAGCATTGGATTGAGTAGGTTTCCCTGGCAAGAGCAGTCTGGTAAAAATTCCCAATCATAATCTGGAAAATTCAGTTTCAGGAAGTGAAAGCATGCCGTAGCTGTCACGATGGGTGTGAGAGGGTATAAGGCAATGTCTCAAACAGCAGACCTTCTTATTGTCCATATAATCCCAGACATGCGCAATGATATTCATACCTGAATTGGAGAGGGGTTTTGATAAGACCTTTTTCTTTTTGTTCTCCAGATAGGTTTCAACCTTTATGATGTGCTTGGGGGTCATCATGCGGGAAGATAAATCCCACGGTCATTTAATCTCCTACCTAAAAGCATTGCTTGAGGGATTAGGATGTTTGTATTTTGAGCAATGTGTGTCTCTTCTGTTTCAGTTTCCCCCAATGTGGTCTTTGAGATTCAGCATCTAAACATTAGATACGACACTGCTTTATGGCTTTTTGTGTGCATGTCAAATATCATTCATCAATTTACTGGTTCCATGCTTTGTAATTCTACTGTGTATGTACACATACCACACCTATGAGAACTAGCTAAACATTCTCAGTGCAAGTCTTCTATAAAGCTATTAGATTATTAGTGTAGATATGAGTCAGATTCCCTTTCTTCCACTTTTTTTTTTAATGTAACCATCCCATGTCTCCTTTTTCCTTCTCTCTTCAATTTCCTGTCTGAAAGGGATGCCTGACGAAGTGGGCATTCACCCACGAAAGCTTATGCTCCAATACTTCTGTTAGTCTTAAAGGTGCCACAGGACCCTCTGTTGCTTTTTATAGATCCAGACTAACACGGCTACCCCTCTGATACTTTGAAGAATAGCAGCAGTAGTTGCTTTGATAGCGAGTAGACTTTAAAAAATGACTGTTCATTTTATGACTACACACATGTTAAGTGCCTTTACCAAGGATGCATTCTGGAAGGCCAACTGCCTTTCCCTGCTGCCGGTTGGCATCCACTAATTTGTGGTTTCACTAGTGAGCGTTAGTCCTATTCTGTTTTACACTTTGCCCACAATGTGCATAAAGTATGTCAGTACAAAGGCGTAGCACTATTCTCTTCCTCTGAGTCCTGATATGAAAATATATGTATATTTTTATGGTGAAATATGTTTAACTCCTTTTATTGGATTATAATAATGGCATTAATGTTATTCATACCATACAAAAGATGTTATTTGTTAAAAAGAAACTGAAAACAGAAAATATTAAACAGGTTGTAATTAAATTGTAATTCACATGAATATAGAGGAATGGAGGTAAGAGAAAAGTGATGGTCCAAAAACATTTTTCCTTAACTTTTGTATGCATTTTGGCAAACAGAAACTACAGTTTCTGTTGCAGTTAAGGTTGTGACAGCACACAGTGCATCCACCCAAAACCTTAAACAACTGGAAATAAGAAGTCAGAAGGATTTGTGCATTCCTTTCCACCTTCATGCTGCCTACAAAGCTATTGATAATGCACGCCACAACTCCATAAGGCTTTTACTTCCAGCTACAACAGCTACCAACTCCCCCCCAAAACAAAACAAACCCCTAACATACTACAGCTTCATCAAACTTGCACTCTAATGCAAAACTTTATAAAGTGTGTGCACTGATTATTTTTTTATCCTTGGAAGTGAGAGATGCTGTTCATACTGCAACAGATCATCAAATTTGGTGGTTTTGCCTTGATGCACATGTTTTCTGTGCCATTATGGGTAAAATTTTATAAAATGCTCAGTAGACAGACACTACCTGTTGTGTACAACTGATATTGTTGCTTCTCATGTGCTGATTTCTAGAATATCAAGACATCCCAAAAGGTTTTAGATTTCTTCCAAACAGGGTATAAAGAAAAGGAGACAATCCAGGAAGAAATTGCCAAAAGGGATGATTTTTAAAAAGCTCTTATTATTCTTTGTATCATTCATTTTTCATCAAATCACCATGAAGAAATCAAATTGTGCTCAAAGTTTATATTCTGTGACTCAGTTTTTGCCAGTTCATTGACATTTTTACAAAAATAAAGGTTTAAAGCTCCAGTTAAGATTGCATTACAAAGTTCAGTTTAACTATGATGCAGCTTCCGCTACCGCTGCACCATAATAACTTTTGCAGCAGTTATTGTATAGGTTTCAAAATGTTTCCTTTGGTTGCTCACATGGCTATCATGCTGCAATTTATCAGGGGTGAACCACATTGGAGTAGACTTGGAATTCATCCCAATTTGTTGGTACCTTGGTTACCCATCACTCCCATTGGTAGTAATGAAATCATCTCTAATACACAAGGAAACAAATTCTAATACAGATGGCATATGCGCTAAAGGAACAAATATATTTCAACAGTACATTGTCTACACCACACAATAAACCACAACTTTCAAAGATATAGAGAATATTTTTTCCTCAAGAGTTTTCCACATGTCTATCAGAGCCCCAAAGGTCTTCCATTTACATCCTCTGCTAGTTAAGATCCTGTATCATAAAATTCACTCTCCCTCATGATGAGGTAGACTGAAAGATTCCCTTTGGAGGAAGCCAGTGTCATTCTTTTATCAGCTGGAGGAATCACTTTTGAAAAATGAAGCATTGCCTCCCCAAAGGGATACATGTACTGTTGTTCAAGAGCATTAAGTCCATGGCAGAAAGAGTCCTTTTAAAATACGACTAAAAGGCTGGGTTTTAAATATTAAATATTAACAGTAGAAAACTAACCTAATTAAAATAGATCTTTTAATAAATACATTTTCTATGCACAAAAAAGGTCCAGAATAGTAGAGCCCTTTTGAAGCCCATGTGCTATTCATGAATTGCCTGCATAGAGCATAAACATTGTAAACTCTTGGTCAGGGTCTCTTATCCTCTGCATGCTTGTAGAGCACCTAGCAAAATGGGACCCTGGCCCAGAAGACCTCTACACTCTAACACAATAAATGTTCTTAATAATAAATGTTGAGTTAGTAACATCAGTGGACATTAGTAAAGAAATACCTGTTAAAAACAAGCTTGTGTCCACCAAGGCCCTGCATACTCTGGCAAGCTGAAACCAAATTCTGTGGCAGGTTGGAAATTCTGCAGCAGCTTTCGATAACATTTTAAAGATAATGTTGAACTGTAAAAATGAGAAATACACTCAGTAGAATAGATCCTATGTATAATTGTCCCCACATTTCTGTGTTTTATTAATTTTTGTGGACCGTGTTTAAGAGGTTTTGGTGTTTAAGAGGTTGGGCAGTTGGTGCTTTTAGTACAGGGGGTTTGCAAGATAATTAGTATTTATAGAATAAACATAGCTGGATCAGGAATGAAATTAGCAATATTAAAATTTAAATTGTCACCTGTAGATTTCAGACTCCACAGTCTATCGAAATCAGCGGAGCAATACATATTTCTGTGTTATGGTTTCAGACTCTTAGCAGACACAGGAAATCAATGCTACATCAATTTACACTCAGGTCACATTGTCAACTTTCTAGAATTAGCTAGAAATTATTTTTAATGAAAGCAAACATACTAGAGCAGATTCCTGTTGCAGGTGGTGAATTCTGCAGTTTATAATGGCTCTGGTTAAAACCATTTCTATTATGCACTATATAGTATATAATAAAGTTTATGTGGTTGCAGTTTGTACTCATGCTTTTATGCTCAATTTCCACATGCAGGATAGTTTAAAAGTAGATAGTTCTTTTATTGTGTGACTACTACTAATAGAAGTGAGTGAAGTGTAGAAGAAGGAGGGTCTTTTCTCATTTTTGAGATCAGATTGTTATTCTTTCTACTAGATGATTGTGTATTGCTATACTAATTATATTTAATATTTTTCCATATGTAAACATAAAAAGGGGGGACGGGGACAAGTCTTACATTTTCCTTTCATATTTTGCCTACGTGCCCAGATTAATAATAGTGACCATTTACTTATTTGTCTCAGAGACTGAATGCTTGCGAGGAAGACTTGATTTTTAATTTTTTGTTTTTTGTTTTTATATCATTGCCATAGGATGAGTTAATACATAAAAAGATAAATAAATCCAGCCATGCAGGTCAAACGTTAACTGTATTACATAAGTGGTTCCCACCCTATGAATGACATTTTAAAGTAGGAACCTGTTTTTCTAAATATATATATAAAAGTTCTCAATCTAATCTTTTGTTGGGTTTAATATTAATCTTTGTGGGTATCTGAATATTTCCCTAGTCAAATTTTTCAACTAGACTTTTAAAGATAACGCAGGCTTCTTTCTATCAAGTCACCTGTTACATATTTTATGAGTGCTAAAGAACCTTCTTAGATGTATGTTTTTGTACACCCTGGAGCTGTTTGCATGAGTAAGGATTGCATCTATGTTTATAATACCACTTTCAGAAAATATTCCTCCCAATTTTATTTTTCAGAATTAGCATAGATCAGTTAAAAGAAAAAAAACTTTAATTGATTGTAATGATGGACTAGTTTTTTTGCTGAGGTGCAAAAAGCATTTTTTTCCTTCCGAGTGAAATTTAGTGCCTATGTAATATGCTAGAATATCACTATACCTTGAAGCCTGTGCTTTACATAATAGGTGCAGATGAGCAGTGGAAGTTCCCAGTACTGTCCTACCAATCTGCCTCAGCTTAGTTCTGTGAGGACCACTAATTATTGAGAGTAATTGAATATTCATGGCCTGTGCAGTCCGTGGCCGCTCTGCTAAAACAGCTAACAAGGCCATTTTGCTCTGGTAAAGATTTTTAGCGAAGTTGGCATCTGTGATACTTGGGGAGTTTCTAGCTTCTTGGGATGCTAGAAAAAGTCTGCCTTTAGCCTCAGACTTTACCATGCATCAAAGACACAGTACTTTAGAGTTTAATAGACATCCTGTTGTCGCATGATGCTTGCTTACTTGACAGTGTCCTTTTAAGGTTGCAGGATTTTTCCTTGACATGCTTGGATTTATCACAAAAGATGTATTTAATCCATTGTTTGTGCCACTCTTTGTATATCATCATACATCCCTGTATTTAGAACAATTTTTTTTCTGCAAGTGCCAGATTTAGTAAAAGTATCTGACTTCTGTGCCACACAAGCCAACTTTTTTTCAGTGTCTGCTGCCATATGTGGTAGCTAGATGAATTATCTTTTGCTGAATTGGGCCATAAGTGCATAGAATGTTTTGGCAATACATTCTAAATGACTTTTTCTTAAGTTTGACAATTTAATATCTTAAAACATTCAGATTCCTTCATACTAGAGAGATTGACTTGAAAACTCATCCTTCTGATCTGGTTTATTATATTCTAGTCTAGATGCTTCCTCCCACTCTTACAAGAATGTGAACTAGTTACTGTTATCAATCATGGACTAGATGCTCCCCTGGGATTTCTAGAAATGAGCTGCATGTTGGCCCTCATAGTGGGCTAAGTTCCTCTCCCCCTTCTCACTGTAATAACACTGGTCTACAATTTTTGAGAAGTCGTCTGCTTCAGAGATAAAATGTGCTATTTATTATGTATTTTGATGTGCTGAATTCAAATAGGACAATTAAAACAACTGATTGGCTACTGTTTCTAAGATATTTATGTTTTTACATTTTATGTCTATGTATATTGTGTAGATAGTAGAGAATTTTAATCATAAATTGTAAACCTAGGTCTTTTCATGTGTTTATGGTTGCTTCACATGATAATATTTCACCTGTCCTGTTTATGTAACACTTTAAAAATCAGCAAAAGGGTTATATAAATAAAATGTATTATGAAACAAAAGGCAATAAACTATTATGTACATAGTTTAGTCCTAGTCAGTGTCTACTCGGCGCTTCTTGGCTTGTCTCTTGTATTGATTAAATGGAGCATCTCTTGTCACTGTCCAGCAATAGTCTGAAAGCATTGATGGGCTCCATTTGCCCTGATAGCGTTTCTCCATTGTTGCAATGTCCTGATGAAATCGCTCGCCATGCTCGTTGCTCACTGCTCCGCAGTTTGCTGGAAAAAAATCTAGATGAGAGTGCAAAAAATGTATCTTTAGTGACATGTTGCAACCAAGGCTTTTGAATGCCTTGAGGAGGTTTTCCCACCAACAACCTGTAGTTGTCTGCCTTCTTGTTTCTAAGAAAATTTATTGCCACTAACTGGAAGGCTTTCCATGCCGTCTTTTCCTTGCCACGCAGTGCATGGTCAAATGCATCATCTCGAAGAAGTTCACGAAACTGAGGACCAACAAAGACACCTTCCTTTATCTTAGCTTCATTTAACCTTGGAAATTTTCCACGGAGGTACTTGAAAGCTGCTTGTGTTTTGTCAATGGCCTTGACAAAGTTCTTCATCAGACCCAGTTTGATGTGTAAGGGTGGTGACAAAATCTTCCTTGATTCAACGAGTGGTGGATGCTGAACACTTTTCCTCCCAGGCTCCAATGACTGTCGGAGTGGCCAATCTTTCTTGATGTAGTGGGAATCTCTTGCACGACTATCCCATTCCCAGAGAAAACAGCAGTACTTTGTGTATCCGGTCTGCAGACCAAGCAATAGAGCAACAACCTTCAAATCGCCACAAAGCTGCCACTGATGTTGGTCATAGTTTATGCACCTCAAAAGTTGTTTCATGTTGTCATAGGTTTCCTTCATATGGACTGCATGACCAACTGGAATTGATGGCAAAACATTGCCATTATGCAGTAAAACAGCTTTAAGACTCATCTTCGATGAATCAATGAACAGTCTCCACTCATCTGGATCATGAACGATGTTGAGGGCTGCCATCACACCATCGATGTTGTTGCAGGCTACAAGATCACCTTCCATGAAGAAGAATGGGACAAGATCCTTTTGACGGTCACGGAACATGGAAACCCTAACATCACCTGCCAGGAGATTCCACTGCTGTAGTCTGGAGCCCAAGAAGCTCTGCTTTACTCTTGGGTAGTTCCAAGTCCCTGACAAGGTCATTCAGTTCACCTTTTGTTATGAGGTGTGGTTCAGAGGACAAGGATGGAAGAAAATGTGGGTCCTCTGACATTGATGGTTCAGGACCAGAAGTTTCATCCTCTTCCTCGTCTGACTCAAGTGAGAATGATTCTGGTGCATCAGGAACCGGCAGTCCTTCTCCGTGGGATACTGGGCATATAGCTGATGGAATGTTTGGATAATGCACAGTCCACTTTTTCTTCTTTGACACACCTTTCCCAACTGGAGGCACCATGCAGAAGTAACAATTGCTGGTATGATCTGTTGGCTCTCTCCAAATCATTGGCACTGCAAAAGGGATAGATTTCCTTTTCCTGTTCAACCACTGGTGAAGATTTGTTGCACAAGTGTTGCAGCATATGTGTGGGGCCCACGTCTTGTCCTGATCTCCCATTTTGCAGCCAAAATAAAGGTGATAGGCTTTCTTAACCATAATGGTTATACTGCACTTTTGTTATGCAAAAGTCACTTCACCACAAACATAGCAGAAGTTATCTGCACTGTTCACACAAGTACAAGGCATCTCTGCTCACTTTGGCTAAACAGAAATGTGTCCTTCTGCAAAATCAAACACTGACAAATAAGAGAGCACGACGCTGTATGATTTCTAGAGCTGATATAGGGCAATTTGTTCAGCAGAGTGATGTAAGCTTCGTTATGATTGCATCATCCATGACTTCTAGGAATAACATGATACAGTTCATATCATGTATGATGCAATACCAGCTTCATATTGCATCATTCATTGTTTTGCCTAAAAAGCAAGTACTGTCCAAACCCAGTCATAGATTTATTCATAGATCCAGTCAAAGATGTATTTTAGTCATTTCTGGTTTAAATTGAGATCCCTTCCCTTTATAACTCACTTATCCTCCGCCATTCCCAAGTCAAGGGTCGTATATACTGACCCAATAGCATATCTTGAAAACTAGAGCCAATCAACAATTTTAAGCATCATTTTCGTTTTCAGTGACCCAGAATTAGTAAAGGTTGCCTACATTTATTTCAGAAGCATTTTGGCTGTAGAGCAGTGTAATGTGAGCTGGTTACTACAGTACCATCTGTAGTACCTGTGTTGCAATTTTAGCTAAACAAGAACTTTTCTACATGGCCTTTCAGTGTGGTTCTACTCTGAAAAGAGACTGTAAAAATGACATTGTGAGATTCCATGTTTGTCTGCTCAGTTTACAAGTAGCAGTATGATTTTTTTTTTTTTTTTTTTTTTTTAATTTCCTGTTAATGTTTCATTGCCAGTCAAAAAGATTCTGCAAGCCAGATTCTGTCCTCAGGTAGTACAACTATAAAATAGTCTGGAATTTGACTTTCAAGTGGAATTTAGTTAACTATTTAATTTATGTGTAGGGAGGAGATTAGAATCCAGATTGCTTTGTTGGCTGTCTAGTCCATTCAGGGAAAACTTATTTTTGTCTTTAAAGTTAGCATATATGACTGAATATAAGCAGGGATCAGAACTAATTGACTAAGAAATTGCTATTTCTACATAGTTACTTTCCAGAATAGAAATACACTTTAAATTTGTATTAATTTCCAAGGTTTGATGGTTTTTGTAACCTTTTGTTTTGGAGGAAAAGGTTGGAAGGTAGAACCTGCCTCTGTTTCTCAATGCATTTCATGTTGTCCCTCTATGTAGATTATAATCTCCTTGGTGAAGTCCCAGATTGTCTTGTACAGCACTAAACTCAATGACTTTCGGTAAATAACCTTTTTCAAGTGCATTTTTTAAAGTTACATTTGGTTTGTAAAAAATGAAAACAACTGTTGGGCTCTTAACCAGGCAGATGTTGATTTTTGGTTTGAATTCACATCTGAAAAATTTTGGGGGATAAACGCTCTAAAATGTAAATAAGTGGTGCTATGCCTTAACCTGTAGGTTAACTGATCATATGATATATGTTTAATCCATTCCAGAATTAACTAGTTGTGAAAGCTATCATGAAGTAAACTACATTTTAAAGCATTTTGAAAGCCCCTCTCAAAAAGGAGGTGGATTCTGTTGGACGGCTTGCTGAAACAGATAATCTATTCTAAGAGGATGAGTAACCGTGCGATTTGTTTGCATTTGATTACTAATTGTAACAAATGTTTGTTCGCTTGATATGAAGGGAGCTGTGAAAAGCATGCAACCATGTTTATCATACTCCACTTAATAGCCTTGCGTGGTGTTATGCAAAGGGTGAGGCTTTGGGGAATAAAAGAGAATTACCAGTTTAAAAGTTTCCAAGAAAGCTTGGTTCATGATGGTGAGTGAACCTCTAGAATCTTTTTTTATAAGCTCCCTCCTTACCCCCCCATGTAACAAACTGTTTTGGGATTGTTATTCTTTAGGGTTTTGAAGTTGCTCAATAAGTATTTAAAAGTGGTTAAATTAAGGCTTGTAGGTTGGGACATATTGAGCACATGTAGTTTTGCAGATACTTCTTAGGTATATGTTTAATATTAAGAAAATTGTTCAAATTCACTTAATACACTAAAATTTAGAGCATCACCCAGGTGTTTTCTTGCAAAGCAATTTTCTATAATTTTTTTCTTATTTTATTGTACACTGTCAACGGTGTAGAAATACACTATGCGATTTATAGTACTGAGCTCGGGTGAAGTGGGTGGATCTTGCTAGGAAGAAAGGATAGTGTATGATGTCATCTCCTCCTTCCTTTCAGTATAAGATTTTACTCCAGCCTTGAGCAGCTGACAAGACTGCAGCTATTTAATGGACTACGCTGCTGAGGGCTGGCTTGCCTTTCAGTTTTTTTCTGGTGGTTCTGTTTCATGAAATAATTTGCCTTCCTATTTCAATCTACAGTGCAAACTGGAGAGAGCAGAAAGTGATAGTGAGGCTGAGACAAAAACGCATGTTTATTTCACAGTTAATTGAGAGCTGCCTTCAATGGTAATGTGCAGATGTTTAATTCTTTATGAACAGCTGAAGGATTTAATAAAAAGCTGTATTGTGCTGGAGCCAAGTTGTTGCATATTGTGGAAGTAAGAAGTGTCATGAGAGAGAGACAGAGCTTGGAACTGGTATTTGCAAAGAAGTTGAAAAGAAGGAAAGCTTTATACATAAAATTGGTGCTGGGGTTGCTGATTTTTTTTTTTTTTTTTTTGGTGAAAGTTATCAGTATCAGAGAGTCCACAAGGAAAATATATCAGCAACTTCATTGATGGGAGTGCAGCTAATTTCACTGCATGGTGAAGACTGGGAAATGATCAGAACAGAGACAGAAGAGTTGGAGGGTACCGTAAGAGTATAAATTTGTTTAACTGATGATTTTGATTACTATACATATGTTAAAGAAATAAGAAAGTAGCACTCAGAGAATCTGATACAAGAAAAGTGTTTTGGAGAGCCAGCTATTTTGTAAGCTAGATGTGTTAATGTCAGTATTGCCAGCCCCAAATGTTCAAAAAACCTGAGTCAGGCTCCAAAAAATTACAATTGACTTTAAAATAATTTTTTTTTTAAATTACATTTTGGATTGTTTTTATTTGCCTTGTGGTTTTCTAGCCTTTAGGGGTACACATTTTCATGCTTTTCTCTACATCCATGAGGGCTAGAAACATACTTTAAAAATGAAAGCTGAGATTTTCATGTATTCACACAACTCCAGGAAGCTGGGGGTTTAAGAATAGCACCAATTATTACAAGACAAAATAAAATCATGAGTTGGGAGCACTGAAATATTTTGTTTAATTCTAATAATGATTGTAACAAAGATACAGTTTAGAGAACTTTATCATTAGAGAGGTTTGAAAATGTACCCTTTTCACTATGGATTATAAATGAGAAAGATCTGTAATATCAGGGTAAATGAGAGAGCATCTATTTTACGGTAAAATTGTTTGATCTTATCCAAGCAGTGCCGAATTCCACTGGTTAATTTGTTGGTTATATCAAAGATCATAGTTAAAGGATTTGAAATTAACAAGAGATCACTTGACCTGATTTCTTAAATCTCAGTAACCTTTTGTGGAGTAAATTTTGTGTAGCCATTTTGTATGTATTGTTTCACCATTTGTAGCGTTGTTTATTTGTGTTAATAATTATTGCTGTAGTCTTTTGCGGACAATACAAGAAATCCAATAGTTTGTTCATTTGTTTATATAAAATAGATTGAATTATCCTAAGAAGGTGGCCTGCATACTGAGAATCAGGCTAATGAAATGTAAATAGTAGAAATTTTGGAACTCTTTAATAAAATTGTAGAAAAGACTACCTCTGTCTGATAGAGAAGTTAAAAGAAAAATCTATATCCAGCCAATAGTGTGTGAAAATAGAAATCTAGAAAGCAATTCTTACCCATTTTAGCTGCCTTCTTTGATCGTGTTTGCCTCCAAATGGCTAGGTAGCAGTTCTGCAGAAAACGACCTAGGGGTCACAGTGGACGAGAAGCTGGATATGAGTCAACAGTGTGCTCTTGTTGCCAAGAAGGCTAACGGCATTTTGGGTTGTATAAGTAGGGGCATTGCCAGCAGGTCGAGGAATGTGATCGTTCCCCTTTATTCGACATTGGTGAGGCCTCATCTGGAATACTGTGTCCAGTTTTGGGCCCCGCAGTACAAGAAGGATGTGGAAAAATTGGAAAGAGTCCAATGGAGGGCAACAAAAATGATTAGGGGTCTGGAGCACATGACTTATGAGGAGAGGCTGAGGGGACTGGGATTGTTTAATCTGCAGAAGAGAAGAATGAGGGGGGATTTGATAGCAGCCTTCAACTACCTGAAGAGGGGTTCCAAAGAGGATGGAGCTCGGCTGTTCTCAGTGGTGGCAGATGACAGAACAAGGAGCAGTGGTCTCAAGTTGCAGTGGGGGAGGTCCAGGTTGGATATTAAGAAAAACTATTTCACTAAGAGGGTGGTGAAACACTGGAATGTGTTACCTAAGGAGGTGGTGGAGTCTCCTTCCTTGGAGGTTTTTAAGGCCTGGCTTGACAAAGCCCTAGCTGGGATGATTTAGTTGGGAATTGGTCCTGCTTTGAGCAGGGGATTGGACTAGATGACCTCTTGAGGTCCCTTCCAACCCTGATATTCTATGATTCTTTGATAGTGTTTTCATATGTATCAATATAATGCATTTTTATGAAGAAATCATAAAATATTGTCCCCATAAAAACTATAATTTTCATTTTACTATCATTTATTTTAGATGACACTTAAAAATTAGAGATTCACTGTGTTCAGACTAATACAGTACCAGAGTACTCTACTGTATCCTTCCACATGCCACTCAATACATGACTAGCCAGATTTGTCTGACTTGACATGAATGCTTTCGGGGCTGAATTAGAGTGCGTAGCATGTGTGGTTGTGGCTTCATTCCCTTTCTCTTTGTTCCTTGAAGTTCTTGAGCTCTGCAGGGTTAGAGGTACCTTGTCCCTAAAGTCCTGTAAAGCTCCTGAGCTCTAAACATAAGAGGTTCCCTTTCCCTATCTGTTGTAGAGCTCCTGAGATGCTCCCTTCCCTCCTGAGTCTGAGCACTATTAGTGTTCATAGGCAGTGCTCTGCCACAGTATTTACCTAGTATGTTAATTCTTAACATACACATTAGGGGCTTGTCTTCACTTAAAATACTGCAGTGGCTCCACTGTAGCACTTCAGTTGAAAACATTACCTACAGGGACGCGCGGGATTTTCCTGTAGACATAGGTATTCCACCGCCCCAAGAGGGGGTAGGTAGGTTGATGGGAGAAGTCTCCTTTTGACCTAGTACTCTCTACGCCTAGCGGTTATTTTAAACACGTGCTTTGAATAGGAATGGACTGTGGAATCAGGCCTAAATAGATTTGTCAAGGGTTGTTGTACTGCCAAGAGGATCAGCTGAAGATCCTTTAAAAAGATTCTTAAAAACACAATAGAGAACATTCATTTTTATAAAGATCCTTTACTCTGACTATAGTTGAGGGGTACTGTTATCAAAAAGCAGATTCTACTTTAGTTACCAGCAGCTGTTCAATTAGTCAGAAAGGATTGAAATTCACATTGCAGAAATAAACAAAATTAAAATCCCATTAAGTCATTACTTCATTGAAAAATTACATGTGGGCACCAACTGTGTAGTACAAAAGTATAATGTTGAATGTGTAAGATTTATTTTAAACCCTTTACTTTTTCAGGCAATAAGTAGTATGGATTTGTGTGCAGTCCATGATTCTGAAGTAAAATGACAGTAGACATTTATTTGATAAGATAATAGGAAAATATCCTTTAGACTACTAATTTTACCACTGAGTCAGAAATATTTCTGAAGTGTGATTACGGAAACCATTAAATGGGAGATATTTTCTGGAACTCCTGTAGCTTCCTTCACAATGCATTCTTCCTTTCAGTCTGTGTGCGTGCTTTCAGACTTGCTTTGTCCTGCCCTGAAGGTGGAGATAAAGGAAAGGTGTATATATTGTTGTCTTTAACTTTAAAATAAGTATCTTCACTCTCCATCCATGGCTGGGATCTCTCTTCCTACTTTTGAAGTCATCTGCAGGAGAGGTTCATACAGAGGACACTGTCTTATTTCATTCTTTGAGGTTCACAGGTCTCAATTCCTAAATGTTTATGCAAGGAGTTTTTCCTCCATAATTTTTTTTATCCTCTGTGGAACTGAACATCTGTATCAGACATTGGGATAAACCTTCTTCATTACAATTATATATCGCCTAAACTACATTAAAAGAACATTAAGCTGGTAAAGTCAAGCACTCAAAAGTTAGAAAACATCAAAATTAAGGTGGCCCCTTGTGCGTATATATTATAAGTCTTGAATGACGTGATCATATACAATTTTTTCCACAGGACCTCTGCCTCATTCAGCATACGGGACACTGATCACTGAATGAGCAGCTATTCAATATTTTGTGATCCTCATCATTCAGTGTTTGTGGTTCCATGCAGTATTCACTGCACACCATCCAGATCCTGCCTGCCCTGAATACAGAATTATTAATTTTCTTTGGCTTTTTTATGAAGTTCTCATTGTAGCATCTTAGTTCATTACAAACATTAATGATTTCATCATCTCTACACCCCGGTAGGGCAAGCTGATAGGGTTAGCCTCATTTTACCAAAGGGAATGAAGGCACAGAGAATAAAACCGACATTGTTTCAAATTGGGCACCCAAAATTAGTTAACACTTTTGATATCTTGGGCCTGATTTTTCAGAGTACTTGGGATTTTACAGCACTTACATGTTTTGGAGCAGAGCTCCCATTGATCTCTGTTGCATTTGTGAGTTCTCAGAATTCTGAGGTCTGATTTGCATGTGTGTCTCAAGCTGATACCTAGAAAATGAGGAACACACAGTGGCCGCCTGTGCACATTTTGGTTTGTGACTTGCCCAGCAGCACACAGGAACTCTGGCAGAGGCAAGGATAGAAACCAGTAATCTGGGATGGCATTCAAACTGCCCTGATCACAAAACCAGCCTTTCTCTTCCTGCAATCCCCTGCCTCATTCATCACACACCTTCCAACTTTGAGTTTGAGTCAGGGTCCTACAGATAACATCATTCACTACACAATCCTGTTTCGTTCCCAGAGCACCATCCATCCTGTGCACTTTTTGAAGCGGAGAAAAAAAGTTTGTGATCATCTGATTAAAGATTGTACCGCAGTGCTCAAGGAGGCTGAATTGAGATTGCACAGCCAATCCAAAAAGCCTCCAACGTTTTTTTTTTTTAAAGTGAGAGAGTGTAATACTTTGACTTCCCCTCAGTGGGGGAAAAATAGTGAGAGTTGACTTTTTTTCTTCCACTTCCTCTTACACTTTTTCCAATGGACAAAAGTATGAGAGGAAGTGAAACAGTAGGGCTTTTTCCAGTTTGCTTTTTTTTTTAAAACATACATGCATCCTCTCTACCACCCTGACCCCCCCCAACCCCCGCTCCATGGAAATTTTTATCAAAATACAAATATGGTTAAAAAACTGAACAAAATCAAAATATTTGCGCAAACATTTTCACATATTAAAAAGACCGGTTTTGTACATCTCTATTTGAGACCAGTTGGAACAGGCCAAGACAGAGAGTGGTCCGCCTCTCTTGGGGCAGGAAAAAGGGCTTCTTACAGTAAAGCCCATGGCTGCTCACTGGGAGGCTATAGAAACTTTTAATTACAGTTTTCAGGGGGTGATTCCATCATGCTTTGCTACCTAGTTCCTTGCTGATTAGCCAGTGTTAGGAACTCAGGATTTTTTTGAGCTCCCTTCATGTTCAGGGCAGACAGTATGTTCTTTAGATCTTTTGATCTACTACTTCTGTGACCCATCTCTCATCAGTGCTCCCTCTCCAGATTGGGTGGGCTTCGGGATGGGAAAGGGTGAGGGGGCTGTGCTTCTGGGCAGCTTTATAGACTTCAGCACTCTGCCTGCTCAGGGTGAGGGGTGCTAAAGAAGTGGTCAGAAAATCTATGCTGGAACACCACAGCACTCAGCCGTGGGAAACTCATTGGTCCAGATGAATGCTCTGTTGAGGAAACCTGATTGATTTACATGTAGGGAAAATCTCTTCTCTCCTCTGTCCCTTACTATAGGCAAAGTTGGTGTAGATGCTACTGCTGTTATCAGTGATGTTGCTAGCTGTGCCATGAAACAGTCTAAAAATGTCAACTCTTTTGGGGGATGATATTATGACCTTTAAATTATGCTCACAAGTTTTTATATATTTCTGCACTATTTGCAGGGTTTTGGATTCTGTGTGATATCTCAGTGGTCAGAATCAATACCATCTCTCATTTATGCCAACCCACATTTCACTCCCAAAGCTGTGTTTTAAAGCAGTGAAATAGGTGTTTTTAAATAAAACCAAATACAAGTCAGTCTCTCTCTCTATTTTTTTTTTTAAAAGTTAAGCAAGTAATGTGTATACTAGACTGAAATCCCACAAAGGGGGGAGGGATAGCTCAGTGGTTTGAGCATTGGCCTCCTAAACCCAGGGTTGTGAGTTCAATCCTTGAGAGGGGCCATTTAGGGAACTGGGGTAAAAATCTGTCTGGGGATTGGTCCTGCTTTGAGGGTTGGACTAGATGACCTCCTGAGGTCCCCTCCAAACCTAATATTCTATGATTCCAAACAAAAATTTCACTGAAAGTAAGCATAAACAGACCCATTGGGGTTCTGCTGTCACAAATTGAGTGACACACACATTTTAAACACTTTTCTATGGTTTGAGCCCTGCAATGGAATTTCAGCCTTAGTACATACTGTTGAGGTTGCATAATTCTATGTTCTTAGGGTCCCAAAGTGAGTGATGTGTTACTCTTGCTGTTATATTCTTAAAGGTCAAATATTTTAGTCATTTGTTTGCATCATCAATGAGACTATTGTGTTCACATGGAGCATTTTATTAAGAGACAATGCGGAAGTCTTCAAGAGGAATTAATATGGCAAAAATGTGTTTGATGCTTATATTAGCATACAGTGTGTTAGATTTGGAATACAGAAAATACCATACTGTTGTCCTTCCATATACCCCCAATAATTAATTATTTTTAAAAGGACTAATCCTGACTCTATGCGAGGAGATGGACTAGATGAACTCTTGAGATTCCTTTGTTTCTGTGATTTTTACATAGGCAGTTTTTCTGGTTAAATTTTCACAGCAGGACATTGGATTTTATGTGCATTGCTTTAATTGATGTTAATAATAGTAATTCTTCTTCGAGTGCTGGTCCCTATGTGTATTCCATTGTGTATGCATGTGCCCAGAACTGGAGAATTTCGAAAGCAGTGTCCTTTGGTCCACACATGTGTGCTGGTTCACCTTGTGCCTCCGACTGAGGAGATAAAAGGTGAGGTAGACTGACCACATTTCTAGTTCCTTCTCACTGCCAGATAGTCCAGGTAGGAACCTTCAGTGTCCAAAGTGCTGGCTTTATTTCTTTATCTGTGAACATATATTTAGGTCTTTGTAAATAGTTTGTAAGAGTTTTTGAGTTTAAAAGTTTTATCTGAGAGTTTTTTAGTGTTTTATAGCCTCCCTGGCATGCGGAGCCCTCCCTCATTCCCCCCACATGTCCCGTTTTGGGGACTCTGTTCAGGACTTTGGGCTTCAAGTTTGTGCTTACTACTTGTGATCCTTCTTGTTCAGCGACTACCACTGCTGCTGCCTGTACTGCCTCAGGGGTTCCCACATGTGGCAAGGAGCAATATCTGCTATTTGTTCCCTAGTAGTACCCAGGAAGGGGTGGGAATTTCACTGTAGGAAGCACCTAATGGAATAGGCCTTGAGGCCGCAATCAGACCTGGGCTGGGAGACTCCCATGACTCAGCAAGGATTGCGCTTCCTGCTATGAGGTCCAACTCAGGACCAAGAGAACGTATCCCCACAGATCCCTTGGCAGGGTCTTGTCTGGAGAGCAAGGAACATGCTTATAAACATGAGACTAAATCTTCCTCCAAATCCACTTTGTAGAATATGGATTCAAGTCCTGTCTAAACTGAACAAGTCTCTGAGCTCAGACTTGGAATGTTCTAAGTCTCAGCGGCATGATAAAAAAGCTCACAAGTCTAGGGCTCCACCAGCACCAGATATCAGTTTGCCAGCTTCTAGTGCTTCTAGTTCATCCCAAACACAAACCCTGGGATCTGCCACCACCAACGAAGACTGATCACTGAGAGCATCTGTTATCTCTAGTACTGTCTTTGTCTTCAGTGGCTGTGGCACAGACTGTCTCTATTGAGGGTTGGGTGGACAGAATCCCTCTCACTTCAGGAAGAGCCAAGACACATGCTCTACCTGAGGACATCTTCGCTGTCCCAGATCTGGAGTTCTTACTCCTTTGGGTCCCTCCCTCCACCAGGAGAGCCAACCTTTGGGAGGAGTTGGTCTCCCATTCTATCTTCGGGCTATTACTTCCCTCTAGTGGCATCGTTGATGTTACTGATGGATCCAGAATCAGTTTTCTCCTTATTGGGAGATTCTGAACTGTCCAATGAACCATTACTCCCTCCTCCAAAATACACTTTCCTGGTCAGAATAATAGATTATCAGGGTTGGAAGGGACCTCAGGAGGTCATCAGTCCAACCCCCTTCTCAAAGTAGGACCAATCCCCAGACAGATTTTTGCCCCAGATCCCTAAATGGCCCTCTCAAGGATTGAACTCACAACCCTGGGTTTAATAGGCCAATGCTCAAACCACTGAGCTATCCCTCCCCCCTGGCCTGGGCCAGCTTGGCACCAACCTACATCTTAGTACCTCGGAACTCTTGGTACCCCATGCCATGGGGACCTCCACGACCACCATTCAATCTATTCTGTTGGCCATATTGGTGGCCATGGGACTAGTTCCATCCTCAAAGTTGGTCCAGTCTGCTAGGGAGTTACCCATTCCCTTGCCTTTGAGAGAGTACCTGGAACTGCTCCTTGATCCAACTGAGGAGGAGGAGGAATACACGCTGGATCCAGTGGTTTCTTTAGAACTAATGAGACTGCCATCTTTGTCTCCAGATAAGGCAGTAACTCCAATATGTCCACCCATGCCCCTCCGCCATGACAAAAGCAATTCTAAGAATGTCTTTGCAGAATTGCAGGGGAACTGCAGATTCCTCTTGAAGAGATTCAGGAGCCTCATCACAAGCTCCTGGACTTGCTTCAGTCAAATGGCGCTCCCTGTTAACGAAGCCATTCTGGAGCCAGCTAGAGCAGTCTGGCATACCCCAGCTTACCTGTGCCTCTACCCATAAGAGGGCAGAGAATTGGTACTATGTCCTAGCCAAAGGGGTGGGATTTCTGTTTTCTCACCCTGTCCCTAACTCTTTAGTGGTCCAGGCTGTCACGGAGAGATCTAGCCAACAATATTCCCTATCTACCCTGACTGATGAGGGCAAGTGTCTCGATTTATTAGGAAGAGAAAATCTTTTCTTCTTCTAGTTTCCAGTTCAGAATAGCCAACTATGTATGACTTCCTGAACTATTCAAAATTCAAGGTGGGTTCCAACCACTTTCAATATAGAGTATTCCCTTTTGGCACTGCTACCATGCCCCAAGTCTTTATCCAGGTGTTCTTTGTAGAAGCAGCCTATATCAGACACTATGGTTTCATCATTTTCCCCTACATTGATGATTGGCTCCTTGTCATCTGGTCATGCCAAGAGGCCTATGCATCGACTTTGACAACAGTGCAACTCCTCTCTTTTTTGGGGATCAGCATAAATGCTGAAAAATCCATCCTTACCCCAACACAGGCTTTAAACTTCATTGGGGAGTTCTTAAATTCAATCATGGCAAGGGCTTACCTACTGAGGGAAAGGTTTCAGAGTATGAACAATATCCGAGATCAGGTCATAAGCAGTCTCAGAGTACCTGTCAGCATTTGTCTCTCTCCTAGGTCATATGGCTTCATGCACTTCTGTCACAACATTTCCAAGTCTCCATCTTCATTGCCTACAAGCATGGCTTCAAACAGTGTACTCGCCAAACTGGCAGTCCATGAAAACACTAGTGCAGAGGTGGGCAAACTATGGTTCGTGGTCCACATCCGGCCCATGGGACTGTCCTGCCTGGCCCCCAAGCTCCTGGCCTGGGAGGCTAGCCTCTGGCCCCCTCCCCTGCTGTCCCCCCTTCCCCGCAGCCTCAGCTCGCTCGCTCTGCCACCGGCGCAATGCTCTGGGCAGCAGGGCTGTGAGCTCCTGGGGCAGCGCAGCTGCAGAGCCTGACCTGAACTGGTGCTCTGTGCTGCGTGGTGGCGGCGGTGTGGCCTGGCACCAGCCGGGTGGCCCGGCTGTAGCGCCGCCAGCCACCAGTGCTCCAGGCAGCGTGGTAAGGGGCCAGAGAGTAGAGGGGGGGTTGGATAGAGGGCAGGGGAGTTCAGGGTGGTGGTCAGGGGGCGGGGGTGTGGATAGGGGTTGGGGTGGTCGGGGAGGGGGGCAGGGGTCCTGGGAGGGGCAGTCAGGAAGGAGGGGGGGGGGTGGATGGGGGGGCAGTCAGGGGCAGGAGTTCCGGGGGCAGTCAGGGGACAGGGAGAAGGGGTGGTTGCATGGGGCAGGGGTCCCGGGGAGGGGAGGCTGTCAAGAATGAGAGGAGGAGTTGGATGGGGGGGGCGGGGTCGGTCAGGGGACAGGGAGTGGGGGTGTGTGAATGGGGCAGAGGTCCCAGAGGGGCTGTCAGGGAATGGGTGGGGGGGTTGGATGGGGCAGGGGTCCCAGAGGGGCTGTCAGGGAATGGGTGGGGGGGTTGGATGGGGCAGGGGTCCCAGAGGGGCTGTCAGGGAATGGGTGGGCGGGTTGGATGGGGCAGGAGTCCTGGGGGGTGGGTAGATAGGAGGTGGGGGCCGGCCCACGACCCCCTCCCCTAACCGGCCCTCCATACAATTTACGAAACCTGATGTGGCCCTCAGGCCAAAAAAGTTTGCCTGCTCCTGCACTAGTGACTGTTCCTGCCAAAGAGATATCATCCCTGTTATGGTGGAAGAATCTCCATGTGTCGACATTCCCTTTCTCATCTCTGCTTCAGATAGTGTTGGGTTGGGGAGCTCACAAGGACAACCATATAGCACAGGGCATCTGGTCATCTTGAGAGGAGTCGAGGATGCATATCAATGTACTGGAGTTGGGAGCAATTTGAAGGGCTTGCAAAACCTTTTCTCCCATTCATTCAAGGTCATGACTATCTCTTACATCAACAAACAGGGAGGAGTGAGATCCGTCTCCCTGTGCGCAGAAGTGGTCAGTCAGTAGAACTGGTGCATCGGCAATCAGATTACCCTGTCAGCAGACTATCTACTGGGAAACCAGAATGTGCTAGTGGACTCTCTCAGCAGACACTTCTCTGTCTATTAAAAGTGGGAACTACACAACTCCATGGTGAACTGTTTTTTTGCTCTCTGAGGGACCCCCACTAGGAACCTGTTTGCCTCCCAAACAAGCAGGAAATGCAACATATACTGTTCCAGAGGAACGCTAGGTTGCCATGCACAGGGCGACACTCTACTTCTTACGTAGTCAACCCACCTGAACTGAGCCTTCCCTCCACTCCCACTCCTGCCTCAAGTTTTACCCAAGATTTTGCAGGACAGAACACTAATCATTCTCATTGGTCCCCTACAGTTTTGGTTCGTGAACCTCCTATGCATGTCATCTTGAGCATCAATTGTTATTCAATGTTTCCCAATCTCCTGACCCAGGAAAATGGCAAGATTAAGCATCCCAACCCACAGTTGCTTCATCTCAGAGCTTGGTTTTTGGATGGGCATTGTACTTTGACTGATCATGTTGTGAAGCTGTACAGAACCTCCTTTCTAATAGTATGATGGATTCCACTAGAAAATGTTACCTAGCGAAGTGATTCGTTTTTCTGTATTGGCTCATCAAAGACGTATACCCACAGAAGCTGCTGATATTCCTCTCACTGTGGACTATATTCTTTCCTTAAAGACAGCAGATTTGTCTGTCAGTCTTATAGGTCCACTTGGCAGCAGTCAGTGCATACCATCCACCTTCACAGGGCTACTCAGTCTTCACACACCCACTGATTGACAGGTTCTGATTAGGCCTTTCCAGAATCTTTCCACCTCTGAAAAAGCTTGCTCCTCAATGGGACTTGAGTCTTGTTATCTCTGTACTCACTGAGCCTCCTTTTGAATCCTTAGCTTCTTATTCCATATCTCTCCTATCCACGTTCCTTGTAGCCATTGCCTCAGAAAGGTTGTTGAGCTTGGAGTGCTGATGGCAGATCCTCCTTACGCTATATTCCATAAGGACAAAGTTTCATTATGTTAATGCCCTAAATTCACCCCCAAAATAGTCTGGTTCACCTGAACCAGTCAATTTACTTATCTGTGTTCTTCATCAAACCACACGCATCCTCAGAAGAAAGGAGGTTCCATTCCCTCAGTGTTTGGTTAGCCTTGACCTTTTACCTGCGGAGAACAGAACCAATCAGAAAATCTCCATAGTGGAAAGAATCAGAGGTCAGGCTCTATCCTCTCAAAGAATTTCAAAATGGATCTCTGGCTGTATTTTGCTCTCGGCTGTCTAATTTCCCCTCTTCTGATGGATAAGAGCTCATTCCACAAGAGCTCAAGCAATGTATATGGCATTAAGATACTGCAATCCTTATGTGCAGAAAGCTCCAATTGATATTGCTGTGTCCTGATATTTCAATGCAGGGTGGAGGTGGGCAATTTTCGACCAATAACCCTGCAGTGGTAGACAACCTTACTCTAGAGTTGAGCAGTCTTGGTCTCTTTGTGGGGCACAGATCACTTGTAGGTTGTTCCCTAACTCAGCCAAATATGGGTCTATTACAGGAGTGGGGTTCTGTGGCCTGCAATGTGCAGGAGGCCAGACTAGATGATCGTGATCGTCCATTCTGGCCTTACAGTTTGAGGCATAGTTGTCAACCATGGTCTTAATCCTGGAGTTTTAGGCACCTTTTTTTTTTTTTTTTTTTTTTTTTTTTAAAAGAGTGGACAGTTAGCTTAGGGATGTTTTGGATTCATCATCCCTTGAAATCTTTAAATCAAGACTGAATGTCTTTCTAAAAAATATGCTGTAGTGCTAACAAAAGTTATGGGCTTGATATAGAAATTAGTGGGCGAGGTTCTGTGGCCTGTGTTATGCAGGAGGTCAGAATAGATTATAATAATTATCCTTTCTGATCTTAAAAATCTGTGGTTAAGATGTAATGTGTATTTATCTAACAGTTTTGTAACGAAGGAAAACAAATCTATGGTAAATTAATCGGTGGTAAATTTTTTCTTTAGCTATATGGCAGTCAATGTTGAATTAAATATTTTCTTTACCTTATGAGTAAGGCTATGTTTAAGTCACGGGTATTTTTAGTAAAAGTCATGGACAGGTATGGGCAATAAACTAAAAGTCATGGTCCCTGACCTGTCCATGACTTTTACTAAAAATACCTGTGACTAAATGTTACTTGCTGGGAGGGGGTGCTCCTGAAGACTTCTGCTGTGGGGGAAGCAGCCTGGAGTCCCGCTGCCGCTGGGTGGGGGAAGTGGCCTGGGGACCTGCTGCCGCTGGGGGCACGGGAGTGACTTCCGTGACCCCCGTGAATGATTCACAGCCTTACTTATGAGGTGCTCGAGTTTGAAACAGTAAGAGATGAAAATAATAAATACAAGTACATAAAAATATGTTGTGCAAATATAATTGATACTTGCTTGGCAGGGGGAGGGATAGCTTAGTGGTTTGAGCGTTGGCCTGCTAAACCCAGGGTTGAGAGTTCAATCCTTGAGGGGGGCCACTTGAGGCTCTGGGGCAAAATCAGTATTTGGTCCTGCTAGTGAAGGCAGGGGGCTGGACTCAATGACCTTTCAAGGTCCCTTCCAGTTCTAGGAGATGGGATATCTCCATTAATTATTATTATTGGCTCAATTGTAATAAGCAGAAGTTTGAAATCCAAATGTTGCCATCAGTCTTCTAGAAAATGTGGATACCAGTATAATTATTTTATTTTGAAGTTCCTTTTGTTAAATGCTTTTCATTTTTATTACATTAGTTATAATTGTGGGAATCCTGACCCCAAGCAGTTATACTGGATACTACCAGAATAGAAACTTTTCGTATTAAACTTGTTGCTTTCATGATGCCTGTTTTTTACACAATGAGAACAGTCATAATGACCCAAATGAAAGCTTTTGTGCATGTGAATGAATCATGTATAGACTAAAGATGATCAGCAGTGAGTTACAAGGAAACAATTCCTTCAAAGGAATGCTAGGTAACTTTATATATCACCAGAGTAAAATTTGGTTGTTCTGTCTCACCAGAACCTCGAGATGAAATTAATTCTGTGTAGCCCTCTGCAGATGCTTTGTAGCTTAGTGTCAAAGGCTGTTTTTAAAGTTTGTGAAGCCTTCTAAATAACCAAAACTTACATTAGTGCAACAACTGTTAGAAATCACTAGAACTACAATACAGTATGAATTGTATTAAAATTAATTCATTGCCTTGTGCTGGCAATATTAGCTGAGAATTAATGCAATACTTTTTCCTCTGTGGAGCCTTAATGGAATTATATAAAAGTTCTATTGTGGTTAGTTAGCATTTGGAGTTCACTGTTAAATTATGCAAATTCATATCTGCAGATGATGCAATAGTCATGGCTGAGATTTCTTTTCATCCTGGCTGATCATCTGACTTATGCTTTGTAATCAAATAGTTATTGGAAGAAGTAAAACAACTTTTGTCACTCACATCAGTTTTATTTTAAAAAAAAACAAAAAACAAAAAAAAAACACCTACCACTTGACCGTAATACTTGTACTTTACAATTTATATTAAGAAATCACTTTATCTTCCATTGGAAATGCAGCATTCTAGGATGAAACACAGCAGCTGCTTTAAAAGTGCTTTATGTAAATTGGAAAATCAAGTGATGACCTATTTGTGTCCATTTGAAACTGCAGTAGTTCATAGATTCCAAGGCCAGATTCCACTGTGATCTTCTTATCTGATCTTTTGTATAACACAGGCCATATAACTTCCCCAAAACATCCAATTTTGATTTAAAAATGGATAGTGAAGGAGAATCCATCACAAACTTTGGTAAATTGTTCCAATGGTTAATTATCCTCACTGTCAAAAATGTACACTGTATTTCCAATCTAAATTTGTCTATCTTCAACTTCCAGCCATTGAATCACATTATACCTTTCTCTACTCGATTGAAGAGCCCAGTATTAAATATTTGTTCCTCAGTGTTTAAAGTTAAAATGTAAAACTGAGATTGAGAATTACAACTAATATATCAGTTAATTTTAAAAACCCCATCAATTTTCACATTTTGAAGAGCAAAAATATTCTCAGGATTAAAAGAAAAAGTTTACTTGAGGATTAGATTACCAGTACTACCTTTAAAACAAACATCCCCCCTCCAGATTATTATGTTGCTATTCACAGTTGACACGTTGTTCAACGAAACTCCAGTAAGCATGTGAGTCTTTGGTTGCCAATAAAATGCAACATGAATTCAGATTCATATGCTACGGCAAAAATTAACAAATTCGCTTAGTCAGCACTCCCTGTTACTGTCATGATTATCCTAGAACTAATATGTTTTTCCACATGATTGTCCTTGTCCAACTTAAGGGCAAAGTAGTGTTTAACATATTAGTTAGTGTGTGACTTTATGAATTCTCCTGGTGTAGACATTCTCCAAATGAACTGTAACAGTTTATGGCAGATCGTGGAGAGGTAAAATGTGTAATATCTGAAGACTCATGAGGAAAATACCGTGGTTTTGTTTTCCTGAAGTGTAGATATATTTTGTTTTTTTTCTCCTGCATTAGCAAGGAGATGAGTACCATGATCTGTGAGGACAGTTAGGAGCCACTAGCATTAATAGTCCTCAGACTATCTTTACCTTTCTCAGAACCCTTGGAAAAACCGGGGGAAAGGGGATCAAAGTATAAAATGGTGCACTGATCATCTGATGGACCATGTATTTGCTGTCTGGGCATGGAGGTTTCTGAATGTGGCACAGATTTTCTGGCAAATTTTTGGTCCTTTGAAAAGGCAGCAGAGATCCACTTCAAGGCTCCCTCAGATTGAGCCATGACTGTCCTGGTCAGGGACCACTGACTGGGACTGATGGTTTCACTTAGCAGTCTGCCTGTAAATTGAGGATTCTTGCCATGTGACTTGCTTTTTAGGCTCAAATGCTTTCCCACCCATTCTAAAAGAGCACTCACTTGTCTAGTGCTCTATGTGGACTCCCTCTTTTCCTACTGGTCATTGGTATGAGACCAAAACCGCTTTCTCGCTGCTCTGGGCTTGAGGATGTTGATATGTTTCCTTTTCTTTTCTGGACCATGTCTCTTGAGGATTTCTGGAGAAAAATGTTGGTCTCCACATCCCCAAGGCTGCTGCTACTGAGGACTTTTCATAGTGATTCTTGCAGCCATGTCATTCAGTAGATTTGGCTGGAATTTCTATCCACTGAGGAGACTGTCTAATGGCTGCACTGAGAAGAATGGATGCCTGAAGCTCATCTCTGAGGCTCAGTTAAGTCTGTAAAGCTCTTGTGATGATGGGAGTGCTCTCTGGTCCACTGCATCAACTCATTTATACAGTTGTGATTCTCAGTAGCTGAAGCACTTGACTGGCTGAGGTCTGCATTTCTCTGAGCTGCTTCAGCAGGTTGATTGGCTTTTTCCACACTCTAAAAAGGGTAGGATTATCCCGATGATGGTGTGAAAACAGGCTCATGGATTAATAATTTGGTAGTTGGGAATTAATTCACTTTTGTCCTGGTTGAAAAAGCAGAAGAGATGCTGCTGCTTATCTTCAAACAGGAGACAAATATACCTTTTTATATCAAGTGTTCACATTGCAATATTGAAATTTTATATTTTTCATTGGTGGTTTTAGTGATTGGGGTTTCTCCTGTTACACACACACACACACACACAAGCAATTAAAAAAAAAAGTACATATCTCTGATGCTAAAGAACTATAATTCCAGTGACCTCTTAACTCTCTCTAATTTAGCCAAGACTGGTACTGTTCAACATTTTCATTACTGTTAGTTTAAACCAATTGAAAAGGAGATTTAGTTGAAATGGTAATTAAAATGCTACCAGCCAAGAAAATCTTGTTTATATTACAGCTCCCACTGTTGCTAACACTAGTACAACCAATAGGATTTTTAAAAAATTCCTATTGTAGACAAGGTCGCATTCTTGCTACAGTCCTCCACCAAAGAGATGAATATAAAATGTAAACAAATAAAAATAGAAATGTCTGAGCCCTTCACACACTGTAAAGGACAAAGCCCCAAATATTTCACTTTTTTGCAGTTTACATAACTCCTGCATAAGGCTGGCTCTACTGTTTCTGCCGCCCCAAGCAGCATGCTGAATTGCTGCCGTGGACGGCGGGGGCAGTCCATGTGCCGTTAGGGTGGCACGCGCGTTTCCGCGGCGGCGGCAGTTCGGCAGCAGCTTCTGTCTTCAACCAGAAGACAGAAACCGCTGAATTGCCGCCGCAGGCAGCTGAACATAGAAGCTGCTGCCGAATTGCCGCCTCCGCGGAAACGCGCGTGCCGCCCTAACAGCACACGGACTGCCTCCGCCGTCCGCAGCGGCAATTCAGCGCGCTGCTTGCGGTGGCATAAACACACGGACTGCTGCCCCTTGCAAATTGCCAACCCAAGCACCTGCTTGGAATGCTGGTGCCTGGAGCCGGCCCTGCTCCTGCAGTTATCAGAAATATCATGTAGGGAACTGCTGCATTTATGAACAAAACTTTCAATATCAAATTTCGGGGTGCCTGAATGTTTAGATTTTAATTCATGTTTTCTTGTTATACATAAATAGCTATCTTTTAAATTACCTGAGTTGAGTAAGCCTTCAGAAAAGGGGGTACATCTTATTCTAATAATGCAGCTTTGTTTATTATTTAAGAAGTGAAAGTGTCGTGATAGAATTGATATTAATAGGATGCATTACCTAAGAAGCTCTTAAATGCTGTATTAAATTAGCACAGCTTTTTAAAAGTTCTTTTTGAGTCTGCGGGTTTTTTGTCTTACCTATTAACTACATTATAATATCTACTAGCTTCGTAAAAATTGGTCCACTTAGTTGCATTTGTCAACATGTCAGTCCTCTTCTGGAAACTGTAGATAAGATTGTGGAACAAGGCTGTTGTTATAATGGTCCAGAACAGTTGCTTATGGTTAAAAAACTAACAGGCTAGAGAGTGGTGCTTTGTTGCTCCCAAACAAGAAGCAGCAGTCCAGATTCCATTGTGATTATGGGTTTTTAAAAAAAAAAAAAAAAAAAAAAGAAACCACAATGCAATTTACAAAGTACAACCAAAATCTCCTTTTCTGTTACTGTAGGAAATCAGGAGCATGATTATTTGAGTAGACTACTGCCTCTTTTCTTTTTGATAAAAATGTACTGTCCTATTAAATGGTGTGGATCATCCTATAGAAGTATTTATATGAAAAAACAGTAAGTATTAACTTGGGTTAGGATTTTTAAAAGTAAGGAGTTTTGAGTGGCTTAGTTCTTGGGAGTGCAAATTTTGATGCATGTTGAAAGCACTTGACTTTGAATGATTGTCCATACTTCGGAAAGTCAGATCTCTTCAAGGTAGTTACTTTCAGACATCTTAGTTTTTTAGGTTAAGTTATTAAAAGTTTGTGTCTGTCACATTAATGTACATCTTATTCATGGATGTGTGGTTAGATTGAAAGTTTAGTTTTGGCTATAAAACAGAGCGAAGCTGTTCCTGGAATAGAGCATGTTAGACAAAACTTGGCATGAGAACTGTAACAAGGCCATGATGCCTTTCTCTGCTTGCATCATTGGTGGGAAATAGTTGTGGGGACTGAAATAAAGGCTAACTGGAAATTAATAATAAATTAAGAAAGGTTTGGTCTGATCATTTTAGCATTCAAAAACACTCATTGCGGCATTTGTTTTCATCTTAAGGATTCCTCTCAAGAACAAACTCTGAAACGTTTCTGAATTAGCATTTGCATAATTACTGAATGGTAAACACATTTTAAAAGTCTTGGATATGGCTTTAAGTTTCTCTGTTTTACTGATTTTGTAAGTATTATGTAGCCACTGTTTTTATATTGTTTCAGAAATATATAACTTGGGTATAAAATTCACTCTTTTTGAAGCGTCTCAGTCTAGGAAAAGATTGATTTATTTTGTTAAGAACGTAGCCTTTTAAAATGTGAATGTACTAAATGGCTAGACTGTTTTCTAGTGAGTTCTCCTGTACAAAACTTGATCTGATGGCTTGTTTTGGTGTATTGGCTTGCGCCAGATGGTGTGTAAATTCTAGTGTGCACCAGAGTGTTGTGCTAGCCCACATTAAAAGTTCCTGATTACGTATTAACATAGTACTGTTTGAAATGGCACTATGTCTGTGTGTATTTGGGAACTTAGGAACTTTTAGTGTACATCAGCAGGGTCTACACAGACAATTAGCGCATGACGCTCTGGTGTGCACTAGAATTTATACCCCAGTTGATATGCGCTAACACACCATGTAGACAAGCCCTAGATATTCCATGTTCTTACCCAGACTCTAGGGAGAAGGGAATACAGTAGAACAGGGGTCGGCAACCTTTCAGAAGTGGTGTGCCGAGTCTTCATTTATACACTCTAATTTAAGGCGTTGCTTGCCGGTAATACATTTTAACGCTTTTTAGAAGGTCTCTCTAAGTCTATAATATATAACCAAACTACTGTTATATGTAAAGTAAACAAGGTTTTCAAAATGTTTCAGAAGCTTTATTTAAAATTAAATTAAAATGCAGATCTTATCAGTTTAATGTGATCCTTGCCCTTGCTTTTCCTTGCTGAGTTTTCCAATGTCTGGCACATATTTGGATACTTTAAGCTGCACACAGGCTTCTGAGTGATCAGTTGTTAACTGGCTCCGAGAGGGACAGAGGACAGATTTCATGTGTGAAAATACCTGTTCACACAGGTATGTGGATCCAAATGCTGAAAGCATTGCAAATGCAATTTTCTTCAAACAGTTACATTTCACTGGCAGGGACGTCCAGCAGATCAGAATAGAGGCCCCATGATCTCTCTTGGTAGCTTCAAGTGTGCTCCGCAGATCCACAAACTTTGATGTCCACAATTCTGAGCTTTTTAACTGAATGAGTTGCATTTCGAAATCTTCAACACCCATCCACTGAAATAGACAAATCTAAGTCACTTTCATTGAACTTTTCAGGTTTAATTAGAAAAGAAAGCATTGGGCCAAATTGCTGGAAATCTTGAAATCTGTCAGAAAATTCTGATTCCAGTTCTTGCATGTACTTTCCAATCTCATCGACACTGACAGTGCAACGTGTCGATAGCTCTTTTATGTGTTGGAAGTAGCGGAAAGTAGAAGTTTGAATATCCCTGGAAAAAACTGCTAGTTTCACAACAAATGCTTTCCAGGCTTCATAAAGATCCAGAACTGTTTGCCCTGCACCCTGGAGACAGAGGTTGAGTTCGTTTAGGTGAGCAGTGATATCAGTTAGAAACATGAGCTTACACAGCCATTTGTCGTCATCCAGTTCGGGGTAGTTTTGTTCTTTTTCTGACAAAGGCCTTGATTGCCTCAAAACAGTTTACAAAGCGCACCAAAACCTTGCCACGACTTAACCACCGAATGTTGCTGTGAAGTGGGATGTTGTTATAAGCAATGTCCATCTCTTCTAGCAGTGCTTGAAATTGTCTGTGAGTCAAAGCAGATAGAGCAACAAGGAAATTCACAATTCGCATCACTGTATTCATCACGTTACTAAGCTCTGAATTAGAAATTTTTGCACACAGGTTTTCTTGATGGGTGATGCAGTGAAATTTGACTGTCGGATGGCCAATTTGATCTTCAAGTAACTTTACAAATCCCTTCTGTTCTCTAACCATGGGAGGAGCACTATCTGTTGTCACACAAAATATTTTTCTGATGTCAACTCCTTGTTCTTCAAAATGGTTTACAAAACTTTCCAATATATCTTCCCCCTTTGTTGTGCCATGCAGGGGTTTTAGGCAGCAAAGTTCCTCTTGGATTTCATCGGAAGCACAATATCTTGCAACAATTGCCAAACGTGGAATGTCGTTTATATCCATGCTCTCATCAACTGCAACACTAAACACTGCTGTGTCTTTCAATGCAGTCGTCTGCTTTTCCTTAATGTTTTCCTGCCATTTCACGTTTGCGCCTCTCAACTGTTCTGGCAGAGATGGACAGTTTTTATTTTAGATATGATTGTATCTTTATTTGGCAAATCATTGAACAAAATCTCCGAACTGCTGAGAAAAACTTTTTATGTATTCCCCATCTGTAAATGGCTTTCCGTTTTTTGCAATGCACTGTGCAATCTTGTAACTTCCTTCTGTAGTTTGCTTTTTACTTACACTTAAGCTTTTAAAAACACTGCTTTGCTTCTCATAGGCTGCTACTGCCTTTTTGATTGATTCAGTCTTGTCTGCTTTGTCAAGAAAGGTTTTCTCATGTTTCGTTTCAAAATATCGTCGAACACTTGATGTGCAACAAACAACACTTTCATAACAAAGCACAAATAGCACGGTCCTTCTTTTCAATAAATCCAAATGCATCTGTCCAAGCAGGCTGAAATGATCGGACATCTAGCTTCGCTTTCTTAGGAGCTGCCATTTTGTCAAATGTTCCCTTCAACTCTCAGTGGGGAAAAAAATGGCGATAGAAGGCAGGCACAAGGTCAAATGCAGTATGGTCTAAGATAAGCAATTTTAAGATGGGGGTGCTGAGCTGCACCCCCCCTTGCCTGGTGTGCAACCCTCACTGTCCCAAGGCCAGGAGCAGAGCCCAGGGTGGCCTGCTGGGACTCCAGGCCAGAAAGCAGGCTGAGCAAGGCTGGAAACCAAAATTGGCAGCTGAGGTGAGTGGAGTAGGTGTCTGATAGGCCCGAGCAGGTCTGGAGGCCTGGACCCTATCTGGAAGAGAGCCTCCAACCGGAAGCAAGGTGAGTGGAGCTGCGCAGTGGGGACTCCTGCTGGCGAGGGGCCAGCAGCCGGAATCCCAGAGCAGCGACTGGCTCAGCCCGCCGCCACTCTGGGGTTTCTGCCCCCAGCTCCTGCCAGCTGAGGTCAGCCCCACTGCCAGCCTGGGGTTCCTTCACTCAGGCCGGCAGAGGCTGATGAGTGGGACCAGCGGCGGGACCCCGGCTGGCAAGGGGCCAGCAGCGGGAACCCCAGAGTGGCAGCGGGCTGAGCAGCTCAGCCCGACCCCCGCTCTGGGGTTTTGGCTGCCGGCTCCTGCCAACTGGGATCTCAGCCCGCTGCTAGCCTGGGGGAAGGAACCCCAGGCCAGCAGCGGGCGCTGAGTTGGGACCCGCGGGGACCCCATCTGGCAAGGGGCCAGCAGCGGGAACCCCAGAGCAGTGACTGGCTCAGCCCGCCGCCACTCTGGGGTTTCGCCCCAGCTCCTGCGAGCTGAGGTCAGCCCACTGCCAGCCTGGGGTTCCTTCACCCAGGCCGGCAGAGGGTGCTGAGTGGGACCAGCGGCGGGACTCCGGCTTGCAAGGGGCCAGCAGCGGGAACCCAGAGCGGCGGTGGGCTCAGCGCCTCAGCCTGCACTGCATGCCAGGAAAAACTGGCACGTGTGCCATAGGTTGCCGACCCCTGCACTAGAACTTCAGACTTACGAACACCTCGGGAATGGAGGTGGTTCATAGCTCTGAACAAAACGTTATGGTTGTTCTTTCAAAAGTTTTCAACTGAACATTGATTTAATACAGCTTTGAAACTTTACTATGCGAAAGAAGAATGTTGCTTTTAACCATCTTAATTTAATGAAATAAGCACAGAAACAGTTTCCTTACCTGGTCAAATCTTTTTTAAACTTTCCCTTTATTTTTAATAGTTTACATTGAACACAGTAATGTGCTGTATTTGCTTTTTGTGTGTCTCTCTGCTGCTGCCTGATTGTGAACTTCTGGTTCCAAATGAGATGTGTGGTTGACCGGTCAGTTCATAACTCCTGGTGTTCATAACTCTGAGGTGGTACTGTAGATTAACCTCTGACTTCTAGAAGCTGGGGCTGGATGACAGGGGATGGATCACTGAAAAATTGCCCTGTTCTGTTCATTCCCTCTGAATCATCTGGCCCTGGCTGCTGTTGGAAGAGAGGATACTGGACTAGATGGATAATTGGTTTGACCCAGTATAGCCATTCTTATATTCTTATGTCACTAATTAAGCTGAGTAACTGGCAGAAGTAATAGGCCATTAGCCGTATGTGGACCAGCCACTAGAATTGGAAGGGATACACATTTTGCCAGTGGTATTCACAGCTATTGACTGGACAACAGAGGAATATTGAAACTATAGAATCCTGGGTTTGGTTCATCGTTCTGGAATTGAGTATGCTTTAGTGGTATCTAGATGTAAATAGAAATATTACCTTGGACTTTCCCTTGTCATTTGTTTGGCAGCAGAATGGTTGTGCCAACACAGAATGCAAGTTTTGGATTACTGATTTGAATTGGCATGTTACACAGTTCAAATAAATTGTGTATTCTACATACTCATCTTATCACACTCATTGTTTTCTGTAGGGCATGTCTGAATGTAAACACATTGTGATGCAGCTTTAGATTACGCAGTTGACTATTGAAAGGTATATACAGGTGCATCTGGCACACCTGCCCTGTTCTGTTCTTTTTAACATCTGTGGTCCCTGCCCATCTACTTTTTGTATTTCTTTGATTTTATTCCATCAGAAATTGTTGCTGAAGCATATACTCTGAACAGATGTAAGCGATTTGACATAAACTATACTTAAAGTAATTGATTTCACTCTTTTTGAAGATGGGATTATTTATTACTAGTTTCAAGATGCATTACAGACTGTGAAATACCTTTCCACTTTAAAGTTGTATCTGCAAACAATACATTGTTATATGTAAGTACAGCAACAACATTTATGTATTCCTGGGCTTTTTTAACAGAAGAAACTTGAGATGTAAAGTATAGATTGATGTACGAATGTAATCCCTCACCTTGAATGCAATATTCAGTTCTGTTCACTGCATTTCACAAAGGACATAGAAAAGGAAAAAGTCCAGAGAAGGACAACAAAAATTAAAGTAATAAAAAAACTTCCAATGAGAAGAGATGAAAACCTAGGGCTAAAAGATATGGTTATCCAGCTTACTGTCAACTTGAATAGGTGCGAACATGATATAGAGAAAGTAAATTAGAATAATAGAAATGTAGGGATGGAAGGGACCTCAGTAAGTCATGTAGTCCAGTCCTCAGTGCTGAGACAGGACTAAGTATTATCTAGACTAGTGTTTCCCAACCTTTTTGATAACAGGGACTGGTTTGCTGCTTTCCTAAACTGTGTCGGAGATTTCAGGGACTGGCGCTGGTTCACGGACTGATCGTTGAGAAACCGTGATCTAGACCATCCCTGACCGATGTTTCTTTAACCTGTTCTTACAAACATTGGGTGCTTTTTTCACTTGTAATTCTAGAGTAAAGGTGAGTCCACAGATTTTAAAAGGAACAGTTTTAAAATGAATAAATGGTAATACCTAAAGTGAACCATTTCAAGTTAGGTTAATTTTAGGAGAAGTGTTGCCAGTTGTAAACTTCTGAATACAAAGATTATAATGAAAACCCTGATAGATGCTTAATTTTAATAGTATTAGTACCAGAATAATAGGTTAGGGAGAACAACATGGTGAACACTAGAAAAAAAAATGGGTACATAATAAAAACATGTGTACACACACAAAAAATGGATACACGACAAAAACAGCATGCAAATTATTAAATTAAGTGTCTTGTAAACAAGGCTGTGCGTAATCATACTCTAGTATATTGAAACCTGAGACTTGCTAGTTCTCATGGGCTTCCTTTTTGATAGATTAAGTAACCTTTCCTTGCCTAAAGAAGAGAGAAACAATGGCACAGGAAAAGCTCCAGATTTCCTTCCCTACAGTGTTAGCACATGCTATGCTACTTACCAGCAAATGACTCAATCTAGCAACAGCTTTTATAGCAAAAGGTTGTTTTTTTCCCCCTTATACTTGAGGCAACAGCAGTGATGAGTTCAGCGGTGTTTGCATTTCTGTTATGTTATATCACAAAATATTTGGGGGGGAGGGAATTTCCTAAACTAATGTAAGTTAGAGCAACAAAATGTGTTTATGGTAACAGATTTCTTTCTTGGTTTTTATAAGTGTTTGAATTTTCATGGCAACCATGTAACATTTTCTATTAAGCTTTAAGGAATTATTTATCCTAACCTGTTCCTGTTCTATCAGTCAGAGCATCTGTTGTAGCATATTGGTGGATAAGTGTTCCAGACTCCCATTAAATTTAATATAGGTTAGAGGTTCAATAATGGGAGGATTCTATATTTTTTCTTAGAGGGGAGGTGCTTCGCTAGTCTTTGCTTAATTGACCCTTCCTCCTTTTTGTCACATCATGTATTTTAAACACTATCTACACTGGGTCTTAGGCTGACATAGCCACATCTGTCAGGAGTGTAGATTTTTCACACCTCTGAGAGACATACCTATGCCAATGTAAGTTTTCAGTGTAGACCAGCCCTAAGTCAATCAAGTAAAGAGAATTTCTCTTCCAGCAGTCTTCCTTCATCAGCCCCAATCTTTACACTAGTCTCTTCTACTTTTTTAGCCATCCAGTGTTTGTCAACCTAGCTACCACCTCTCAAGGAGGTGGATTTGCTACAGCACTGCAGCTTTAAGTGTAGATGTAGCCTAGCTCTGGTGATTTCAAGCTGCAGGTGTCACAAATTGAAGAGGAAAGGGGTCCCTGATGAACGAACATGGAATGGTGCTTCCAGTAGCCATCTCTTTTTGTCATTTGTGCCATTTGAAGCCCTCTTCATTCCTGGAGAAAAGTCTGAAACTTCTCTTGCTGGCTGGGCAGTAGGCAGGTAGCATGAAAAAAGGGTGATGTCTGGGCTTCAGCCTTATGTCCTGGTGGAAGCTACAGTGCAGTAAGGGTAATCCGAAGCCTCCTAGAATCTTCACCTCCCTATTTTATCTACTTTTTGGCAGGGGGAGGGGTGTGTGTCTTCCTGCAGTTTCCCCCCATCTGGGGAGGATTTTAATGTGGCTTCCTTTGGAGCCCATAAGTGCTGCTCTGTCGACTAGCTAGAGTGGTCTTTGCAGAGTGATGAGTGAGAGACTTCCCCTGAGGGCCAAGCATACTACTGCTGCAATGCTCCCACCTCATGGAGTGTGAGGGATATGACCTGTAATGTCCTATTATGCTAATTAGTAACAGGGCTTGGCTTACCATCTTCAGAAAATTATCTAGCTCTGGGGTGTAACTTAACATTTTAACCAAGCCATATTTAGCTTACAACAGGTAATTGTCAAAATAATGAGCGTCCTACATCATTCTTATTTTTAAGAATACTTGATTAAAAATTCTGCTCTTCCTACAACAGAAATATTTAGTACATAATTATCTTTTTCAACCAAACTTATAATCTCATCAAAAAAGATATCAAGTTAATTTGACAGGATATATTTTCCATAGATCCACTTTGATTTGCATTCATGATATTGCCGTCCTTTAATTCGTTATCAAGTGAATCCCATAGATTTTAAAATGTATTGGCTGAAAACATCAATCCATTTGTAATTGTCACTTGCTGCTAAAATGTTTCTGGTCAATTTGCTAATAATTTAATATAAATTATGTTTTAATAAAGGCTTGAATGTTCCCAACCCATCTTCTCAATCTACTTAATTTTATAATCGGCCGTAATGCAGAATTTGTGTTACTACCTTAATTTGCATGTCACTTTCTGTACTGTCCCAAGCACAGAATTGTGACTTAATTGCAAACCTGAGCAAAAAGGTTCAGATAGGTGGGCAAGAATTCTTATTCAAACTTAAATATGTATAATAATTTCAAAGGGAATTTAATAAGTGTTTGTTTGATCAAAGGACATTTTTTGCTATAAATCTTGTTTAAAATTTTGTCCTCTTATAAGTTTTCTGTATTGTGAAAGTCCGTTCTTAAACAGGTGCATTAAGTCCACAAATAGGTAAATAATGACCAGAGCTTCCAAAATTAAACATGGGCTTTCCTCCTTTGACTGCCACAAGATCTATAGGCTGTGGTTAGATTTCTATCTCCAATGAAATCAGGGCACTTCTATTCTCTCCTCTATCATCCTCAAAGATCAGTAGGTTGGTGTAGCAGTTGAAAGAAATCTTAGGTGTAAAGCTATCCTAATCTTATAAGCTGCCGCATGTTTGGTATAGACACATCTGTACTGATTCATTAAGTCTCATTTATGAGTCTGTAAAAGTGAGTTGCTATTTTCTTCAGCTACATGGATATATTTTTATTTTGGAGTACTGGGATGTTTGTTGAATATTCTAATGTTCTTAAAACACATGGCATTACTAAAAGTTCTCAGTTAAAGTACATGGGGAATATATAAAGCCAGTGTTCATAGATAATGCAGTATCGAATCTTGTCTTAATTCATCTTTTTTCATATCTTTATCATTTTAATATACATATCCAAAGGCAAAGATATACTTAACAATTTATCAGTCAGAGTGATACAGACAATATTGCCACCTGCTTGGACAGTATTCATTTTGATAACTCAGCCTTTCTCTAGAGCAGTGGTCTCCAACCTTTTCACAAGATCACTTTTTGAATTTAAGTGCAACCCAAGATCTCCCCCCCCCCCCCCCAAGTGTGGGGTCCCATGCAGAGCGGATAAAGCACACGACCAATGTGGTTGCGAACTGAATTCGAATTCTGTTTATTGCAAGCTTTCTTTTATAGTTTTTCTCAACATTACATAACACAATTAGGCTATAATCACACATCTACGGATTGGACAAGAAGGAGAATCATGTGTTTATCACATGTATAGCCCCACACCGATTGGTTCAACCGTTCCTTACATAAGGCCATGATTTATTACCTTGTTTACCTCGTCTTATATAATCCCTAGACCACCAGGGGGGCCTTACATAAGGCCATGATGTATTACCTTGCAAGTGTCCCATCGTGACTCTTACCTCCTCATGGAACTTTCCATTAGGTTGGTGTAGGGATGATACATCCCCACACCCAAGGCCCTGCCCCTTCCCTGAAGCCCTGCCTCGCTCACTCCACCCCCCCCTCCGTTTCTTGCTCTCCCCCACCTCACTCACTTTCACCATGCACGGGGTTGGGTTTCGGGAGGGGGTGCAGGCTCTAGGCTGGGGCTGAGGGGTTCAGAGTGTGGGAGGGGGCTCCAGGCTGAACCTGGGGCAGGGGATTGGGGTGCAGGAGGGGGTGAGGGGTGCAAGCTCTGGGAGGGAGTTTGAGTGCAGGAGTGGGCTCTGGGCTGGGGCAGTGTGTTGAGGTCCAGGAGAGGGTGCGGACTGTGGGAGGGAGTTTGGGTGCAGGACGGGGCTCTGGGCTGGGGCAGAGTGTTGGGGTGCAGGAGGGAGTATGGGATCCTGGCTCTGGGAGGTGGGGTCAGGACTGGGGCAGGGGGTATGGGGTGCAGGAGGGGGCATGGGGTGCTGGCTCCAGGAGGGGGTTCAGGGCTGGGGGTTGGGGTTGGGGTACGGGCTCCTGCTGGGCGGCACTTACCTTGGGCAGCTCCCAGTCATCATTGGCACAGCGGGGCTACTCGCTGCCTGCCCCGGCCCCACGCCGCTCCCAGAAGGGGCCAACGTGCCCCGGCGACCCCTGGGGGCGCACGTGACTCTGCGCACTGCTCCTCTCTGCAGGCACAGCCCCTGCACCTCCCATTGGGCACAGTTCCCCATTCCTGGGAAATGGGAGCTGTGAGGGCGGTGCTTGCAGGCAGGAGCAGCACATGGAGATCCCTGCCTCCCCTTTCCCAGGGCTGTGTTGGCCGCTTCCGGGAGCGACATGGAGCTGGGGCAGGCAGGGAGCCTGCCTTAGCGGCAGTCCCGCTACAACCGGAGATCGCGATCGACTGGGAGAGTCTCCAGGATCGACCAGTCGATTCGATCGACCAGTTGGTACTTTGCATGATATAGTTAAACTTTGTTGACGTACACCAATGATTGTGGAAGACCCTTTGCAAATAACTTAACTTTGCAAATAACTTAACTTTGCAAACGGTCCACTGACCTAAAATAATACATCCCTAAAACATTTCTGGCACTATTTACAAATCTTAAATTCTATCATCTGATAGAACATGAGTGCATGTATCTGATGCTATTTCTGGGGTTTGTACAATTCTGTCACTTTAAAAGTGTTGCAAACCAGTTGGCTTCTCTCTCGTATATTGCTAAATTAGAATTTCATTGGATGCTTCTAGCTTTAAAAGTTGCACAGCGAATCAGACTCTACAAAGGTACAATTCCGAGGTTACTAGTATTTTTGCAGTCCACAAGATCAGTTCTTTATTCTGTAGTCTGCCAAACTTTTCAGGTTCTAATAATGTAGCTCAGTTATACAGCTCTTTGTTGCGACATGCTACTATGTTAAAATAACACAGGTTCCTAAATTCATTCATAGATTCTAAGGCCAGAAGGGACCACTGTGATCTAGTCTGACCTCTTGTGTAACAGAGGCCATAGAGCTTCCCCAAAATAATTCCTTTTGAGCTAGAGCAGGGGTCGGCAACCTTTCAGAAGTGGTGTGCCGAGTCTTCATTTATTCACTCTAATTTAAGGTTTCGCGTGCCAGTAGTACATTTTAACGTTTTAGAAGATCTCTTTCTATAAGTCTGTAATGTATAACTAAACTATTATTGTATGTAAAGTAAATAAGGTTTTTAAAATGTTTAAGAAGCTTCATTTAAAATTAAATTTAAAATGCAGAGCCCCCCGGACTGGTGGCCAGGACCCAGGCAGTGTGAGTGCCACTGAAAATTAGCTCACGTGCCATAGGTTGCCTACCCCTGAGCTAGAGGATATCATAAAAAAAAAAAAATCCAATCTTGATTTAATAATTGCCAGTGATGGAAAAATGCATATCTAAAAGTGAACAAAAGTTGTCTGGGGCCAGCAAGGGGAGGATGAGACCTCTTACAGACTTTGTTATAGATTATGTGGAACTTGTCAAGCTTCTAAGGCAGGGGTGGGCAAACTATTTGGCCGGAGGGCTGCATCGGGTTTTGTAAATTGTATGGAGGGCTGGTTAGGGGAGGGGGTTGTGGCACGGCCCCCACCTCCTATCTGTTCTCCCCCCGGGACTCCTGCCCCCTCCGACCCCCCCGTTCCCTGATGATCCCCCTGGGACCCATGCCGCCTTCCCCCTCCCCCGCTCCCTGTCCCCGACCACCCCTGGACCCTTGCCGACCCATCTAACCCCTCCTCTCATTCCTGACTGCCCCCCTGGAACTCCTGCCCCATCCAACCACCCCTCTCCCTGTCCCCTGATAACCTCTGGAACCCCTGCCCCTGACTGCCCCCTGCGGCCTCATCCAACCCCCCCATCTTCCTGACTGTCCCCATTCAACCTCCTGTTCCCCGCCCTGACCCCTATCCATACCTCTGCCCTCTGACCACCACCCCAAACTCCCCTGCCCTCTATCGAACCCCCCCCCCTACACACTGTCCCCTTACCGCGCTGCCTGGAGCACCGGTGGCTGGTGGCATTACAGTCGTGCTGCCCGGCTGGAGCTGGGACATGCAACGCACAGCACTGGGTCAAGCTGGGCTCTGCAGCTGCGCTGCCCGAGGAGCTCACAGCCCCGCCGCCCAGAGCATTGCGCCGGCGGCGGAGCGAGCAAGCTGAGGCTGTGGGGGAGGGGGAACACCGGGGGAGGGGCCGGGGCTAGCCTCTGAGCCAGGAGCTCGGGGGCTGGGCAGGATGATCCCCGGGCAGGATGTGGGCCATAGTTTGCCCATCTCTGTTCTATGGTCTTGCCTTCATTAGGAAGAAAGGTGTGTTAACTTGAGGTAAAATCCTAGTGAAGACAAGGCAGTTTGTTTTCACATGAGTTTACAAGTCAAGTTAAACCCTAGGCTTCCCCAATTTTAACATGACCTGCTAGCTGGTGTAGAAACAATAGCTGCCTTGTCTTCACTAGGATTTTAGCTTGATTTAGTTATCTTGAGTTAGGTAACGATCTTCGATCTTCATCCGAGAATATTGAAGGAATTGGCACGGGAAATAGCAGGCCCATTAGCGATAATATTTAATGAATCTGTAAACTCGGGGGTGGTCCCGTTAGACTGGAGAATAGCTAATGTGGTTCCTATTTTCAAGAAAGGGAAAAAAAGTGATCCGGGTAACTACAGGCCTGTTAGTTTAACATCTGTAGTGTGCAAGGTGCTGGAGAAAATTCTGAAAGAGAAACTAGTTGAGGACCTTGAGGTTAATGGCAATTGCGATAAATTACAACATGGTTTTACAAAGGGCAGATCGTGCCAAACGAATATGATCTCTTTCTTCGAGAAAGTAACGGACTTATTAGATAAGGGAAATGCGGTGGACCTAATATACCTGGATTTCAGTAAAGCGTTTGATACTGTACCCCATGAGGAATTATTGGGTAAACTGGAAAACATGGGGATCGATATGAAAATCCAGAGGTGGATAAGGAATTGGTTAATGGGGAGAATGCAGCGGGTCGTATTGAAGGGTGAACTGTCAGGTTGGAGGGAGGTTACTAGTGGAGTGCCTCAAGGTTCGGTTTTGGGACCCATTTTATTTAATCTATTTATAACTGACCTCGGAACCGATTGCAGGAGTGGGCTGATAAAGTTTGCGGATGATACGAAGGTGGGAGGCGTTGCAAATTCGGAAGAGGATAGGGATATTCTGCAGGGAGACTTGAATGAGCTTGTGAATTGGAGTATCAGAAATAGGATGAAATTTAATAGTGAAAAGTGTAAGGTGATGCATTTGGGGATGACTAATAACAATTTTAGTTACAAGCTGGGGACGCATTGGTTAGAAGTAACAGAAGAGGAGAAGGACCTAGGGGTCCTCGTAGACCGCAGGATGACTATGAGTCGACAATGCGACGTGGCGGTGAAAAAAGCCAATGCGGTCTTGGGATGCATTAGGCGAGGTATATCTAGTAGGGATAAGGAGGTCCTGCTTCCATTGTATAAGGCCCTGGTGAGACCTCATTTGGAGTACTGTGTGCAGTTCTGGTCTCCCATGTTTAAAAAAGATGAACTCAAACTGGAACGGGTGCAGAGAAGGGCGACTAGGATGATCAGAGGAATGGAAAACCTGTCGTATGAAAGGAGACTAGAGGAGCTTGGGTTGTTTAGTCTGACAAAGCGAAGGCTGAGGGGGGGATATGATTGCTATCTTTAAATATATCAGAGGGATAAATACAAGGGAGGGAGAGGAATTATTCCAGCTTAGTATGGATGTGGACACGAGAACGAATGGATATAAACTGGCCGTGGGGAAGTTCAGGCTTGAAATTAGACGAAGGTTTCTGACCATCAGAGGGGTGAAATATTGGAACGGCCTTCCGAGGGAAACGGTGGGGGTGACGGACCTGTCTGCTTTTAAGATTAAGTTAGATAAGTTTATGGAGGGAATGGTTTAATGGTAAAACATAGTAGCCAAGGAATACCAAGCAATGGTAGATAAATAGTATAATGGCTAACGGGGGTCAGGCTAGAGACTCTTGCCTACATGCTCGGGGTCTTACTGATCGCCATATTTGGGGTCGGGAAGGAATTTTCCTCCAGGGTAGATTGGCTGAGCCTCTGGAGGTTTTTCGCTTTCCTCCGCAGCGTGGGGCAGGGATCACCAGCAGGAGGGTCTCTGCCGATTGAAGTCACTAAAACGCAGGATTGGGGACTTCAACAGCAGAGTCCAGGGAAGGGGTAGGGACGGTTTTGTGGCCTGCAGCATGCAGGGGGTCAGACCAGATGATCATAATGGTCCCTTCTGACCTTAAAGTCTGAGTCTATGAGTAACGTAAAAACACCTCCCTCTCCCCCCACCCCCCTGTGGCAAATATTACAGCCAATGGAGAGTTTAAAAACAAACTGTTTACCAAGTTACCCCTGGCTAGTATATTTATTGTATTTTTGTTTTGAAATTAGAGCTAACCAAGGAATCCAGCAGTGTGTGCTTTCTAGTTCATAGAGTGTGTCCTGAAGGAATGTGTACAGCTCTCCTAGCATATTGTTTGATTCCATGCCAAGTATGTTTCATGGGAACAAACTAATTTATTCTGTTCTTCAAGCACATATCTAGGAGTGTACACTTGCTGAAATATTTGACTAGAGATGAATAAGTAGATGTAGCATAAAATAATACTTTGCATTTCTGTAGTACTTTCCATCAGAGGATCTCAAAAACGTTTTATGAACTTCAATAAATTAAACATCCTAACACCAATGCGAGGTAGGAGATTTCCCTGTTTTACACAGTGATAAACTGAGGCAGAGGTTGTAACTTGCCCAAGCTCATAGGTCAAGTTATTGGCAACCTTGGAAATGGACACTGTGGTTGATAGTCTCACCTCTGCTTTGGCTTCTTCATACTGGGTAAAAGGGTGGAGTGTTGGCGAGAGGCTCTTTTAAGCTTCAAATCCAATAGGTTAGGATTCCCCTGGTGCAGGAATGGAGGAAGACAGTCATAAAAATGTCCTCTAAAGAACCTTCACGAATCCTGATATAGAGGGTGTGCCGGGCGCAGGGAGTGGCATGTCAGGGTAGGGCTGCAGCACATAAGACTGTGGAAGTCCTGAGCAGTGCTGCAACCCAGAGGCAGTGAGGGACAGGCTGCCGTATTTTGGACAGGCCCCTGAGGTCATCTGCTATACTAAGAGCTGCAGAGCAGCCCAGAATTGTGAGGGAACAAAGGTTGCTTACAGCTACCATCCGCCCTCCAGCCCCTGGGCTGTGACTTTTTTGTACTGCACCTCTTTAGAGGTGCAGAACAAAATCTCAGGCTGTCTCATCTGGCTGACCATGGCCCACATTACATAACATTGGGACTATCTTGGGTGGTGCTGAAAGGAAATGTACGAATGAGTAGATACTTGATTACGCTTCCGGCAGTATGCCACAAACTCAGGAATTATTTTTATCTTTGGCAATATTTTGTTTTCCTTGAAATGAGCTAGTGTGTGTAATACATAAATTCCCATAGAATCAGAATCTGCACAGCACATAGTACTTAGAGTTAAGCTCTGTTAATGCTGTAAATAAATTGGAGAATGAAAGGATTTTAGAATGTATTTTATAGATTATTAAAATCTCTAACATACACCCACTCAACTGCTGTCAGCTTGCAATGTCACCCATTTTCTGTCTGGAAAAAGTCACAATAAGAAATTAGTGCCAGTATCTATCTTGTCGCTGCGAATAATTTGGTTGTATATCCAGTGGGCAGTAAAAGGGTTGAGCTAGCTTTATGAACTTTGGTAACCCTCAGCACTATTTAAAGCAATTTATGAGGGAAAATGGACACCATGATGAGAATGCTGTTTTAAAAAAAAATACATTTTACTTCAGGGGCAAGCAAACTTTTTGGACTAAGGGCCGCATCAGGTTTTGTAAATTGTATGGAGGGCCGGTTAGGGGAGGGGGTCGTGGCCCGGCCCCCACCTCCTATCTGCCACCCCCGGGACTCCTGCCCCATCCAACCCCCCCTTCCCTGATGACCCCTCTGGGACCCCTGTCCCATCCCCGCTCCCTGCCCCCTGACTGCCCCCGGAACCCCTGCCCCCTGCTGCCCCATCCAACACCCGAGAGGGCAGTCAGGAAGGAGAGGAACCCCTTCCCCCATTCAACCCCATTTCCCACCCAACCACCATCCACACCCCTGCCCCCTGACCACCACCCTGAACTCCCCTGCCCTCTATCCAACCCTCCCTTATTCCCTGCCCCCTTACTGCATTTCCTGGAGCGCTGGTGGTGCTACAGCTGCAACGCCCGGCTGGAGTCAGGCCACGCTGCTGCCACCACCACCAGACAGCACGGAGCACTGGGTCAGGCTGGGCTCTGCAGCTGCGCTGCCCCAGGAGCTCACAGCCCCACTGCCCAGATCATTGCACCGGCGGTGGAGCAAGCGAGCTGAGGCTGCGGGGGAGGGGGAACACCGGGGGAGGGGCCGGAGGCTAGCCTCCCGGTCCAAGAGCTCGGCGGCCGGGCAAGACGGTCCCACGGGCCAGATGTGGCCCACGGGCCATAGTTTGCCCATCCCTGATTTACATGATAGTCAAACTATTCATGGTCTGGATTTTTACTCAGTTTACATGAGTCCCTTCTGCCCCCCCCTCCTTTTTTTTTTTTTTTTTTTTTTTTTTTTTTTAAAGGGTGTGGAGGTGAGGTAGGTTGAGAACTGGATTCTGGCTGTAACTGGCTCCAGCTGAGAATTCCCTGTGGGGGTTGCTTTGAAGATGGAGCACAGCTGCTTGAAGCTGCCTCCTGCACCAGCCACTGGCAACTTCACCTGGGAACAGAAGGTGTATCAAGGGCAGGGAGGGGAAGGAGGAGGGGTGGAGTTATGCTCCAATGACAGTCTTACCTGTTTGTAAAGCGCCTAGCATACTGTTGGGTACTATATAAAAATTAATATATAATTGGATTTTTAACCAAAAGCTGTATTTCTGGGCATCTTATGGCAAGTCACTGTATTGCTAAACTGATAACATTTGCCATAGTGGTAGTGTATTTGCATAATGTCAGAAATAGTAAGCTAGCTTTCATTTTGCTTTGGTACTGCATTGATAATCTGAGCTGTAAAAAATTAAATATTTGTTTTTATGAGTGAAATTAGAGCTCATGAGAAATGAGGAACTAAATTCTTCTAAATAATCTTATGAACAACCCATCAGTGTCCAGAATACCTAAACATTATGAAATACCCTTATGGTGCTTTGAATGCCACCTTGTGAATTGTGGGTTGGGGAAAACCTCTGGATTGATGAGGAAAATGGTTTCTTTTCTGGTTAGAATATTCCTTTATTGCAGGTATTTGAAGCCATTATTTAATTTTTAAAATATTAATAATGCTGTGTTATAATGACAGTTGCCCAAAATCAAGGCTTAACAGATATTAAGTGTCATAATACCCTTATGAGGCAGGTATTTTTAAATGCCTTTTACATATGGGTAAATCAATGCACAGATAGTTGTGAGCTGGAAAAAACATTAAATGACATTCCCTCTGTTTGCTTTAAGTATCTAAAAATGAAAATGCAGAAAGTATGAACTCTCGAAAGCGAATTAATCTGTGAAAATTAAACTGTTTTATAGAGTCAGTTGTTTTGGGCAGGAGAGCACCACAGTTGCTCAGGTCCATTCAGTAGCTATACCACTCAAAATACACTACTTTCTTCACTGACTGTAGCAATAATAAAATGCATTAATTTAAAACTAGAGATCTAATTTCAAATCCCTGATACCTGGTAATTAGTGCAAAAGTCTGAAGTGATCGATTCCTTAGTTTATCAGATTAGAATGGAGTCTGAAATTGTTACCGTTAGCACAGAAAAGGTCTTCTGGCTGCAGTTTTCTTGAAAGCATCATGATATTTAAAACAACTTTCTTTCCAATTGTCAAACTTCGGAATAATCATTTACCTTTTGTAGAATCTTAATATGATTGAGGGTGATAGTTAGCTGTTAGATTGCTTTACCTTTTCATACGGTATGCGTAAATATTTTTAAAATACCTGTTACTAAAAGAAAACCCTGAGTCTAAAATATTTCTGTCTTGATTTTTGTAGTGTTGATGTCATGACGGCATACTGGACCGTTCTAAAGATGCACTGCAGGTACTGATGGAAAGGGGTTCAATATGAACGTAAATGATGTTGGAGGAAGACGACGCTTTGAGGACAGTGAGTTTACACTACACGTATATCCTGGGAGCATTGCTGAAGGAACCATCTATTGCCCTATTACTGCCAGAAAAACATCAACAGCTGCTGAGGTAATAGATTCTCTCATTAATAAACTCCACCTAGACAAAACAAAATGTTATGTCCTAGCAGAGGTCAAGGAGTTCGGTGGGGAGGAATGGATTCTCAACCCTACAGACTGCCCTGTCCAACGCATGATGTTGTGGCCCCGCATGGCCCTGGAGAACCGACTGAGTGGGGAAGACTATCGCTTCCTTCTGAGGGAGAAGAATCTAGATGGGTCTATTCATTATGGCAGTCTACAGTCCTGGTTACAGGTGACAGAAGAGCGTCGCAGGATGATGGAACGTGGATTCCTTCCTCAGCCGCAGCAGAAGGACTATGATGATTTGTGCAGTTTACCAGATTTAAATGAGAAAACACTCTTGGAAAATCTCAGAAACCGCTTTAAGCAGGAAAAAATTTATACCTATGTAGGCAGCATTCTGATAGTCATTAATCCATTCAAATTTCTCCCCATTTACAATCCTAAGTATGTCAAAATGTATGATAATCATCAGCTGGGAAAGTTGGAGCCCCATATTTATGCTGTGGCTGATGTGGCCTACCATGCTATGCTTCAGCGCAGGAAGAACCAGTGCATCGTGATTTCAGGAGAAAGTGGGTCAGGGAAAACACAGAGCACAAACTTTCTGATTCATCACCTCACTGCTCTCAGCCAGAAGGGATTTGTTAGTGGAGTAGAACAGATTATTCTTGGAGCCGGACCAGTGCTTGAGGTAAGATTAAAATGATGATAGTGATGCAACTATTTTTTGATGTGTTATAAAACAAATACTCCTGATTTTATATTGCCAGACTGGGGGTATCTGCTAAATGATAATAGTAAGCAAGACTACAACATTATTAACAATAATACAATTTAGGTGTGTGTCTTCTTAAAGACAATACAATTTGAACTTCCTTGGAAAAATTCAGTGAACAGTTATTGTATGAATTTATTAATAACGTGCTTTTTCACTTCAGCATGCTTTAGCAGTGCTATAAAATCATGAATTTTATTTTATAAAACACCTTAGTGATCCCAAAACAATTTCTTTGAATTAACAGCCTTAACTACTAGAAGATTTAAATATGGAGTTTACTGCACCTAGTGCATTGGTATTGTTGCTGTCAAAGTATTGTAAGTGTTTACAGTTAACTTTATTGGGGTTTTTTGATACAAAGCTAATTCATACTATGATTTTGACAAGCTTTTGATTAGAAGCTTTGCTCCTCCTTTCCCATCTGTCAGAAAAAGTAATGTATACAAGAAAATGTGAACCTGTAGTCGGTTGCCAGATGAGAATTTTTGTAAAGAAAAAAGTTGAGAGCTGGACAAGTAGTTCTTCAAGTGATTTCACATGTCCCCATTCCACTTCAGGTGTGTGCACGACCGTAGTTGGAAATTCATCCCTAAGGTCTGGTCTGCACTACAGAGTTAGGTTGATGCAAGGCAGCTTACATCGACCTAACTATGGAAGTGTCTACACTTGAAATTTCACTCCCATTGATGTAACTGCCTGTGACATTACTTGGGGTACAATCTGGACAGCTGGACAACTGTGACCCCTCGGCTTGGGATACCTCTTACACTGCTTTGCAGTGAGAGCACTACTGGTGTGCTCTCACACAGCCTCCAGCATGTAAATCGCTCCCAGCTATATTGTATGAGTGCTATAGCCACCCACCCATGAATTCACATTGTGGCCAACACCAGCAATTCCCAGTCCCAGACTTTCCCCCAGAAATGTCCGTCTTGTACTGCCAAGCACCCTCCTGGACAACACAAGCTCATATAAACTCTGTCATTTCATGAATAGAAAATGATATGTACAAATCTTGTTACCCCAAATGAAGTTTCCCAAACACTTCAATCCAAACACACATTGGTTTAGATAAAACAATAAAATAAGTTTATTAACTATGGAAAGCCAGATTTTAAGTGGTTACAAGTAATGAGGCATAAAAGTCAGAACTGGTTACAAAGAAATAAAAGGTAAAACGCAACTAATGCTAAATGCATTCTAGCAAAGGTTTCTCTCACCACATGCTTATAGCAATCTGGATGCCTTTCAGCCAGGACCCCTTCCGAAGTTCAGTGTTGATTTCCTTATCCTTCAGGTGTTGCTGATGCCATGAGTAGAGATGGAAGGAGAGAGTAATCTCGGGAATCAGTTCCCATTACTTATAGTTCTCTTTTTTTTGAAAATCATCTCCAGCTGAGGTTCAGGAGACAGAACATCTGTTGGGCCAAGAATCTCAAGCTGTTTCTTTGACAAAATTTAAATTTCTCACTCACTCTTTTTCCTGCCAAAGAGTGGCCACTTAACAGGTGATAGTCCATTTGATTTTGTTGATACCTGACTGAGACATCAGTTTGCTTTTTGTCTCTGAGGAACTGGTTTATGTGTACTTTTCTAAACTTGGAGCATGTCTCAGTAAAGTCATACAGTAGAATCTTAATTTACAATTTACAGTGAATACAATGTTGCCACACACGTCTTACCAGAACAATAATGATCAGCAAATTAGGAGTTTTCAAATGCTACCTCAGAAGGCAAATTTTGTACAAAATCCATTATAATTTTGTAAAAAGGGTGAACATGGGGATACAGACTGTCACACTTCCCCATTACAACTTTATTACTCCATCTCCACAAGTGGTGTAGAGTCAAGGTCAATGTAGTTAGGTCTGTGCAGTGTCAGTATAGACACTGTGTTGCTTACATCAACTCTTACTGGCTTTCAGGAGTGATCCAACTATGCCCCACACTGACAGTACAATCGATACAAGTGCTCCTGGTGAGGATGCAAACTGCTGACACAAGGAGCACAAAGTGTAGACACGCGCAAGCAGTATAATTACTGTGGTGTCTGTATGCCGACATAAGTTAGGTCGACTTAATTTTGTAGTGTACACATGGCTTAAGTGATACATATTGGAGCTTGAGCGCCCTCACCAGTCTTGTGCTTCTGCACAGTGCTGTCAAGGGAGGAACCAGCCTGGATCCCCTTAGTTCCTTCTTACTCCTGTGATCTGTAGTCAGAGTCTAGGTAGGTCTGGATAGGTTATATCCCCATGTCATGGATCCCCTTCCTCCCTGGGACTTGAATCTTATGTTGGTAGTGTTGATGAGTTCTTTTTTTGAGCCAACAGGCTACCTCCCTTACTGCACCTGTTTATGCAAGTAACATTTTTGGTAGCTATTATCCATGAAAAGGGTGGAGGAGTAACAGGCATTTGTAGCTGACCGTCCTGACGTGATTTTTTCTAAGGGCAATCCTTAACATCCTCATCCTATATTCCCGTCTAAAGTAGTTCTGGAATTCCACCTAAAGAAAGAATATTGGTAAGTATATGGCTTTCTTAAGCCCCATTCTCATAATGATAAGGAAAGACTTTCCATAACTTGGATGTTTGAAGGGCTTTGGCCTTTTACTTGAACAGAAGCCATTTAGATTATTATCCCAGCTGTGCATTTCAGTTGTCAACAGGATGAAAGGCCTTCCAGTCTCCATGTAGAGCATTTGTCCTGGATTTTATCCTGCACACATCTATGCTATGACATTGCCAAGAAACCCCCTCTGACTAGGTTATAGCGCATGCTACAAGATGTCAAGTAGCTTCTGCATCTTTTTTTGGCCCACATGTCTACAACAGACATTTGTAGAGCTGCAACTTGGTCATTGGTGCATTCCTTTTCAACTCATCATGCTATGTTTCAGCATTCTAGAGATGATGCGAAGTTTGGACATGTCGTTCTACAGTCACTGTTCAGGTAGACTTAGAAACCCAACTCCTGTTTGAACTGCTTGTGGGTCACCTGAAGTGGAATGGATGTGTGCAGCCACTTGAAGAAAAAAAGGTTACTAATCTGTTCTGTAACTCTTCTTTGAGATGTTTTTGCACATGTCCATTCCATGGCCCACCCCTTCTATATCAGAGCCTGTCCTGTAAAAAGAAACTGAGGAGGGTCCAAGGTGGCTCCACCATTTATACCAGGGGTCGGCAACCTACGGCACGCGTGCCAAACACGGCACACAAGCCGATTTTGAGTGGCATGCTGCCGAGGTCCCAGCCCCCCTGCCCACTGCTCTCCCCTGTGGGGGCAGGAGGCAGAAGCTTGGTCCTGCGGCAGCCAAGCTTCCCCCCTCCCCCACTTCTTCCCCCAGCGTGGTGCTTTCCTGCCCCTCCTCCTCCCCCTCCCTCTTCCTGCGCCGATCAGCTGATCGCCCTTGCGAGGGGGAGGGGGATGAGTGGCAGCGTGCTCCCTGCTCCATAGAGGAGGCAGAGAAGAGGTAGGGACAGGGACCTTGGGGAAGGGGGTGGAACAGGGCGTATCCCTTCTAGCCCCCTGCCATGAGCCGCTCAGGGCAGGAGGCTGGGAGTACCCCCACAAGCCAAGCACCCCAGCCTTCTGCCCTGACCCCCCCCCCACACACACCCCCAGCCTTCTGCCCTGACCCCTGAACCCCCCGCCACACATACCCAGCCCTCTGCCCGGCACCCCCGCACCCTCTAGCCCTCTGTCCTGACCCCTGAACCCCCCCACCCCCACTGCCCTCTGCCCTGACCTCTGACCCCCCCCCTCCCCCCCCCCCCCCCCCCCCCCCCTTTCCCCTGCCCCCCCCCCCCCAGGTCTGAGTGAACAGAACCCCAGGCTGACAGCGGGGTTTAATTTAATTTTAAATGAAGCTTCTTAAACATTTTGAAAACCTTGTTTACTTTACATAAAACAATAGTTTAGTTATGTATTATAGACTNCCTGACCCCCCCCCCCCAGGTCTGAGTGAACAGAACCCCAGGCTGACAGCGGGGTTTAATTTAATTTTAAATGAAGCTTCTTAAACATTTTGAAAACCTTGTTTACTTTACATAAAACAATAGTTTAGTTATGTATTATAGACTTATAGAGAGAGACTTTCTAAAAAACGTTAAAATGTATTACTGGAATGCGAAACCTTAAATTAAAGTGACTAAATGAAGATTCGGCACACCACTTCTGAAAGGTTGCCTACCCCTGATTAATACCATTGTGTAGCAACACGAATGTGCTACTGTGACAGGTATTGTTCTAGGGAAAAATCTCCAATTCTGGTGCGCAGTGCATGCACACACCTGAAGTGGAATGGACATGTGCAACATATCTTGAAGAATTACTACTACAGGGCATATTAGTAACCGTTTTTTCCCCACAGAAATGGAACTGAGAACATGGAATACAATTGTTCACTTTTCAAAAAGTGTTCTGATGCTTTTTTGTTGCATCAAATTTTAAAAACAACCTTCCTTACAAATTTGAATTTTGTTTCTGTCATAAGAGGGTAAAAACCTTCTGGACCCAAAAGGGGGCCCACATCCCAGTTTTCATAATAAAGGGAAGAGATAACATCTGCCTGGGAGTTAGGAAGCTAGGACTCAGAACTGTTCCTTCAGGAGCTCAAGAGAAGAAGGCAGGATACACCCAAGTTTTCAAATATGCTTGTTTGCTAGGAAGAATGCTACTTCTGGGTGGAGAAAACTACCTTCAAGTCCTTGAAAGAATACTTCAAAATGTATTACTTCTGTTTGCTTTTGTGAACTGTTTTGAATGTGTATCCAGATAGCTGTTTTATCTGTCATAGGGTTTTGTACTGCCTCCAATCACAGTGCAAGATTGGCAATAATGAAGTGACTAGTGGATTTCCTGGTGTCCTTGTCTCTTCTCCTTTTTTGAGATTATAGTAAGCTCTGCTTGGAGTAAGGTTTTTTTCTTAAGAGGGAAAACATTGGGGTGATTATGTTGTGAATTTAGTTCTAGTTTTTTCAAGTTAGGGAGATTTTGTAGTGTTTTCCAAAGGCAATCAAATTCTAGACACCCTCCCCCGCCCTTGGAAACTTGTTCTGTAGCTGGATTCCTTCATCTGAGAATGTTTGGTCCCTGGTTGTCATGGGCTTCAGGTTTTGTGATCTGTCTCTTCCCTGAGTAGGGCAACTGTTTTGGCATTTCATAGGAGATATTTACCAATGTAGCTGTGACCTATTCTATTAATGACTTCAAGAATTAGGATCAAGGCAATAAGTTGGTAGCAAAGAAGGACTGGGAGTCTGAAGGACTGAAGCACCAGCTTTATGTGCTCATAGCAGCATAAATAATGGAGGAGGGGGACAGCTGTATTTTCCAATAGCTGGTGTCTTTGCTTTATTTTCATATTCGGCTTCAGATGCTTAGTATTGGACTAATCTGGTCTGGACATGAAAAATTCATGTATCGCTTTGGACCGGTCTTCATCTGGGAAGAAGGGGCAAAGTTTCCAACTAACTGGACTTGAAGGAACACATCTTACTGATATGAGGGTCTTTGGCTGTTTTTAAATTATTTTAATTCTAGCTTAATCACATTTTGTGTGTGGGGTATAAATGTTAGAATCCATCTTCCAAGTGTGTGTGTGCATATGTGCACACTCTGTCTCTGTAATATAAAACCTATCAAAATACGTACAACAGAACCCAGCTGCAAACTGTGTCCATATTACCCAACTTAAAACATATACAAGGATTTACAGAGCCCACACAAGCACATGCTAGCCATATTTTAAAAAAATAGAGAAATACATTCCAACAAATTCCAAATCCCTAAATTGTGCACACTCAGTGTACAAATAATGGATCTCTGAATCTCCATTGCTGCTTTTCCTCAGCTCTTTGCTCTTTCTGCTGGTAAAAAAGTGGTTAATATTACTGTATAAGCAGGGAACACGCAAGCCATTTTAGTGTTGCTGTGATCTAGAGGCTCTTTATTTACAGGGGTTATGGTGGGACCTCAGGATCTAGCTGCTCAGACCTACCCGCTTTGCTGTTAGTGTCTCATAAATAAACAATTTAAGGAAATTATTACTGTAGAAACTGAAGAATTTGTCATCCATTTTCATGCTGCTTCACTTTAGGGTCTCTTCCACGTGTTGGGATTAAAAGTAGAGTTGCGAGGTGTCTAGTTTTCGACCAGAACACCCGGTCGAAAAGGGACCCTGGCAGCTCCGGTCAGCATTGCTGACTAGGCTGTTAAAAGTCTGGCGCAAGGCTGGCAGGTTCCCTTCATGGCTCCTGCTGCCCTTGCCCTGAGCACCAGCTTTTCAGCTCCCATTGACCGGGAGCTGTGGCCAATGGGAGCTGTGGGGGTAGCGCCTGCGGGCAGGGGCAGTGCACAAAGCCTCCTGACTGTCCCTCCCACTAGGAGCTGGAGGGACATGTCGGCCGCTTCCTGGGAGCCGCTTGAGGTAAGCACCACCTGGAGCCTGCATCCCTCACCCCCTCCTGGACCCCAACCCCCCTGCCCCAGCCCTGAGCCCCCTCCCGTACCCAAACTCCCTGCACGCCAACCCCCTGCCCCAGCCCTGAGCCCTCACCCTCACTCCAAACCCCTCCGCCCCAGCCCAGAGCCTGCACCCCCAGCTTGAGCCCTCACCCCGTCCCGCACCCCAACCCCCTACCCTAGCCTGAAGCCCCCCCCCACCCTGAACCCCTCACTTCTGGCTCCACCCTGGAGCCTGCACCCCCAGCCCAGCGTCCATACCCCCTCCCACGCCCCAATCCCCTGCCTCAGCCCGGAGCCCCCTCCTGCACCCCGAATCCCTTGGAGCTCCTACCCCCAGCCAGAGCCCAAGTCCCCTCCTGCACCCTGAACCCCTCATTTCTGCCCCCCCGGAGCCCACACCCCAACCCCTTGCCTCAGCCCGGAGCCCCCTCCCACACTCCAAACCCTTCGGCCCCACCTCCCAGCCTGGAGCCATCTCCTGCACTCCAATCCCCTCATCCTGTACCCCCAGCCGGAGCCCTCACCCCTTCCTGCACTCCAACCTCCTGCCCCAGCCTAGAGAAAAAGAGCAAGTGAGGGTGGGGGAGAGCGAGCGACAGAGGGAGGGGGAATGGAGTGAGCAGGGGTGGGGCCTCGGAGAAGGGGTGGGGTGGGGCCCCGGGCAAAGAAGGGTGTTCAGTGTTCTGCAATTAGAAAGTTGGCAACCCTAAAAGTACAGGGGAGAGGGCATGGTGCTCTGTTCAATCTCACCTCACTGGATTTGCTGGTCTTTTAAACTATTTCATGTGAGGCATTGTGAATTTTACAGAATCATGTACTCTTTCCCCCAGCAGCAGCTTTTGGCAGAAGTGTGTATTCCATGTTTTCGCAGCCCTGTGGCTGTGAATGCACTTTTCTAACTGCCTTCAGATCTCTCTCCCATAGTGTGGTTACTCCAGAATTTCTTCTGGCCACCAATCCAGTTCACAATCACAAAAACAAACCATGCTAAATTTAAGTGATGCACATCTCTGTTTCTCTCTTTCATTCTTAGAATTTGTGGGGCAAGATCATCAGCTGGAGTTAATATATTGTAGTTGGAGTTATACTGATATCCATTTAGGATCTGACCTTTTATTTGTTTTCCTGTATTTTTACCAATTTACATTGTTGCTATTTTTGCTTGTTCGACCTAGTCTTTCATTCATTTTTCTGTGAAGCTTGCTTCCTCACTTCTGCATGTCTCTCCCCAATTCCTTCTTTTGTTCCCATCTTTCCCTCTTATCCTTTATTGCTAAACACCCATGTCCTAAATCATGATCGCTCTCCCCTTCACCAAAAGGCAAGGGATGGTCACAACTTGCTTTAGAGTTCAACCTTGTCCCTTTAGTCAGCCATAGGAGATACCAGACTGTGATGTATTTCTTTTGTTTCAACCTTTGCATTAGGGGAATGTTGTTGGATTTGCTCCACACTAGACCACTAGGACACCCATTCTTTCTGTATTTGTCTTCCTTTCCATCTTCTGACCTCTCTGCAAAGTCCCTCAAATAGTAATGAAAAATTGAGCTATCTATTTGCAAGTGTTGCATTCGCAATGATGCCAGCATGGGTCAAGTGAAAGTGCAGGATACTAAGATTTTATGCAGTTTCATAAGACTCCTATAACACCTTTATAATGCACTTGATGCAACAGCACACGGCAACCATCTCCATGAGATTCCTCCTCAGGATAGTTTGGAAATATAATAAGATTCTCATGATCCTTGTCCAAATTATACTACTTTGGAACACTATAAAGTCAAGCCAGTATTTGCCATCTAGTAACCTTGTTAAGGTCGTTAATATATTTACAAACAAAGCCAATGGTGTGTGCAGATTCCTGCTTTCTGAAAGAGTGCCACCTTTGAGGTGTATTTGTTTTGAATTCTGCCTATATGAAAGGAAACACCTTTTCAGTTTTTGTCAGAATGGTGTTTAGAATACACACTTGGTTTGTGGTGAGTTGCTTGCAGGTCTGACAGTTATTTGTAGTAATAACATAATTGAATGGCAGTTCTGTCACGTTTGGTATGTTTGTATTTGACAGTGCTCATTGACTTCAAACAAATCCTATTAATAAGTTGGTTTTTGATTTCAGTATATGAGCTGGCATTATTTGAACAGTGACTAAACAGTCTTTTTCTGATAAATTGCCACTTGATTGCTGCACCTATATTCTGATTGGGAAGCTTTCAAGTATGTAGTTGAAAAAGGAAGCCAACTTGTTCTCTTTTGCTTTATTTCTTGTTCGTTATATGTGCATTTTCCAATTTCCATTCATAGTGAAAATATATTTAGTTTTCCTAGATAAGGCTGCTGTCTTTGATCTGGCATCAGTGTCATTGAGTGTTTACCAAGAAAATAGTGACCATCAAAGCAGATATTGAAGGGTTCAGGTGCATAACTATGTATAATCTGTTGTTACATTTCGGGTATTGAAGGAGAACAGCATTTTTTTTTAACTGCAGGATAATTAATACACATTAGTTATCCTGTTGTAATCCTAGTGAAGACATGGAACTGTAAAATGTAGGGTAAAATGAGAGATCATCCAGGGGTGGGATACAGTGATAACTTTGCCTATCTACCTGGTGGTAGCCTGTGCCTTGTCTCCACTAGGATTTCACAGCAGGATAACAATTGCATGTTAAAAGCAACAGAGGGTCCTGTGGCAAGAAGTGCATCTGAAGAAGTGAGGTTCTTACCCACGAAAGCTTATGCTCCCAATACGTCTGTTAGTCTTAAAGGTGCCACAGGACCCTCTGTTGCTTTTCACAGATTCAGACTAACACGGCTACCCCTCTGATACCTGAATTGCATGTTAGTTATCCTGTTGTAAAACCCTTTTACTTCTTGCAGTGAACACATAGTCTAAGCTCTGCTATGAAAATGGTCTTTCAACAACCCACTGTTAAGTTTTTTGAAAAATATCTAATGGGTGAATCCGCTCAACTCAGATCAACTTCAGTGCTTGGAATCACGTTGTATTTTATTCTGACACCTGGGCAGAAGCAAGAATTCACTCTTGGACAGTGTCTGTATTGAACGTGCATTCTGTCATGTTCCCATTATGTAGAGTCCTAAAGAAAGTGTGCAGCGACAAACCAATTGTTGTCCTACCTGCTCTGTGTAGTTCACAGAGCAAATTGAATTAGCCTGAGACTCCCTAGTTAGAATCCCATGTAAAAGAGTCAAGTACGCAATCAGCCAAAACAATTCACATCTGATTAATTTGTGAGTGTAAAATGTTGAGGTAGTCTGGTGAACTCTTTGTTAATACTAATGGAATGCCAAAACCTCTATGCAAGTGATGTGTAGTTCCCCCATAATGCTTTTAAAGCTCAGTATCTAGAATTCTTGCCATTCAGCCTTATGCTTACAGGCTTGTCAGTTATCAACTTGAACTTTCAAGTCTGGTCTACTCAGAAAGAGTATGTATGTTGAGAGAAGGAGGTAGACATGGTTGACTTTCACCTGTTGATTGTTTCTCACTCTTGCCTGCAATACTGAAATGGGGCGCTAGGCCTCCTTTGCAATCTAATGCAATGCTAAGAAAGCTTTGTGAATCACGGGATTTGGCAGCAAATCTCAGGCTTGTAAAATGAATCAGTCTGGATTGCAGGCTCTGAATCCCCAAACCTGAACTGCAAGGAAAATTAACAAGGAAGATTTTATTGTTCAGACAATACTGAGACTTTCTTATAAGTGCATTACACTACAGCCACCACATCTAGTACAGTGGAGTTTGGTAAATAGTGACCCCAGAATACTTCGTTCCTCTTTCTCACAGCGGTTAATATAGTTTAAACTATCCTGCAAACCTTTTCTACCCAGTTCTTTGCTAGAGAAAAAAGAACAGGAGTACTTGTGGCACCTTAGAGACTAACAAATTTATTAGAGCATAAGCTTTCGTGGACTACAGCCCACTTCTTCGGATGCATATAGAGTGGAATAAATATTGAGGAGATATATATACACACATACAGAGAGCATAAACAGGTGGGAGTTGTCTTACCAACTCTGAGAGGCCAATTAAGTAAGAGAACAAAAGTGTTTTTTTTTGTTTGTTTTTTTTTTAAGTGATATACCATACCATCAGAGGCTCATTCACCTGCACATCTACCAATGTGATATATGCCATCATGTGCCAGCAATGCCCCTCTGCCATGTACATTGGCCAAACCAGACAGTCTCTACGCAAAAGAATTAATGGACACAAATCTGACATCAGGAATCATAATACTCAAAAACCAGTGGGAGAACACTTTAACCTGTCTGGTCATTCAATGACAGACCTGCGGGTGGCTATATTACAACAGAAAAACTTCAAAAACAGACTCCAACGAGAGACTGCTGAGCTGGAATTGATATGCAAACTAGACACAATCAACTCAGGATTGAATAAGGACTAGGAATGGCTGAGCCATTACAAACATTGAATCTATCTCCCCTTGTAAGTATTCTCACACTTCTTATCAAACTGTCTGTACTGGGCTATCTTGATTATCACTTCAAAAGTTTTTTTCCCCTCTTACTTAATTGGCCTCTCAGAGTTGGTAAGACAACTCCCACCTGTTTATGCTCTCTGTATGTGTGTATATATATCTCCTCAATATTTATTCCACTCTATATGCATCCGAAGAAGTGGGCTGTAGTCCACGAAAGCTTATGCTCTAATAAATTTGTTAGTCTCTAAGGTGCCACAAGTACTCCTGTTCTTTTTGCGGATACAGACTAACACAGCTGCTACTCTGAAACCTTGCTAGAGAAAATAACTTTAAACTTTTTAGTCTAGGTTCCTCAGTGTCTTTCCTTTCATGCCCACTTGTGGAGTTTGATGAGATTAATTCTAAGCAATAATTCCCATATGCCTACCTTTGTTAAAATGAAGTTAAGGTTTCAGGTTCATGCCAGGTTTGTGGGCATATTACCTTTCTAAACCATTACAGATTTAAGAAAATTTAGAGGCACAGTAAATTGAATTAAACAAATGACACCAAACTACCATAACTCTGCCTCCTTAGAGATGCCAATTTGCTAGCTTCCCTTTTTTTCATGCGTTTTAGGAGTTTCTAATTTTAATTCTTGACATTCCTGAAAGGTAATATGCAGACAAATCAATATATCCTTGCAGCCTTCACTTCACCTTCCATGACATTTTTGGAGGTCTACTGGAGAGCAGCCCTATTCCAGCAAACTGTAGGAGAGAAGCCCTATTCTTGCAAAGAGGGGGGAAGCCCAGCCCAGTAGACCAGGGTGGAGGAGTCCAAATGGAACATGAACCTAGCCTCGCAGTCCACCCACCTTATCTTGGAGGGAAGTTTTGATGCAAATATCCAAAGGACTGGAACTCTTCTCCCAAAGTCCACAAGAAGGTAGAAAATGTAGCTGGCAGGAGGCTTGGGCATCAGCAGGATTAGGGGAGAAGAACCTCCATAGGCTTCCTACTAATCCCTAGATCCCATGTAGGGCATTGGAGTGAGTGAAGAACTCTTCCTTGCTTCCCCTGTTGTCTCCTACTGCTTTCTGGGTCCCATATAAGTGTTCCTGGTGAGAAAGGGTTCCCTTTCTTCACCCCAAAACCTTTCTCTCCTCGCTAGCCTTAGAAGGCTCCTCAGCTCCCTGACATCCATCAGCCTCCACCCCTTGTGAGCCTTAGGCTTGTCAGAGCCTCGCAAACTCCAGTCACTTCAAATTTTAGGAAGTTCAGCGTAGTGCCTCTTGTGAACCTTACAAGGTTTGTGGCCTTCCCCAGTGCCATGAGTTTTAAAGTCCATCTTAGCTTCCCCTAACTTAAATAGTGTTATGGGTTAGGTTAAACCTCAGCAAAACTGGTGGGTTTAACAGTTGCCCATTATTGATAAAAGTAAGAAACAAGCTTCTTTATGAAACCAAATACACCTCTACCCCGATATAACGCGACCCGATATAACACGAATTTGGATATAACGCGGTAAAGCAGTGCTCCGGGGGTGTGGGGCCGCGACCGCACACTCCGATGGATCAAAGCAAGTTCGATATAACGCAGCTTCACCTATAACGCGGTAAGATTTTTTGGCTCCTGAGGACAGCGTTATATCGAGGTAGAGGTGTAGTTGAAACAAAGGTACATGTGGGCAGAGGGGTGTGGCTGGATATTGTTTTGTGAAGGGGAGTGTGTGAGTGTCTGTTTCTTTCTCTCCATGAAAGAAGTGAGAGAGAGAGAAAGCAGAAAGCTAAGGGCACAGCCTGAATAAGAATTGGGAGTGTGGCCCTGAGAAAAGCCTGAAGAAAACTTTTGAGGCTGAGTGCTGGCTGAAAGAGGTTTGGAACTGTGAGCAACTAGACAATCTTCTCTTTGATTCTGTCTGTGTTCAGGGAAACAGGACTTTGTACGTTCTTTGTAAATAGAGGTTTGAACCAAAAATATCTGGCTCTATCAGTAGTTTCTCCTCCTAACCGAAACAACTGGGAGGACCCTGAACTTTGACTAACTGCATGGGTCAGTAGAAGGTTGTTCAATGCAGATGTTCCAAAACTGGCTCCTGGAACTTTATAAAGAGTCAAAAAAGTGTTATCTGTCTCGGAAACTCCTAAGTGTTGGGAAGTGGGGCAGCCATTAGACTTGCAAGGGCCACTGGGAGTTCTCCATTCTGTAAGACTTCAGTAAGTCTCCCTGATATTTCTCCAGCCATCTTTTCTCTCTCTCTCTCTCTCTCTCTCTTCTTCTGTGTAAATATCTTATGATCTGCAGGAACCAGGGTTCCTTCCTGTGGAGCTCACCAGGTCCACAGGGTGGGGAGAAACTTTACATTCTTCTTCGAGTGCTTGCTCATATCGATTCCAATTAGGTGTGTGCACGCCGCGTGCACGATCGTCGGAGAATTTTCTACCCTAGCAACACCCGGTGGGTCGGCTGTGGAGCCCCCTGGAGTGGCGCCTTCATGGTGCTGGATATATACCCCTGCCGACCGAGCGCCCCCTCAGTTCCTTCTTACCGCCCATGACGGTTGTTGGAACTGTGGAGCGTGGCATAGCTGTTCTCCACTGTCCCTAGCTTTACTCGTTAGTTATTCTAGATAGTTGTTTATATTCTTTAGATTAGTAGTTTGTTGTTAATAGTTTGTTCACTAGTATAAATAGTTGTAAATAGTGGGGGTTACGGGGGCTGTTTGTCCCCCCTCTTCCCCCGGTGCACAGCCGGGCTCATGCCCAAGGCTCCTGGCTTTAAGCCGTGCGCGACCTGTGCTAAGCCTCTGCCAATGGGAGACCCTCACGACTCTTGTCTGAAGTGCTTAGGGGAGTCTCACCAGACAGATAAGTGTAAAATCTGTAAGGCTTTCAGACCCAGGACCAAAAAGGAGTGGAACTTCAGACTCAAGCAGCTCCTTATGGAGGCGGCACTTAGCCCAGATCCTCCTTCGGCGCGCCAAGTGTCGGCACCGAGCGCCTCAGTGCGCAGCGCCCTAGTGGCACCCGCCGGTACTGCACCACGAGCAGACACGGACAAGGCCTCATGGCACCGTCCTCCCTCAGCACCGCGTCCGCCAAAAGCGCCTCGGCGCCGTTCCCTGTCTCCGGGACATAAAAGACCCTGCAAGACTCAAGACGCCGCTGTCCTACAGGCACCGGCTCCCCCGGCACCAGTGGTAGAGCTGTGTCTGCCTTTGGAATGCCAGAGGGCGCAGACATCCTCAACACCGTTGAGTCCGGTGCGGACTGGCTCACCGCCTCGTTCTATGGTGGAGCCCTGTCTCCCTTCTACTCCGGAGACCTTCACAACAGCGAAAGACCTCCATCGCCCTCGTGGAGCCGGTGCCATCTCTGCCCACAGCACCGCCCTTCGGACCGTGCAATCCAGGGGCAAGCCTGCCCTGGTACGGCCACCATCTATGAGCCTGGACTCGTGGCACCGCTCCCGGTCTCGGAGCAGGTCCCGACGCCACTCGCAGTCCCGGTGCCGATCTTCATCTCGGCACCGGTCGTACTCACGGCCTAGGTCTTCTTCCCGGCACCGGTCTACATCTTGGCACCGTCCTGTGCATCGGTACCGATCGGAGTCCAGACGCAGCTCTCGGCACCGGTACGAGCGCCGCTCCCGTTCAAGAGGCCGCTCCCAGCACCGAGTCTACAGGCGGTCTTCGTCATCCCGATCCAGATCCGGATCTCAGTACCGGCATGGCGATTGGCGCCACTCTTGATCCCGGTACCGCTCACTGGCTCCGTGCAGAGACCGCTCGCCTGCGGACCGGCACCGATCGGCACTGTACCGGGCCAAGCCGATGCAACCATGCTCGGCACCGCCCTGGCCCTCAAGATGGGCGTCTTGCTCATCCGACGGGGCTTCCTGATCGGCGTACCCTGCTCAGGGTCAGGCTGTCGACGACTTGGGTCATTGGCAGGAGGGGGCAGAGGACCCTACACAGGACTCTGCACATTGGTCTTTCTGGACCCCGTGGGCGTATCACCAAGCGCAAGGGGCTCCACCAGCGGCCTCATGCTCGGCACAATCTGAGCCCAGAGCTCCGGAGGCCACCATCTCCCATCCTCCCCCAGGGGACATGGATGCTCCCGTGCCGACACCAGCACAGGCCCCAGACCCCGGGGCAGGAGATCCTTCACATCAGAGACCCTTAGAGCCGGACCACCCTCATTTGGATCCCTTACCCCCTGAGGCATCCTCCTCATCTTCCCTGGATGAGGCGGTGGTGGGCACGACAGCTTCTGGCCCACCCCCAATAGATCTCCGTGCCCACTAAGACCTATTATGTAGGGTGGCACACAACATGGACCTGCAGGCAGAGGAGATAGTGGAGGTACAGGACCTGGTGGTGAGCATCCTGTCGGCTGATGCCCCATCCCGGGTGGCGTTACCACTAATTCATACGATTCAGGCTAATGCCAGTACCATATGGCAAACCCCTGCCTCCATCCCACCCACTGCCAGAGAGGAAGTACTTTGTCCCCTCTAAGGACCATGAGTACCTATATACGCACCCTCCACCGTGTTCGCTAGTCGTGTCCTCAGTGAACGCAAGAGAGCGCCATGGTCAGCAGGCGGCAGTGCCCAAATCGAAGGACACCAAACGCTTCGATTTGTTCGGGCGTAAAGTTTACTCAGCGGGGGGTCTGCAGCCCAGAGCCACGAACCAACAGGCGCTCTTGAGCCACTACAGTTACAACTCATGGAACTCCATGGGTAAATTCAAAGAGTTAGTTCCCCAGGACTCGAGAGAGGAGTTTGGGGCCTTAGTGGAGGAAGGTAAAAAGGTGGTTAGGACTTCCTTGCAGGCCTCCCTGGACATAGCGGACTCGGCCGCCAGGACACTAGCGTCTGGGATAGCCATGAGACGCGTCTCCTGGCTCCAGGTTTCGGGGTTACTGCCAGAACTGCAGCAGACCCTGCAGGATCTGCCATTCGAGGGGCAGGGATTGTTCTCGGACAAGACGGACTCTCGTTTGCAGAGCCTCAAGGACTCCAGAACCATCATGCGTGCCCTAGGGATGCATGTACCAGGACCCCAGCGCAGGCCCTTTAGGCCTCAGCCACAAAGGTTCTACCCTCCTCCTCGTCCGAGACAGGATTTCCCTAGAAGGCGGGGACGAGGTGGTAGACGGAGGTTGACCGACCCCCAACCGGGTCAGAACCAAGGCCCTCCTAGACCACTTTCAGGCCCTAGGCAAAATTTTTGAAGGTGCGCTCGAAGACGGCGTACTAGCCACTACCCAGGATCCATTTCCTTTATTTCAGGATTGCCTCTCCTGTTCCACTGTGCTTGGTCCCTTATAACCTTGGACCGTTGGGTCCTCGCACGGTGGAAAGGGGATACGCTCTCCAGTTTTCTTCGTCTCCCCCCCTCCCACGTCCCCCTCCCCATCCCTCTTCAGGGACCCTTCTCATGAGCATCTCTTTATCCAGGAGGTTTTTGGGCTCTTCTCTATGGGGGTCCTAGAGGAGGTTCCATCGGAGTTAAGGGGCAGGGGGTTTTACTCCCGCTACTTCCTGATCCCCAAAGCAAAAGGGGGTCTGCGACCCATTTTAGATTTACACGGACTCAACAAATTCATAGTAAAGTTGAAGTTCCGCATGGTCTCCTTGGGGACCATCATCCCTTTCCTGGATCCTGGGGACTGGTACGCCGCCCTCGACATGAAGGACGCATATTTTCATATAGCAATCTACCCCCCACACAGGCGCTTCCTGCGGCTTGTAGTAAACAAGGTGCACTACCAATTTGCCGTCCTTCCCTTCAGCTTGTCTACGTCTCCGAGAGTCTTCACCAAATGTATGGCTGTCGTGGCAGCATACCTTAGTCGTCAAAGGATACAGATGTTCCCGTATCTAGACGACTGGCTGGTGCGCGGCCGCACCAGAGAGCAGGTTCACGCTCACGTTCAGATAATACTACGAACATTCCGTGAGTTAGGCATTCTGCTCAATGAAGAAAAGTCCACTCTGGAGCCAACCCAGAGAATAGAGTTTATCGGGGCAGTCTTAGACTCTACACTCGCCAGAGCTCTTCTACCAGACGCTCGGTTCCACGCCATCGCAGACATCATCCACGGACTCCAGGTCTTCCTGATCACCACGATAAGGACGTGTCCCGGTCTGTTGGGACACATGGCCTCTTGCACTTGTGTAACCAGGCATGCCAGACTTCGGCTTCGCCCACTTCAGGCCTGGGTATTATCAGTGTACCGCCCTTATCTGGACAACCTGAGCATGGTGGTCACTGTTCCGAACCCGGTTTTGACCTCTTTCAACTGGTGGCTGGATCACAAGGCGGTTTGCGCAGGAGTGCCATTCCACGCTCCGCAACCCTCCCTGCACCTGGTCACGGACACTTCATCTCTAGGTTGGGGCGCTCACCTCGGGGAACATCATACCCAGGGCCTGTGGACTGCATCCCAACTGGCTCTGCACATCAATGTTCGAGGGCTGATGGCGGTGCGCCTAGCCTGTCAGGCATTTCTTGGTCTCCTACATGGCCGTTACGTATCAGTCCTCACAGACAACACCACGGCCATGTTCTACATCAACAAGCAAGGAGGAGCCTGGTCGTCTCTCCTATGCCAAGAGGCCATTCTCCTGTCTGAGTTCTGCATTGCCCACTCGATACATCTGATGGCATCGTTCCTCCTTGGAGTCCAGAACACTCTAGCGGACCGTCTCGGCAGATCCGTCCAGACACACGAGTGGTCGATTCGCCCGGATATCATCCATTCCATCCCCCAGAGATGGGGATTTCCCCTGGTCGACCTGTTCGCCTCACGAGCCAACAGGAAGTGCCACGTGTTCTGCTCCCTCCAAGGGCGATCTCCGGGCTCCCTGTCGGACGCTTTCCTCCTATCGTGGAGAGACCAGCTGTTCTACGCTTTCCCTCCATTCCCACTGGTCCACAGGGTACTGCTCAAGCTACGCAGAGACAAGGCACGTATGATTCTAGTAGCTCCAGCTTGGCCAAGACAGCACTGGTATACCATGCTTCTGGAGCTATCGGTACAAACTCCGATCACGCTTCCCTTGTGCCCAGACTTGATCTCTCAGGACCACGGCCGACTCTGTCACCCCGACCTGCAATCACTCCAACCTTACGGCGTGGATGCTCCATGGCTGAATCGGGCAGAGCTGCACTGCTCACATCCTGTGCAACAGATTCTGCTGGGAAGTAGGAAGCCCTCTACACGGACCATTTACTTAGCCAAGTGGAAGCGTTTCAACTGTTGGTGCAAGCAGCGAGCCACGCCCCCCTTGCAGGCGTCAATTCCACTTATACTTGAATATCTCCTATCCCAAAAACAGCAGGGCTTGATGATCTCTTCGGTCAGGGTTCACCTGGCCACTATGTTGGCGTTCCACCCAGGAGAACACGCTTCCTCGGTCTTCTCTAACCCGATGGTCGTCAGATTCCTCAAGGGCTTAGACAGTCTATACCCACAGCAATGTCAACCGGTTCCGGCGTGGGATCTTAACCTGGTTCTCTCCAAGCTCACAGGGCCCCCGTTAGAGCCATTGGCTACCTGCTCACTCCTTTACCTATCTTGGAAGACAGCCTTCCTTGTAGCATCACTTCAGCAAGGCGTGTTTCGGAAATCAGGGCACTCACGTCTGCGCCTCCATACACAGTCTTCCATAAAGACAAGGTGCAGCTTCGCCCTCACCCTGCCTTTCTTCCCAAGGTGGTATCAGCTTTTCATGTGAACCAGGATATATTTCTCCCTGTCTTCCATCCTAAGCCGCACGCCACGCGCCAAGACCAGCATATGCACTCCTTGGACGTATGCAGGGCCCTTGCTTTCTATATTGAGCGTACGAAGCCGTTTAGGAAGATGACGCAACTCTTCGTTGCAGTGGCCGACCGGATGAAAGGCTTACCGGTCTCCTCGCAATGTCTCTCCTCTTGGATCACGTCCTGCATTCGTGCTTGCTACGACCTGGCCGGGGCCCCAACGCCACGCCTCACCGCCCACTCCACAAGGGCCCAAGCCGTCTCAACTGCCTTCCTGGCTCAGGTTCCGATCCAGGACATTTGTAGAGCGGCGGTTTGGTCATCAGTCCACACCTTTGCCGCTCACTATGCGCTGGTACAGCAGTCCAGAGACGATACTGCATTCGGGTCAGCGGTTTTGCACATGGCAATGTCTCACTCCGACCCCACCGCCTAGGTAAGGCTTGGTAGTCACCTAATTGGAATCGATATGAGCAAGCACTCGAAGAAGAAAAAACAGTTACTCACCTTTGTAACTTTGTTCTTTGGGATGTGTTGCTCATATCCATTCTAAACCCGCCCCCCTTCCCCACTGTCGCAGTAGCCGGCAAGAAGCAACTGAGGGGGCGTTGGGTCGGCTGGGGTATATATCCAGCGCCATGAAGGCGCCACTCCTGGGGGCTGCACAGCCAACCCACCGGGTGTTGCTAGGGTAGAAAATTCTCCGATCGTGCACGTGGCGCGCACTCACCTAATTGGAATGGATATGAGCAATGCATCTCGAAGAACAACAGTTACAAAGGTGAGTAACCGTTTTATTTGGATGTGGAATTCTCAATTTCCCCACTTATTTTCATCATCATTTCCTTTAGAGATTGAGAGTTTGCTGACACATCATGTTTCAGAGTAGCAGCCGTGTTAGTCTGTATCCGTAAAAAGAACAGGAGTACTCGTGGCACCTTAGAGACTAACAAATTTATTAGAGCATAAGCTTTCGTGGGCTACAGCCCACTTCTTCAGATGCATACGAAGAAGTGGGCTGTAGCCCACGAAAGCTTATGCTCTAATAAATTTTAGTCTCTAAGGTGCCACAAGTACTCCTTTTCTTTTGACACAACATGGTACTTTTCACATGCACCAGCATAGGGACATTGTCACGCTGTACACAGCTGTAGAAGTCATGTGCACTTTATTCAATCTGCTATAGATTTAAACGCTTGGAAGGATTAGATTTTTATCAGTAAATGTTGATTTCACTGTACACAAACTATTTACATCCATAATCAAAATTTACAGATAGGCAAAGTAAGAAAAATGCTGCTTGAACATATTAGAGTTTAAGGATATTTACTTTGTATGTTTTGACATGTGATATTGACAATTTGTGTGTTAAACTTTTAAAGCTGTAACTTCTTGAATCTCAACATCTACTGTCATAATTATTCCCTGACTTCCCCATAATTTTGTGCACCTGTGAAAATATAAATAGATAATATCAATGTTTATTTTTAAGCTTTTTAATTTTTATCTGTCAAAATTATATAAAAAAAATTCTACAAAGACTATATAGAGTAGGGGTTGGCAACCTTTCAGAAGTGGTTTGCCAAGTCTTCATTTATTCACTCTAATTCAAGGTTTCGCGTGCCAGTAATACATTTTAACATTTTTAGAAGGTCTCTTTCTATAAGTCTATAATATATAACTAAACTATTGTTGTATGTTATGTAAATAAGGTTTTTAAAATGTTTAAGAAGCTTCATTTAAAATTAAATTAAAATTCAGAGCCCCCCAGACGGGTAGCCAGGACCCAGGCAGTGTGAGTGCCACTGAAAATCAGCTCGCGTGCTGCCTTTGGCACGCTTGCCATAGGTTGCCTACCCCCTGATATAGAGGAATGGGATATGAGCAACTTTTTCCTTCTTAGTAACAGGTGAATGTGAGTAAATGTATTAGACTACATTATGTTGCTGTTAAATTGTTTCCTTTTATTTATTCCTGTTTGTATCTCACTATATTGCTGTGTCTCAGCCAGTAACCAATGCCTCTTTTTAAAAGAGAAAATCAGTGAATTTCTCCCCTCACCAAGAGTTGTCCCAAATCTCCCCACAAAGATACCATATGTGCATATATTTGGAGGAGCCCCCCCAACCTGCCCCCCAGACAGGAGGATTTGGAGGGGTCATATGTGTGAAATTCTTAGGGGTTTGCTTCAGGTATTCTTATTCTCCATAATGTCCTCAATGTCCTGGCCTTGTTAGGAAGCCCTGTAAAGGCAGCAGCCCAGGCTGGGCATGTTCCCCAGGTGGCTGTTCAGAACCATTTTCAGAAAGCCAGTCTATGATGTTTAGTTACTGAAACATAAAATTTGAAGCCAAATAAATTTAAAATAAAGGCAGAGAGCTTCAGTGGTGGTAGTTGATGGTGGCTGCTGCTCCTGCCAGTCAGAGCTGATATGAAGACCTAAATTTGCATACTGATGTACAAAAAATTAGTCACCAGGGTTATTGTCACAGTTCAGGACAACTGCATCTGTATCTCCTCTCAGTGGTCCAGCCAAGGGTTCCAACTCTGAGGCATCCAGTTCCTCAGCCATTGCCTTTCATGAGTGGAGACCCATGTTTCTCTCCCTTCTGAACAGGGTACAGTAGAACCTCAGAGTTCCAAACACCTCAGGGAATGGAGATTGTTCGTAGCTCTGTAATGTTTATAACGCTGAACAAAGCGTAATCGTTGTTCTTACAACGGTCTTACAATGTTGACTTAATACAGCTTTGAAACTTTACTATGCAGCTTTTAACCATCTTAATTTTTATTTTTTAGTAGTTTAACACAGTACTGTACTATGTTTCTTTATTTCTTTTTTTTTTTTTTTTTGTCTGCTGCTGCCTGATTTTGTGCTTCTGGTTCCAAAAGAGGTGTGCGGTTGACTGATCAGTTCGTAACTCTGGTGTTCGTAACTCTGAGGTTCTACTGTATTTCCAGGCTGCACAGTTCTCTGCATTCACTGTATTATTCCCAGCAGAGACAGACTGCCAGGGTGGATAAAAATCAATGATTTAAAAAAAAAAAAATCAATAAAATCTTTTTTATTTAAATTGGATTTTTTGGATAAAAGTTGTTTTTCCTCAAAAAGCATATCTAAATATAGTTTTAATTGAGATAGATTATAGCTCAAAGATATCTCATCATGGAATAGGGATTATAAATTCTAATTTTGTAGTATGAGACAATATATTCATGTAATGTTTAAGGAAAGTTTTGTAAATGAGTTCCAATAGTTCATGGATTAGGGACCCAATCTTATGGGGTACCAGGGGCTTCTGTAGAGATTATTTAGATTAATCTTCTATCTACCCAATGGGACTCAGTGCTCAGTCTAGAAGTTATCATCAGAGATGCTTAGTTTTGCAGCTATCACTGTGGATTTGTGTCTCCAGAGATAACATGCTTGTTAACAGCAAAAATGTTTTTTAAATAAATAATATAGAGAGGTGGAGAAATAACAGATCTCAACCCTATTGTCCCTCTGTAAATTTGTTTACACAGAGTCAATCCCTTACCTCTCTCTAAAAGTGCAAAGTTTCAAAAAGTTCAATGAATAGAAGATTATTGGGGGCAGAATAGATCTGGACAAGGAGAAGAAGACTGGAGATAAATGTGAGAAGGTAGGGTTACCATTCGTCCGGATTCCCCCGGACATGTCCAGCTTTTTGAGCTAAAAACAGCATCCGGGGGGGATTTGTAAATGTCCGGACTCTTCTCCCCCCCCCCCCCCCTGCAAAGCGCACGCGGCTAACAGGGCAGCCGGCTGGATGGTGCCACTTACATGGGGCTCAGACAGCCAGAGAGAGCCCCTCCTCCACTTCCCCTGCAGCAGAGATCACTCCCTCCCTCCCTTCCTCCCTGCATTCGCAGATCGCCTCCGGCAGTCTGGAGCTCCTCCCCCGCTGCTGCCCAGCGTGCCGGGATCAACGGCTCAGGCCGATCCTGAGCAAGTTCACAGAGACATTAGGTGAAGGCCAACAACAAGCGGGCCAGGGGGTCGGAGAAGGGGCAGGGAGGTTTTGGATGGGGCAGTCAAGAGACGGGGGGGGGGGGTTGGGAGTTCGAGGGGGGGCTTTCTGGGAGGGGTGGATAAGGTTTTGGGCAGTC